>NW_025113009.1:2376385-2746385 GCF_010416935.1 Polistes fuscatus | reverse complement strand
TGGAACTTATCAGATATTTCTAAGAATCGTATTAATACTTCGGTTAACAAATTTGAGGTTGCTTAGATAATCTTCTTTGATGTGTATTCTGAATCGATACGAATTTTTGGTATCAATCCAAAAATCGTACGAGTATTGTTCGATTAGTTTGTAAAGTTTTTGAAAAAAAAAATATGAATTAAAATGGATCGACGAGTTTTGAATGTAACGATTACAAAACAATGATATATAGAAGAACAATTTTATATTTAAGAGAAAATAATAGGTTGAAAACTTTTCGACAGACCCTAAGGTACGATACAAAAGTATACAAATATGTTTCCCCCTACTATCTCTTTCCCTCCCTCTCTCTCTCTCTCAATCTTCTTCCCATTTGTTCTTCTCTCTTTTTCGACGTTCCAGCAGCTTCCGTCTCGAATCCATTGAATCCTCTCGTTCCCCCTGGCCCCGTTTTTCTAGAAAGCAAGCAAGGAGAATGATCGTTGGCCTCGAAGGCAAGTTCTCTAGGAGGCAGAACCAACGACGTTCTAAGGAATCACACCAAAGACGACGCGACGGTTCTTGATTAATACGATCCTTAATGCCATTCTACCGCGGAGAGAGAATAGGGTCGCGATGACTACGTCGCTTAGTACGGTAAAACCGAAGTCGAGCGTGACGGTAAGATATCCTCGAAGACAATGCCTGTCCGGACCCTATCCCCCAAGCCTATCCGAACAAATCCGAACCTGTCCGAATCTAGCCGAACCCCTCCCTCCCTCCTCTCTTGCCTATTTCATAAAGTCTCGTCAATAAAAACGATCAATCCTACGATCGTTCGAAAATAATAACATTTTTATCGCAATTTCCTTTGTTTCCTTTTTTCTAACCTTTTTTCGGCTACCGAATACTTTTAGCTAAAGTGTTTTACAGGGATTGACAAGAGTCGAAACAATAATCGATAAGCCAACCAATATTACATTTTTGTTTTTCATTCATTTTGACGAACACTTATATGCTGACCACGCTGGCAACTTTTAACTAACGCATATATGCGTCAATTGCATTCAATGGGTTAAACAGAAGATATGCGATTGAATTGAATCAACGTTTTACTTATCGATACTTTCAAATAATCGTCTTACCATCTTCTTCTTCTTCCTCTCTCTTTTTCGGTGAATCATAATCCATTACTCTCGCGATTCCAAGTTGCCGAGGGAAAGAGATAGAGAAAAAAAAACTTTTATTTCTTACATTCCTTTCCGTGTGCCAGCAATTATTGATCCTAACGATTAACGACCTTCCTCGGAACGGATATGAAGTATCTCTTTTTATTTAGGAAAGCTCCTACCTACCGTTGAAACTGCTGTTCATCCAATATCGTTCGAGAGATACGTGTGTGATTTCAGCAGAAGGGTGTGTAAAAAACAAAAAGAAAAGAAAACCAAAGAAAAAGAAACGAACCAAAAGGGCGTTAGGAAAAAAAGGCTTGAAAAATCTTATTAATCGTATCGATGTGTTGATACATCTATATGTGCGTTTTATTTTATTAAACCCTAACGTTCGTCGGTGCGGGTGAATCGAAGACCCTTCAAAAGAAAATACAAATAGTACGATTGCGAATTTGAACTAAATTACTATTACACTAAATCTACAAATAACAGCAATAGTCTTGAAACCATTAACGGCAACTTGAATCGTAACATGCGAACATAAGGGGCGGGGGGGGTTCAATTTTACTCCCTCCCAACCTCCTCCTCGTGAAGGTGCGATTCCGAATGATCACGTGACTTGGTTAAGTCGCTGCTAGCAGGAAAAGAACGCAGGAAGAGAGTGCAGCGATCGTTGCATGCGACCAGGCAATACCATAAGCCGTTTATTTTACATAGCACGTGCTCTACCAACTTGAATCGAGATATACGAACTAACGTCAAGTAAATCATAAGAATAACGATTACTACTCGATCCGCCGATTAAATTCGCCGCTTTTAATACACGCTAGCGAGTTAAGTTGCCAAGCGTTGCTAACTGATAACTTTAAATGATCCTTGATAATCGTCTAACCGATGATTATCGGTACTCAAAAGTACCCATTTCATTTGCGTTACGAATTATTCTTCAAATTAACATAATAATTTACGTTATTTCGTTTCTATAAAACAATTGTTAAATAATCGATAAAAACAAGTAACGCGTAGGTAAAGTTTTGATCTACCGTGCGAGTATTTCGATACTCGGATCGAACAAAATCGTGTGAAAATGATTACCGAGATAATTGACGGCATTGAACTCCCCTCGTTCTCCACCCTTTCACCCAGCCCACCCCGCAGGGGCTCTTTTACAAACGTTTACGAAGAAGAATTTTTTTAAGAAAATAATAATAAATAATAAAAAATATCGATCCATTAATATTACAAGCGATATATCGAATCATTTCCGAAACGACTCTTATGAGGACGGAAAGAGAGAAAGAAGGAAGGAGGAATAAGTAAAAACAAGAGGAAGAGGAGGAGGAGGAGGAGTCAGTTCTCTCGGTCGGAGGTGAGGTCGTAGGAAGAAGAAGAAGTAGTAGTAGTCCAAGAGAGGAAGAGGGTTAGGGTGGGATGGTCGAGGGGGTCCATTGCATTAGTATAGCACGGTGGAATAATTGGGTACAGTCTGGCTGGCTACCGTACGCAGCGTCGGCTCCTTTCAAGCAAGAGAAACCTCCTCCTTCGTTCTATCCTTCTCTTTCTCTTTGCATGTATCTACTATCTCTCTCTCTCTCTCTTCCTCTTACTCACTCACCGACGATGCTTCGGCGTGCCGGCAAAAGGACGAAGAAGTCGCTAAAAAGAGAGCAGAATGAGACACACGACGACTACCGGACGATGATAGAAAGAAAGGGGTTAGGAGGGGGAGGGGGCGAGTCGAGTGGTGTATAAGAGAGAAAGAAGAAAGACGAGGATGGCAAGATGGGCCGAGGTGGAAACAGGAGCAAAGGATAGACCGCGCTACCACCACCACCACCACCACCATCACTACCAACATCACCACCATCAGCACACAATCACCATCATCTCTACACCAATGTATATCCGCTGTAAAAGACTTGGAGGGTAACAAAAGCAAAGAGAAGCTCGCAAAACCACTGACGAGTCCAAGAAGGGGCAGAGTCATAACTGTCTCGATGACCAGTGGCGCGGATGTCCTGCAAATATACAACGCTCATTCTTATTTTATATCTATCTACCTATCTATCTATTTAATATCGATTTCCAAGTTAGATAAGGCGCATGTGAGTAGACATTAAGATCGTATTAATATGTTTTTTCTTGCAGCAGTAGCAGCAGCAGCAGCCTCGGAAATAAGGACGTCGTTGCGTTACACACGCATGGTAGATCATTTGAATTGTATTATTCGATTATAAAACATAAAAAGCATTTATTTGATTACTTTATCTTACTCTCTCATCGGGGAAACTATATTTATTATTATAATATGCATCATCTGTTACGGTATTACGTTTTGTATAATCATTTTTGTTACTTTTTTCTTTTTTTCTCTTTATTTTTATATTACCTCGTTATACGAACATTGATATTATTTACAAGTTTAACCAATTTCCGTTTGTTTCTCGTAATTAGATGATCTTACGAATTATCCTAGATCGTTAATTGCAAAAATACTAAGCCTATTTCGTATTAATAATAAAGAAACAAAAACCCTACTACTATTCGAGATGACCGAATGACCGACTTGACTGGACGTATAATGGCGGGGGCTAGAATTTAAAAAGAAAATTAAATACGCACTCACACACGCATACGCAGGGAAAGAAGATGAAAAAAAGAATTAGGAAAAGTTCGAAGAGAGAAAAGATAGGGAACAGTTCGTTTCCTATCTCTCTCTTTCTCCCCTAGCAAGCAAAAGTGGGTAATGAAGCTGATGCTTACTACCTGAAGCACGGTTACGCCCTTGCATTTTAAACAGCTCGTTTTATGCGACCCGAAATGAACTCGAAAAAATCAGCGAAGCTCCTTCTTAATGGAGTCGTAACTCCCGGGACGCAGCACCGGCACCAACGGAATCATTTCCAGTCTATAACCGAGTTCTCTTCCAAGTCAATGCATGGAACATACTTTCCATGACGATCTTACACGTATTGCTAGATTAATACATTCTAATATTATTCCTTATTTATAGAAATAATACGCATGCATAAAAAATTGCATCGATTGTGCAGTGTTGATTTGCTGAGACAGATTTTGCTCGTACAAATTTTTACTCAAGTAAACTCAATGGCAAACCCTTTTAATCATTTCATTTATGTATTATACGTAAATACGCTACAACTAAAATAATTCAGTTTATTGAAAACGATCAATAGAAAGTTCGAGCAATTGGAGGAAGCAATTGGCCAAAAATAAAGATTGCAGAATCGATTCCAAATAGTTAGGTCATCTATTAGATGGAAGATGGACGTCGTTCCTGGTAAAAAAAAAAAAGGTAAAGACAAAAAGAGAGAGAGAGAGATAAAGAGAGACTCTCTTTCGTCGAGAAACCGATCGTAGACCTTGTACGAACATAATGGAAAACTGGTTTGCTCTTAACTCGACCTTTCGCCACCTGCCATGCTCAAGGATATCGCGGATTATTAATCGTGTCTTTTGTTGTTTCTCCTAAACGTCCAGTCTAAACGTTTTAAACGAGTGTTCGTTCTTTACTCTTTCCCCCCAACCTCCTCCTCCTCCTCCTCCCCCTGACAAGTAACAGCAGCTATGTAAATAAGAAGAATATTCCGGAAAGTTAGCAAGTTTCAAGACATACAACTTATCGTTTCGCTATTTTCTTCTTCTTTTTATCTTATTTTATTTTGTTTTCTTGATTAATCGATTTTTAATAAGCCCCGTAACTGTAACGAGAACGTTTTTCGATTTTCTCGAACGATTAAACTACTCGTCTAACCGTTTTCTAGCTCGAAAATTATACCGTCGACGTTCAACCGTAGTCCTAGGTGTTACGCTGGATTACACGGAGGAAGAGGGGGGGGAGAGGATAGGTAAAGAAGAGAATAATAAAAAAAGAAAAAAAGAGGTAGAAAGAAAAAAAGAAAAGAAGGAACTTACAAGTTGCTCTTAAAAAGGACAGAAAAAGTAGCGTGGAGATGAACTAGCGTGCCAAGAAGGTCGCCGAACGATCATTTTCCGTGTGCCGACGAGATGGTCACACATACGCGTGTATAACAATGTAAGTACGCTAGCAAATGTATGCACATGCACGTGTTTGTGGGTGTATATATATATATATATATATGCGTTTATGTACGTCGACCTTAATATTCTTTTGCCATGTAAATCGAAGATCTAGCAGGGTAAGAAGATAAAAAAAACTAAAAAAACTAAAAACAAAACAAAACAAAACAAAAACAGGCGAGAAATAGTTTAGCCAGGAGGAGAAATATCAGAGTATAAGCCAGGCCAGCAGCAGCAACGAGGGTGAGACTCGAATTTCTCCGAATGAATATCGAGAGATCGATTTTCGTGATAACGCCGACGCGTTCTTTCATAAATCTTTCATTATCCGAGCGCAAAAAGCGTGGCGGCGACGCGACGAAGGCAGCTTCGGTAGAAAAATCGAAGTATCAGAAACGAGAACGGGAACGGGAACGAGAGAAAGATAAAGAGAAAGAGAAACGTAGAGAGGGAGGGAGAGAGAGAGAGAGAGAAGAATTGCGCGCGGTGTTCTCTCATTGGCGCTACGAGACTAGCAGCGAGTAGCGCCGCCATGCGGCAAATCTTCGAACCGTTTTGACGTTGCCCGCTTCGATGGTACACACGCGTCTCGAGACATTTCAAATTTGCGCGCCTTTCGCCGATCTCCGCGTCTTTCGATAGATCGATTATTTCTCACCCCCCCCCTCCGCGCGAATACGGAGAAAACGAATTATTGGTTCGATCTTCGATTGAAATTTAAATGACTTTTCAATGATCGAGATTGTTTTTTCATTTTTTTTTTTTTTTATAATTCTCTCTCTCTCTCTCTCTGTTGTGCGATTTAATTTGAAGGCTCATTATTTCTATCGTATTGTTTAATTTTTTATTTGAATAAAATTCTTGTTCTTGTGTTTCTTTTAATAATCGTATTCGAAGAACCGTTAGGAGATGTTTAAATGGAACGTTTGATGGATAAAAAGAATTCATTCTCTCTCTCTCTCTGGCAATGGTAATCGAAAGGCGAAGAGAAGATTGTAAAATTTTTGAAGGTATACACCCGAGGAGTAGTTACGATCCAAGAAAAGTTACGATCGAGAGAAATTATCTACGTGTTTGGACGTGTGCGCGTGTGTCTATGTGTGTATGCGCGCGCGTGCTCTGTAATTATACCTCCAACGAGAGATTCCTTCATCCTTGAATGAGCTATTTTACGGTGCTCCTGGTATTCCGCGTTGGCAAACGAAGGAGAAAAAAATTGAAAAATGTATTAAATAGAAAAAAAAAGGGTATAAGAAATGACACAAAAAAAGAGAACAGAAATAGGTGGTGGTGGTGGTGGTAGTGGTAATAGGTAAACCGATCCTTGCCAACCCAACAATAAGTAAAATTTCGATCATATTCTTACAGAAGTAAAATAAATAATAAACTCGTTCCAGTTTACTACCAAGCGATTGGTATTAGTGCTCATGCTCGAGAATCGACATAGCTCGATAATAACCGACTGTATAGGATAATTAATTAAAGTCCTTTTACCAAGAGCACCGAGCAAGTATCCGTCGAAGCGGAACGTACAAACAGTCCAACTCATTTTGAGTCATTCTTTACTTCTTATAATTAGCTACGACACCTTCGGAGAATCGATTCCCGCGAAAATTTGTCTTCGAACACGCCCTATCGTCAACATTATCAAAAGCGTTCGTTCCGTTAAACTCATCAGATTATTTGTTCTTTTTTTCTCAATTGCGATGAAACATCATGTATCTTTTCGAAGTATTATTTAAAAAAAAAAAAAGAAAAAAACAAACAAACACAAAAAACTTGACTCGTACAGTTTGCGGTATAAAATTGCTTGACGATTTTTCTTCGATAATCAAAATCATCATCGATTCGAGTTAAACTCATCCATAATCGTTTATCTCTTTTGGAAATAACGACAAAAAGGAAAGACTTAAGTTGAATGTTTTTCGTGGCCCGGTTTGGTAACGCGTACCAAACTCGATATCCCGAAAGAAGAATGAACAAATAAAGAAAAAAGAAATAAAAAGAGAAAGAAAGAAAGGGAGAAGAAACAGAATGAAAGAAGATAAGAAGCGAACGGTATCGTATCTTGGTTTACAAGTTTGGTGCATGCTCGCTTATCAGCCGCTATCGGATCTGCTAAATCTCAGCGTTCCCTTATCTACAATCTTAACGACTTCGCGGCAAACGAAGGGCCCGATCTTTCTCCCTCCCCCTTTTGCTCGAACAGTAAGTATATACCTGCCGGTTTTACCTGTAGGCGACACGCCACTCGCGCGCTAGAGAGAGAGACGAGCCTTTGCCCCTGAAACGACCACGCCACCAACGAGTTCCGAATGAAAGAGGAGAGAGAGAGAGAGAGAGAGATAGCAAATCCTATCTTCCCATATACTTACACGCGCCTATGTAGGTAAAGCAGATGCCAAGACAAAGATTACGCTCGAGAAGCTCGCTGACACTTAACAGGGCCCAATTAAACCCATTACACGATTAATTATCTAATTAATTTATACCTAACCGTCCACGGAATTATAGGTACGTGCAACGAATCCAACGCGCGAAACCACCTACTCCCTTTTCCCTCCCTCTACCCCTCACTCACTCACTCTCTTTCTTTCTCTGTCTCTCTCTGTCACTGTTGTCTCGTTACTTTCTCTCTCTCATCCAAGATTTTAACCACAAAGAACTGTATTATTCTTACACTGCCAATAGGAAAAAGAAAAACTAACTCTAATTATACGATTTTATTATTCCATTATTTCTTGTTATCAATTAATTGTTAGGATCTCGAAAAGATAGAACGGAGTAACAGTTATCGGGAAGGAGAGGGGGGCGGAGTTTAATGTAGCATTGGTATGTAAAAATTTGATTAGATAGACGGGAATGTAAAAAAGAGTTTCCTGTTTCTTCTTGTTGCGAAATCCAGAAGGAAATGAATTCGAAACGGGGAGAGGAAGAAGGCACGTTTTTATACGAGGACGCGCGATTCGAATACGTGCATCTTCCTAATCTGTTGGGTTTTTTCTTTTTTTCTTTTCTTTTCTTCGTGTTGCCTATCTCTTTTCTGTAAACTCCTTTGGAGTCGCGGAAAAAAGAGGAGCAAGCGCTTGCGTATTATATTCAGCATTGTTTTATATCCATGGTACAGTAGTAGTAAGATATCCCACGATGCGATCATCCGGTGTAAGTAACTCGATCGTCGTCGAGGTTGTTGGTTGTAACGACGAGCCGACAGCTTTTCATTTCTTAAAAGAGACGACGACTCCACGGTAGCTCAAGGTAAACGCTCGTTTGCCGTAAAGGGTGCCCTCTACCATTGTTTTACTCTTATATATCCCTTTCTCGCATTAAACCGAGGTCGTGGCTTATCTGAAATCATCTGCGAGAAGCTATGACGACGACCGACCACGACCACGACCACGACCACGACCACGACCACGACCACGACCACGACCACGAGCAAGAGACCAAGACCACGACGAGATGAAAGACACGAGGTAGTGCTACCTACTTGCTCGCGGTAATTCGCTAATTATTATTCTACGCGAATTCTTAATTAGCTGTCCGTCTTACTCGATGAGTATTAATGACACGCGTAATTGTCGATCTTTATCATTACCTTTGACGGTCTCTCTCTCTTTACGGTCTAACCATCGTGATAAGAAAAAAGCAATTTAATAATATTAACTTTAACAAAAAGAATGCTTCCTCTCGTTGTTTGTTCATTTTCTTTTCGCTTAACGTTCAAACATTTTTAACAACGCGATGCGTAATCTTCATTCAATTCTTATTCAAACGAAAATTATGTTAAATATAGAAATGAAATAAAAGCATCGTATGTAAAACATTTTTGTTTTCTTATTTTCTTGCATGGAACATCGCCGACAACGTTTGACCAAGAAAAACCCTAATTATTATATTAAATGCAATATCTTTTGTAAATATTATTTCTCTTATTTTAAAAAAAAAAGAAAAATAAAAGAAAAAGAATAGAGACGCAGCTCGTAGACTCCGCCCCGAGAATAAAACTAAAATTCTCGTCATCGGGATGCACTTTTGTATTGAAAGTAAAAGATCTTTTTTTACATTTCTTACATGTAAGAAATAAGGACGAGTTATGTTAGACTCGACTGGCACCATTCTTCTCGCGTCTCCTTCGTTTCCGTCCTTCCGTCCATCAATCCTAAAGCCGCCAGCAAAGTAGACTGTCGCCGTTCGTTGACATAGGCGAACGGAAGAAACGTACGGAAAAGATAACGCGTCCGTCGCCTTGTCGTCCTATTCCACCTACCACCACCTACCACCACCTACCACCACCTAACGTAAACTACTCTATTCCGTTCCTTTTTTTTTCTTTCTTTCTTTCTTTCCTCCCTACCTACCTACCTACCTACCACCCACCCACCCTTCCTTCCTTCCTTCCTTTGCCACCCTCGCCAAGAACAAACACGATCGAACGCGAACGACGAAGTTGCTTGCACGCCCACGCGAACCGCGACCAACTAACTATCGATCCACTCTTAACGAGCATCCTGCGCAAAGTGTAAATTGTTTTTTCCATTTTATTTTTTTCATTTTTACTCGTATTACTCTCTAATGCATCCCATACAATTTCATCCTACTTAACGCAATTTTAATAATAACAATAATAAGAAGAACAATAACAATAATAACAGTAATAATCATCATCATTAGAGAAGAAGAAGAAGAACAAGAAGAACAAGAAGAAGAAGAAGCAATTTTTTCGGTAAGAAGGATAAAACAAAAAAAGAAAAAAAGGAGAGCGAAAGAGTAGGGGGAGGGAAAAGGGAGAGAGAGAGAGAGAGAGAGAGAGATGCCTGTCGGGTTTGCAAGACAACACGATTAAAAGCCTTAACGTATAATATATATAAAAGGGTATAGGACTGTAAGGTAATGGTAGAAGCAAAGGAAGTCAGCAGCAATAGCAGTAACAGCAACAGCAGCAACAGCAGCAACAGCAGCAACAGCAAGCAAGCAAGCAAGCAAGCAGCGCAGTAGCAGTCCTGAAGGTAAAGGCGAAATGCCACCTGGCAGCTTTTTGCGGCGTCTCACGCGAGAGACGCGATATATCGTTTTTGCTACCGGTCGTGAGAGAGAAAGAGAGAGAGAGAGAAAGAGACAAGGTGGGTGCGCCCTCTCTGCGCCGAGGTTCTTCGTGGCCCTCCTCGCGACCCTCTTGTAAGCCCTCCTGGAACCCCACTTCCGGTCTGCCTGGGGCCAATCGGACGCGGTCACCACGCCTCCCCCACCCACGCGCACCTGCTGGCTCCGTTCACGCCCACCGGGAACGTTTCTCCTCTCCCGTTCGAAGCTCGGGGCAAACGAGCTCTACCTCTCCTACCTGAACAAGGCAACGCGCAACTCGTAAGTTTCTCTCTCTTTCTCTCTCTCTCTCTCTTCCCTCCCTCTCCTGGCCACCCCCCTGTACACCCTCAACCCCCCCGTTGGCGCATCTTCCGTCGCAGCCCCCAAAAGAGTCCACCCATTCCCCTCCCTCCCCCTTGACCCCCTCGCCGAACCACTCCTCCTCGTTTTACTCCTCTCTCTCTCTCTCTCTCTCTCTTTCTCTCATCTTTCCAACCAAGCTGCTCTCTTTCGATAGGTCAACTTTTAACTTCCCTCTCGTCTCTCTTTTAATCCTTCTGACTCCTTCTACTTCATCTTCTTGTTTTTTTTGTTTTCTCCTTCTTATTCCTTTCTTATTATTATTATTATTATTCTTCTTCTTCTTCATCTGCTTCTTCTTCTTCTTCTTCTTCTTCTTCGACAAGCAAGCCAACCAAAGCTAACCAAGCTGTCTATCATCAACACTATTAAGATACTTGTACATAGTTTTCTCTCTTTTATCGTAGAATTCAAAGTATTCGGTATAAGATGTCTTCTTCTTCTTCTTCTTCTTCTTTTTCATCGGGATGAGATATCGTTAAAAGTTCGTTCGATAAGAACTCTAACGATTTTTCTTAATTCTTTCTGTTTTTCTTTCTCTTCTTCTTCTTCTTCTTCTTCTTTTTATTCTGTGTTAATTAGTTTAATCTTTTAGGAATGATATTGTGATTCTAATAGACAATTAGTTGAATTATCTGGAAATTGCGAGGATAAAATAAAATCTTCGTTATTACAACTTACGCTAATTACGAATTAGGCTAATGGTATTTTTTATATTTGTATCTATTTGAAGAATTTTTTTTGGTTTAAAATATGTCGCCATTTTGACAAAGAAGAAGAAGAAGAAGTTTCGTTTGAAATTTGTAAAAATATTTTTCCGTTGATTTATCTAAGATTGGAACGAATCTTTGGATGATTGTTAACAAAATTTTTAATTATATTATAACTTTGCTTAAAAATTACAATTCAATTCATTTCCTTCCAATCTTCGGAATCCGTGCATGGCATAAAAGGAGGAGGAGGAGGATAAGGTGGAGGAGGAGGAGCATGTATCGTGCATCGCCACGGCCATTTTTCCTAAAAACTCTGACAAAAAGATTCTCCGTTCGTGTGCCAAATTTGGAAGGCCGGTTGGTGGGCACCGAAGAACGGCCCCTTACGGTGGGCCCCATAGACTCCCGAGCAATGGCCGCACGCTTTCCTCAGTCCAAATTTTAACGGGGAACTTTTACGATGAGCCAATGGTAACCTGCTTCCTTTTTATTTTATTATTAAAATCTTACGTGAGAGTTTGTTTTCTTTTTGTACAAATCTTGCCGCAACTCGTGCAAAAATAAAAACTATAGTCTCTTTATAAAATTATATTAATTAATATAAATATTATTTTTGTATAAATTTATTATAATACTTAGGTGTGTTGAAAAGTGTCGAGCCTCGAGAAAGAAAAAAAAGAACTAAAACTTTAATGATTTTAATTATATTTTAACGAAGAAAAAAAAGTTTGACCGAAAAAAAAAAATGGTTTCCACGTTAGAATTATCATTTTTCAACGAACTCGGAGATATATATTTTATTATAATAAATCAATTAAATGATAATAATTACGACAGGACTATAATTCATTTTGCTGTACGGGAAGAATATAACGTTGAATTCTTCTACGTAGATTCTCTCTCCGTGATAATCGAGTATAAAATTGTTTTTCTTACAATTAAAACTAACTAAGGAAGAAAAGAGGGGTATAAGTAAAAGGGCGCTTTTCCGAGCGGAAAAATCAACACGATCAGTTTAATTTCATTCAGATTTATGACGAATACGGGTAGATTTTCACCGACAAAGCGAATTTAACTAACTCGCCGGATTTTCGTCTATTCGATAATAGAAAAATCACCATAAGGAAAAAAAAGGATGAAGATTTCGTCGATTAATGTGAAATAAATTCGATGAAATTGGACGTTTTGTAGTTTTTTTTTTTTTTAATCTCAAATACCACGACAACACAATGACAACGAAAATGGTCAAATCAAAATCAAGATTAAAAGAAAAAGAAAAGCAGAAAAGCAGAAAAGGAACTCGGACGTCGTGTTTTCCGTATGATATATACAAACAAACGTTTATGGTTATCGGCGGCGAGCGGAAAAGTGGTGGGACAAGACGAAGGGGAAATTGGTTGCAACGTTGTACTTTCAGATACTTTTTATACTAGTATTTACTCTTTGCGAAAAGACACCGACTAACTTCTCTTTCCATGACGTTTAACGGAGAAAATGTAAGAACCAGTGTAAACTTTTACTTTATAGACAAGTAATAGGTATTTGCTACATTCGAACGGAAACCGGGTAGACTGATCTGTAACTTTTATATACACGTATGTACAGAGTGTTTAAAAATATGTCAATTTTTCGATATTCATTGAAAATATGAAAATATGTCAAATATAATATACACTCGATATGACCAACTCGTTCTCCAAATAAAACTGTTTTTGTCTTACAGATATAATTGAAAGCCATGAAACCATTCTTAAAGTTATGCAGCATATTTTTAAACACTCTGCGACATGTATAAATATTTTTAATATATTTAAAAGTTAGATATGTATTGGAAAATATATAGATTAAAATTATACAATAAAATATATTTGATATACGATATTTTATATTAAATATTTTAGATATATGTATATATGTATATAAATATTAATAAATTAATATATAATGAAGATTTGTTGATTAGAAAGATATCCTTAAAGAAAGATCAGTCGACAAGTACCGCAATTAGTCACGGTGTTCTGCCTTCCCCTTGTTATCACGACTCACAATTATTTTCATAATCCCCTGTCATCACCTTTTCTTTCCCAACTTGTTAATCGTTCTCGTTTAATTCATCTTTAGCGATAAATACGTATTATGCCAATAAATAAAGAGGAAAAGATAAAGAGAGAGAGAGAGAGAGGTTAAATGATATTTGACCAAGGATTTATAATATTCATATCTAACTTATTTGCCTATTAACCATCAAGCTACGTCTCGAAACAAGTTTAATAAAAAAAACGATGCTATAAAAAACGTACAATTATGTGCTTTATATGCGTTATTAAACTCGATTTTGAACAAGGTCATTAATATAATGTTGCAAGGTTTGAATTTCTTCGTTTTTGTAATTGAGAGAGATTAAATTAACCGATCGATATTGATGATGATTGTTTGGTAATAATTATATCATTTTAAAACAAAATATTTTGAATTTATTTTATCCTCGTAAAAAAAATATCGATTATTCGCGACAGATCAACATTTATCTATGAATATTCCAATCAATATCAATCCACTTACTTATTTTCCAAATGCTTCGTTGTTTTATGTAAAAAAAAAGAAAAAGAAAACAGAAAACAATTAACGAACTAATATCCGCGTACAAATTGATAACTAATTTCAAATATGTGATAAGAAAAATTAGAAAAATTTAATAATATTCGTTAACTTATCTTTTTTTTTTCTTACGATAACACGCAAAGATAAATTAATTTGTACTTTATTCAAAACGTGAAAAATCCCACTTTCGTGATCTAACAATGTATAAAATAATGACGTCAAGGATTGACATTGTACCTGTGTAATTTATTACTGGAGTTCGACCTTCGTAATAACGCGCGCAACTGGTCATTATCGCGTCTTAGTAAAAAACAACAAAAATGTTCGTCGAGGAGTCCTTAGCAATCGAAAGGGAGGATCATTACCGGTACGATATTACGATCGAATCTAATTTTTAATGAGCCGTTAACGAATAAACGCGTGCACGAAGCTACTTAATCATCGTAACTTGCCAACCGATCTTATTACGTAGTCGTTGACCTTTTCTCTCTAATTCTCCATTTTAAACGTCGTAATGTCGTACAGAGACCACACTAATCGAAGTAATAGATCTATCGATCACAATAATTCTTAACAATTTATAAACACTTTACGTTTGTATCGATTCAAATAACGAAGACCAGAGAGCCTAGACTTTGCGATAAAACAAAGCAGGAAAAAAACGTTAGATGAATTCTAAGATGAAGGAAGGTAACAAAAAAAAATGTAGGAAATGATTAATATCGTAAAAAAAAAAAATAAAACAAAAAAGATATCATTTTTTGTTTCTTTTATCCTGATTCGAATCGCCGACTTGTAGCAAAAAGTGAGAGGATATTTTTTTGTCGCTAATTGTGAGTTAAGATTAAACAAGAAAAATAATAATAAACAATAAAAATGAAAGAAAGAAAGGAAGAGGAAAATGATAATTATTAATGAGAATAGGATGAACGTACGCGAAGGAAAACTTTTAGCGAATACATTAGGAATCGTCGTTGACTGATATACATATATACATATATATATATATATATATATGTATATATATATATGTAGTCATGAACGTTTTCAACTTTTTAGCCGTAGAGTCGTTTTCACAGCTTCTGACACGGCGGATTATTTTCTTGTCTCGTTTTGCAGCGGCTACCGTTGGCACGAGCGTTTTCTCATAGAAGCTTGCACAAAAACCGATCGAAAGTTCTCACCATTTCAACATTTCCAAGGTTTCCTTCAACAGTTCCGCCATTTTTTTTTCTTTCCTTCTTCGATAGTTTGACTATGTATATCATGACAAATGACACCTTTCGATCGGGCAAGATGAGACGTGGCCACGTAGGGATTATTCGCACTGATACACTCTTGCACGTATCGGAAATAAGGAAATAGAAAAAGAAAGGGGGAAGAAGGGAGAGGAAAAAGAAAAAGAAAGAGAGAGAGAGAGAGCGTATAATTAAATTCCAATTAAATCGTACGAGGCGTTTCTTATAGATTCCTTCCTACATAGTAACCTGTCGCGCGCGAGTCAAATAGAAAAAAGGAAAGAGAAAAAAAGTCAAGAAGCAAGTAATTTACCGAACGACGAAGATCGTGTGGCACGAAACGAAGAGTCATCCAGACTCTCTCTCTCTCTCTCTCTCTCTCTCTCTGTCTCTGTCTCTCTCACTGTCTATCTACGAATACATTTTTCCCGTATAAAGACGTTCGATTGACGACGCTAACTACAATTACGAAATAATTGCCATTTTCGTGACTATTCTCGTACCGTTTTATAACAAACTTGGAATTGCTTGACGATTAAATACCATCAAACATTGCCAAGTTCATCGACATTTGCAAGGGGAATAGTCAACGGTTAATATTGGTACGTAGCGTGTGTAACGCACAAACAATGTTTAAATATTATTATTATTATTTAAATACCACTGAGAAATGTTACTTTGTTTTTTTTCTTTTATTTTAATCATTACTTTTATCTAATTTTTATATTAACGCAGATTTAATCTCATTTTTATCTCAACATCCACGATATGAGAAATTTATTTTGAAAACGATGCAAGTTCATTTTATTAACGATTACAATTATTCGATAATTTATAAAATGAGACTAATCCATTTGGATGTAAGAAAATTTGGATTTTTTTTCAGCCAACATTGATAAATTAATATTATTCTAACGACGCTATGGAATAAAAACAAAGTCATCTATTAAAAAATAAACTTGTAATATAACACAAAAAAACTGTTCATATTTTTAATAATAAAACGGTTATATATGAAATATATCAGAAGTATCCTATAAATCATTGACCCGTTAGCTAATGGAATAACAAAAAAAATTGTTCAATCTTTTACCATAATTCCAATGAATATACTTTTTTCTCCATCACATTTTACTCTCTCGTATCCTATATTATTATTATTATTAAAATATACTCAAGTTGTGGATAATTCTTGACTCAATTATATCGTCGTTAAGAGGATAACTCGATAATTGATAAAAAAATATTTCAGAATTACTTTCTCCTTTCTCTATTTCTATATCTTACAAATGCATACAACAGGAAAAACTATATATATCGGATTACATGCTTTTTAAAAATGAGAACAACTCGATGATTCTTAAAAGATGCACGAGATAAACATTACTTCGATTAAGTCATTAACAACAAATCTAGCATACTCGGTCTATTATTACTGATTATTAACAAACTTCCACATAAATATATATATATATATTTTACTATTTACGAAAGAATAAATAAAACGGCAACAATTATTTCGTCCTATTCGTACGAATGTGATGACCGCGCGCGAATGATCAATATTTTTTTTTCTCCTCTCAATCTCTTGACGCAATGCAAATATGTTGCATGCAAAACATTGCACGTGTCAAACCGTAGTTTTTACCAATGACGTAAATACATTATAGTGTCAACATCTAAGAATAATAATAATACAACCTATGTCTTTCTTTCTCTCGAGCATAAAAAAACGAAGAAAGGAGATACAAGTGTTTTTTTTTTCTCGTCTCATTTTTTGCTTATGTTAGTCTCTTTTTCCAATAGGAAATTTACAAATGTATTACTCGTCGTGTGCGATATTGAAAAATTGTTACAACCTTTATGTAATACAGTCGCAACTCGTAATATTTTTTATTTCTTCCAATTATAAATATGTGTTATTTAACGAGTCTCATTTCAAATGCAATGTATGCAACGAATGAAAATGAAACATTGTATTACACTTAAACAGATTATTTTAATTTATAACTGTGCATAATTTATCTCCAGGAGAAAAACAACGAGAAAAAAGAATTTTCCTACAAGTTGATCAAAAAAAAAAGAAATGTTTAATTATTAATTATTCTATTTAGATGAATTGAATGTAAATACATAATTAATAATTGAATGTAAATACATAATTAAAATGATACGATAATAATTTAAAAAAAAATTGTAAAAATGTAATATACACCTGTATTTAAATTTTAAACTAATACCGGATGATTTTATATTAATACGATTATCTCAGCAACGATTTAAGAACTCTGTTTACTAAAAGTCAGAATTTCAGGTATAAATATTCCTCGATGTCCGCTTTGCTTTGATTTCAAACAACGAAGAAGCCAGGAGTTTACGAAAGGTCGATGGAATGTGATCAAATGTAAACAAGCAAAAGGATAACATCGATTTGTATGTTTTCGTGTTATCTCTCTCCCTCTCTCTTTATCTATTTCTATATATATTCTAATTTCATCTTATTCCTATCAGCATTTTACAATTTTAAGGAAACAAGTGAATCTTGGTTAAGAGCGATCGTTGAAAGTAATTCTTACATGTAAATAGAAAGCTTAACTTCACCTTCTCCTTGTCTTTTCGAATTTTCCAAGAAAAGGAAATAAAAAGTAGAAAAGAAAATAAAATAAAAGAAATAATAAAGAAAAGAATGCGAAGAAAGATTTGAGTAAGGATCCCAATGACGCGTACGGATATATATATATCTTTTTATAATTGAGTCAATAATTAAATCAATTTCGCGCTAATATAATTGTGGCCTCGAATATGAGATAAAATTAAATACGCTTCTAAACATGTTTATAAAGTATCTGCTAGAAATATACATATTATGATTATATAGGTGATTCGTGATATGTGATTGCCTGGAATTATCATCTACTTTGTATCGAATAATTAAAATAGATTGTAAATTCATGCGAGAATCGTCCTTGAAAGATTTGAAAAGGTTGTCAATAGATATCGACGTTTATAATCGTTAGAAGATAATAAAAATAACAAAATGATTTATATCATGGATTGAAATAATGTTACCTTGTTCTGGACGTAATCGAGAGCTAGCATGCAGTCGGAATATCCACTCTCCGTTTTGATCGTGGTAGCACCTTGTCCGGGTCCACTCGAGCAGAATCCTGAACCAACGACTCCGACGGGCCCACCAAGGCCCGCCGCTGCCGCGGCCGCGACGCTGTCCCTGTACCAAGGATACATCTCGTTTTTTTTCTATTTTATACTGTTTTATCTTATTTTTCTAAAGATAAGTTTCGATAAGAAATTTGCTTTCTTCTTCTTCTTCTTTATCTTCTTCTTCCTCTTCCTGTTTTATCTTCCCAATAAACTTTTTCCACGAACAATCACACTTGTGTATCGAAGTCACTCACTTCGATTTAGCGCGCGTTCATCTCTCCGGGAAGAGATTAAACGACGTTAACAATAATTATAATTATAACAATAATAATTATTATTATTATTATAAAAAAAAAAAGAAAAAATAAAAATGAAAATAAAAGTAACTAAAAAATTTGCAGAAAATATCGCGAATAAGCTCGCGAAATCCTTGATACGTCACTGCGATCAATTTCTTTCGATTTTAGGGCGCGCGCGAAATAATAATACGTGTAATATATATCGATTTGATGGATAATTTTACACGTTATAAACACGTTAATAAGTATAATTCGATTTCGCGAAATATACTTTCGTATTTTATATTTCCGTACGTTTATTATAAAGTTGTACGTATTTATTACACACAGCACACAGTCGAAAACGTCGGCGCGACCGGCGCAACACAACGACAACGACGACGACGACGACGACGACGAAGACGAGAAATCGTGTTCCTTATTACGAGAACGCGTTATTGGTACTTCTCGGAGAAGTAGAATAATAATAATCTTTTCTCTCGTCGTTCTCGTCGTTCATCCTCCCCCTTTCTCTTCTCTCGATATGTTCGATGAAGCTCCCGGCGACGACAACGATGAAGATACACACGCACCGCTAACTAAACTGTCTCGTTAGGTGGTACGATCGCAACTTTCGAGAATTAGATCCGAAAGGAAGGAAGAGAGAGCGAGAGGGAAAGAGAGAGAGAGAGGAACACTTGTAAAATGTAAACACGTGCTTTGGTTTAGCCTTTCCGCGTGTCCCCTTTGTTTACGCTCTCGTACCGACGCAAGGTGACTCTTTACTATCGGATGATATGGTGTAAATGTTATTTTTAATTTTCCTTCTCTCTCGCGTCCTTCTCTCGATACCAGCGTTCTTCTCCTACAGTCTCCTCTCCTTCCTTCGTTTTGTTTTCTCCCGATTCTTCTTGCTCTTCCTCTTGCTCTTCCTCTTGTTCTTTCTGGTCCACTTCCTTTCACCTTACTTTCTCTCCTCGTCTTTCCCCAGCCCGCTCTCTCTCCCCCTTTTGACTAGATTCTTCTTCCTCGCGCCACTCGGAGGTAGCTGCTCGCGCATTGGTTGAGAGACTAAATTGCCGTTGACCGAGCACCTTTGCTTTTCGCGCCTCGATCTTTAACGAACGCGGAAGAATATTGCACCTTGGGGATTGCGAACGGACAGAGAAAGAGAAGGATAACGATATAGGAAAAGAAAAAGATACAGATAGAGAGAGAGGATTGGAACGAAGGTGGGAGGGAGAGAGAGAGACACCGGTAAAACCGAACCGTAATTGAGTTCTACATAACCTCTCGGCGAAGCCTCGTCGATACTTTTCTCTTCTTCTTCCTCCTCTCTCTGTCTCTCTCTCCCCCTCTCGACTTTCGTAGTCCAGAGTATCGACGACGACGGCGACGAGGACAATAATACTCTCGCATCAATGCTCGTCGACCGGCGACGACGTCGAGGCATACCGTCGACGCGCCGCCGCCATTTTTCGCTCCAGCTTGAAATCGAAACGCGATCTCCACTTCCTCTTCCTTCGCCAGCTGCTACCACCGTTGCTACCACCAGCCCGCTGCTTCCTTCCTTCTCGTACCACCGAGCTGATCTCGAATAACCTCTTTCTCTCTCACTTGCAATCCAACTTTTCTATGTATTAAAAGGACCAATGCAATTCGGCGAACACGTTACCACCGTATTTCATACTAATATTAATTGATAATATAATAAAATAATGATAATAATGTATTATACCGTCCTTCTTTCTCTCACTCTCGTTTTTTTTCTTATTCTCTGTCAACCTTACACCTCGCTCTCACTTTCGAACGACATACAACAGTTCGCCTATTCTATTCGCTCTATTACTCTTTTCCCTCTCTTTTTATTCTCTCCCACCCCGCTCGCTCTCACTCTTTCTTTCCTTCCTTCCTTCCTTCCTTCTTTCCTTCCGTCTCGCTCGCACAGTACGTCGAACTTGGTGGTGGAACACACGGAGAGCAATCGACTGCAATTTACAAGGACGATCGATCGATCGATCGATCGAAGTACCTTATCAAACGCGACGAGAAAGCGACGTTGTCGGAAAAGGATTAGAAAAGCGGGAGCTTAAGAAACACGAGATTTGTCTCGTAGGTACGCACACGCCGCCGCACGGAACGAACGAACGCACGCACGCACACACACCCTCTCTTCCTCCGCCTCCGCCACCTCCTCCTCCACCACCTCCTCCCCCTCGTCCTCCTCCTATTCACCTTCTTCTTACCCTTTCCTTCTTTCTCTTTATTTCTTTCCTTCCTTCTCTCTGTTTCTTCTCCGCGTTTATCCGCGCCGTTTAATGACAACGAACGTTTCGCGTCTAAAGCTGCGCACGAGCGCGATGTCCGTACGATGAGGCGTTCTGACAAAAAATACGGGAGAACCAGCGAGACCCGGAAATCGTGAACCGTGGACCGCGAACGCGGTTTCAGCACTGACGCGGGAGCCACGATTCGAACGACCGTTCGGCCGTGCTCGGCCGCCTTCGTCGATTCTCGGCTCTACCCCTCGCGCCAGTCCACGCCACTCGCTGCTGCGACGCCGCGCGCTCGGATCGAGGAGTGGGGGAAGTGCACGATCACCGCTATAGTGGGAGGATGCGATTCCTCAAGTGGGGGGATCGGCCGTCTCTTTCGCACTTGCCAATTTTCGCTTTCTCTCTCTCTCTTTCCCTTTCCTTCTTTTCTTCTTCTTTGTTTCTTCGTTTCTTCCTCTCTTATGCCTCCACCTCTATCACTGATTTTTCTCTCTTTCTCTCCCTTTCTCGCTATCTGCCTATCTATCTACCAACCTATCTCGTAACAGCTACCGTGCTACGCACCTTTTCTTTCTCTCTTTCTCTGACTCTTTAGCATTGCTGTTACCTTCGCTAACGTTTTTTTCTCAATTTCTCAGAAACAAAATAAGTATAATACAAACGGTTTTCCACGACCCCGCAATTGTGATATTCCTTTTATTCTGAAAAGATTCTTTTAATAAGATTTGAATGGCTATAGAAAAAAAAAAACAAAATAAGAATTGTGTCCGAACTCACAATCGCCCCATTCTTTTATTTCGAATAGAAAATGATCCGTCGTAAGTGGAAGAGTCAAACTCTTACCACGATTACTAATGTTCGTTCAAAATAAATAAATGTGTATGCTTCTCTCTAAAAGATCCGTAAGACTGGTAAAAAAAATTAACCGATGATCGTTGACAAAATTATTTATAACAGAATTCAATTGTCAAGGTAATAGAAAGAAAAGTGAAGGAAAAAAATGATCTCGGCGTTGACCTCGGACGACCTAATTCCAGAGTATCTATCGTACTCTCTCTTCTTCGGTGAACGACCAAGATGAGAGATTGGGAGAGGTCGTGATCATCGGCATGCAAAAAGCAGCCCCTCCAAACGATCCTGCGTGAATTCCTAGGTCATTTCTTCGTAGCCATCTCAAAGAGAGAGAGAGAGAGGGAAAGAAAAAATCAGACGGACCTATGTGGAAAAAGTAACCCCGATCCAGATGACGAGGGGATCGTCGAGAAGGAGATATCTTTGACGTCTAGGAAGTTGAACTTCTTTTTTCTTTTTGCCTATGAAAGTTGTATTTTATGACGAGTTAAGATTGGCGTAACTAAATGAACGTTTGCCTCCTCGTCACGTCGATACGATACTTCTTTTACGTTTGACGCAAATATCTTTTTTCGTAGCTGACTCCGGGAAACGTCTTCCGTCGATTCTCGATTAACTTCGACCTTGAACTTCATCCGTCGACCGAACAACCGAGAGAGAAAAGTATAAGAAGCTGAGAAAAACTACGACTCTTTTACCGTGCTCGGTTCGTGAACCAGAAAAGAGCCATAACCACAAATCTTGTAAGCAGGGTGTGGACGAAGGGGTCGATGCCCAGATGCTCGAGGGAATTTTATATACTTAGTTACTGGATTGCTCCATTAAATGTCTCCAGTGAAAAAATACCTATTTATTAAGCTTTGGACAATCTATTACGTTTCATTTATTTTTAATTTGTACTATCATCTGATTATGAATGAAAGTATCGTTTAATATATTTTATTTAAAAGACAAAATATTTGATCATCCCCGACGTAAAGAAACTTTTTCCTCTCTTCTAATAATCAGATGAATTATAAAAAATGGACAGAATATTTTGATATTATCATCTAACATATCTCTTTTTAAGAGAAGAAGAAGAAGAAAAAGAAAAAAACGTCGACCTTGAGTAAGGCATTCATTCATAAAACAGTTACCATTCCTTCCGGATATTTGCTTCCACCAAGTAAAGACCAAGGGGTAAACCAAGCCGAGTATCATCGTCCATGTCGTCGACCCCCAACGGAGTGTTCCAAAAACAAGCTATAACCACAAATCTTATCGCAGTCTTTCGGTGGAAATAGAAGGAGACCGTAGAAGAGCTAGCTGAAGGAAGTTGGTAGGAGATTGGTTTAAGTTAAAGGGGTCTCTACTATTCGTGTCCCACCTTCGGAGCTACCTAACAAGTAGCTTGTAAGAAGAGCCGTTTCGCTCGGTGATTCGTGCTTGGAGAGCTTCTGTTGGTGCTGTTGGTGCTGGTGCTGGTGCTGGTGCTGGTGCTGCTGCTACTGCCGCCGCCGCCGCCGTTCCGTCGCTGCCCCAAAGGAAAAACTGCGACACGGTTTTTAGGCCAATGGGGGAGTCCCTCCAAGTTCAAGGCCATCCTCGGTAAACGAGAGAGAGAAAGAGCTTTTTTCTTTTCCCTTCTGGCTCCGGGATCGACAAGGAAGGATTCTAAGAGCGAGCGACGGCAGCTTCCCTCGTCTAGCGCCTTCCTGGCGCCAGACCATTTTTTGGTCACCTGTTCTTCGCCGTTCTATTCTCTATTCTTGGAAGTTCATCAACGAAAGCTTCGCGATCCTACCGATCGAACAAATTCATCTCGTTTGTTTATTCATCCTTTCTCCTTTTTTTCTTTTTCCTTTTTTTTTATCTTACTGTATCTTTCCTCCTTCAATCTTTCCTCCTCGTTATGAGTTCCATATGATTTTCAAAGCCTTAACCGATTCGGATGGAGATGTGCTTTCGAATGGTAAACGTTACTAACCCCACGTTTATATTCGACGATCGCCATCGTCTCTCGCATTGGCGACCAATCGTGCAATTTCAGCCAGTGAAATTTGAAAAATCGCCTTACGAACTAATCGCGCAGCGAACCCGTTGGTTGATTCGGGCGGCCATGTTGCTTCGAACGGAGGAGGAGACGGAAGGAAGGAAGGACGAAGGAGCGGCCAGGAACGTTGCAAGAACTCGCGAAACCGAGCAAAAGGGTGGAGACGAAGATTAATGAGAAACGAATCCGGGAGTAGAGAGGAGAAGAAGAGGAATGAGAAAAGAAGACAGGCAGAGAAAGAGAGAGAGAGACAGAGGAGGAGGAGGAGGAGGAGGGGGGAAGGAAGACGAGTACTCGGGAGGAGAGAACGTCCAAAAGGATCCGCCATGTTGGAAGGGAAATAGACGAGCTGGACGAACCCGGCCGTTGTCCCGGGTCAGGGTCGATGCTACTCGCGCAACTTTTCCAAGCAAGAAAACTCGACTATTCGTCATGATGCTCCTTCCATTCTCTGCAGCCGCCCCCCCCCCTCGCCCCTACCACCTCACCCCACCCATCTCCTCGCAAGCCTTTTTTCTTAAGCGTATGCCCTGCCAACCCGAACGGATTCGATCATTATAACTCCGTGTTTGTGGTTTTTCTCATCCCGATGGTACGACATGATTTTTCGAGGTTACGGATGAGCAAAAAGAAATAATGGAAAAACGTTGACTAGGAATTATTTAAATTTCCTTGTAGATATTACATCGGGATTTTAAATTGTTGATAAAATCAATTAAACTCTTGCAATCCTTAACGAGGCCGACACGAATTAACAAGATTTCTGGAATTTTCTGTTAAATCTGAAAACTCTTTTCCTAAGGTTTTCCTTTCGGTATGAGGAATTCCAAGAGTTTTTTTGTAACAGATAGGAGGTAGAAGCGTACCGATAACACCGTGGTCAGCTCACAGCTCATGCATAATTAATGAAACGGATATGCAGTTTCGATTGCCAGCAAAGTTGCAACGGCTTCGGTTTATACGGCACGTTTGGACTCCCCCACCCGCTGAGCAACGAGACCCCACCCTCGGTCTAGGAAGGTTGGGGTGCTCATTTAGAAAATGAAATTGCACAGCCGCCAGAGGGCGTGCACCCTTTCCCAGGGAACATGCGCAACCAGTTACATCTCTTCCCTCTTGCGGAGGTGCACCCTCTCTGGCCAGGACCTTCCCGTTACTTCGATCCCTTTTCTCATTTCGAAACTCCCTCCGTTCCTCTCTACGAGTTGACACCAAAATGGATCCCGTTTTTCTATTCGTATTAACTCGTCTTTTAATAGTTACTTTCAATTTATTCCAATATATATGTTATACTCCTACTTTAAATAATTAAAGTAATCGATATTATCAATTATTATTATTATTATTATTATTATTATTTTTTCTTTTTTATTGCGATCTTACGAAGGATAAATGAAAATGTTTTCTGATAAAAAATGGCGGCGAGACGAGAGAATATTAGAGATCTAAATATAGGAGTATACTTTGAGTGGATGAATAGCAGAGAACACAGAAAGGAAGGAAGGTTATCTACAGATTTCTAAGTTGAAATGCGAAGGGGATTGCAGAAAGGATCTTCGTGGAATGGGGATTGGTCCTCCTCCGATAAGAGAAGCTCGAACTTCGGGAGGTCTGCCCGACATGCGCATTCTCTTTGCGATGGCCTCCCCTCTCCGACACCCTTTTCCACACCCTTTCTAGATTCTAAGCATTTCGTTCTTCCGGATGGTCGTGTTCGATAGTTTGGAGAATTCTGCGACACCTGCTCGAGTGAGTTATCTTTATTTTCCATTGATACTCGAATGAAATCGATCATTTATCCATGATCGCATCGATCATAAGAATTATTTCAAATTAACGATCATCTATAATACGATTTAAAAATATCTATTTAACGATAAAAAAAAGAACAAACATTTATATGTATTCGTTTATACGTACATTTGTTGATAATCAATTTAAGAAAATGCAATTAGAAAATAACATTAAATCCAACAATTTATTTTCCAATAAGTAAATTCGTCGAGAAGAGGAAAAATTGGATAGGAAGGTAATATGCGAGTAGAAAGACGGATAAATAGATAGATAGATAGATAGATAGATGGATAGGTAAATATATATATATACATAGGTAGATAGATAGAAGAGGAAAAAGAAAAAGAAAGAAAGAAAGAAAGAAAGAGAGAGAGAGTGAAAGGGAAGGAGAGGGAGAGAGAGAGAGTGTAAAGTGGGAGAAGGAGAGGTCCGGTGAGGTCGATGAGGAAAGCAAGTTGGCCGCATCAGAGGCGGGTACCGAGCCGTCCACATTTCGATTGGTCGAGAACGGAGCTGCCTGGTTGCCACCCATCGGAGAGGCGCTGCTTGAAAAAATGCTGTCCCCTCCAGGCAGGAGAAGGAAAGCGAATGCGATGAAGCAGCCGTGGAGGAGGTGGACGAGAGGTAAAGGTAACGCTCTCCAGACGTACGGCGCTCCCTTTCGAATGAACGACAGACAGACGTATGCACACACACACACACACACTCACACAAAAGTGCACGTGCACGTGCACTCACTCGCATACGCGCAAACACATACCCATGTCTACACACATACACAATCTCTTTCTCTTTCTCTCGTCCCTCTTACCCTTCGAGTCAGTTAGCTCCCCTCCCTCAATAGGCAACCCCGCCTCGCGAGGGATGACTCCGGCCCTTCGTAGCCGCCATTACGGACTACTTCGAGGGATTCCCCTGTAACTTCGACTACTGGCACACCGAATCTCCTCATCCCCATCCTCCCTCTCTCTCTCTTTCTCTCCTTTTTTTTCTCTTTTCTCTTTGGCATTTTTTTGTTATCTTTAGATCAACCTAAGAACACTCTCCTCTCTTCCACCCTTTCCGACCGAGGGTAAATGCCATCTCCTCTTTTCGGAATCCCAACATCCAAGAAAATTCTTTTATTTCGAATTATATCTACCTATAAGAATTTAGGAACTACTGTATCGATTTTTGTGTGTGTGTGTGTATAACTCTATTTTCTTATTATATTTATTATTTTTATAAACGAAGATAGGTATATTTACTTTTTGTAATAAATACGAATTTAAATTTAGATTTAACGTTGATTTATGAAAATTTGTTACAAGTTTATCCCTCGCGTTTGAGATATAGTAACGCGTGGCGGGATCTTCCTTGTATATATGAGGGGGGGAAGAAGGAAAAAAAAATAAAAGAAATAAAACACATGCAAAGAATCCTTAGCGAGTACATGAAAGATTAACGAGACGTCATCGTCGTCGTCTTCGTTGTCGTCGCGTTTTACGAGGACGTTGCTTTTTCCTAGAGTTCCCGTGAAATACTCGAAATTTTTACGATCTTATTTAGACTCTCTCTCTCTCTCTCTCTCTTTCTCTTTCTCTTTCTCTTTCTCTTTCTCTGTCATCAGTAAACCGAGAGACTTTTACTCTTGCTATTAACTTCTGTCTCATTCTCTCTCTCGCATCTCGGAATTTTAGTTTCGATTCCAGTTTCCGCAAAAGGACGAGGAATGCCATGGACAAAGTCAATGTCTAGCTGCCGACAGAATGTCGCATAAGTTCGACGGCATCCTAATTTTATTTATCTCTTCGACGCCGCTAATTCGATCCGTTTGATCTTCAACTCGATCTTTAACAATCTATCAATTATCTATACCATACCCTTAACAATCCAATAATTTCTTCTAAACACGCGCGACGATACTCGTACCATTGATTTTTCTGATTAAAATTACTGCGCTTATTTGATACAGGAAGAAGAGTAGAGGAAAATTGTGTACACCCATCATATCGTATCATTTATTATTAAGAATATTCATATTATAACAATTGAAATCGTATAATTGAAATTATAATAAGTTAAGTATCAATCGAGTATTTTAAAAATGATGTAAAAATATGGAATAGAAAAATGAATGTGATGAGAATGATAGAAAAGAGAAAAAAAACAATGAGAAGTAGCTAAAAAAGGAAACGAAATCCCTTTCGTTGGATTTTCCATTCTCGAATTCGCAATCAGTACGTTGATCTTGAATCAGCTTTTCCTCTTTCCGTATAAGCCGATACTAATACAGCTAAACACACGAACAGAGAGAAGCAGAGATAGATGTACACTTGTATATAAAACGCATGGTACGGCGGTGCTAATTACGGCATAGCGTTTCATATGGGCTCCGACTTTCCGTACACGGGATTGGAATTTTCTTCGACGTCGAGTTCAAAGTCGTCGGCTTTCCCGGAGACCGGAGAGATCCCGAGCCCGGGGAGTCATTGACATGGCGGCCAAAGACAACAACGACGACCACTACGATCGAGAAGGACTTGGCCGCCATTCGATGTCCTGCAACCATTGGAAAGATCATGGCCGACCGATCGATCGATCGATCGATCAATTAATCGTTCAATTCATCCAGTCAACCATCCATTATCTTATATGTGATCTATGATTAAATGTTTTAACAAATGAAAATAATAATGATAATAATTATGCATTTGCATATATGTCCGACAGGTGTATACATGATTTTTAATCAAATACTTATTCATTTTTGAAAAATATATACGCATTATATATAAAAGATAGTATTTATTCAATTAAAATGAATTTGTTAGAAGTGAATAGAAACGTATATGATATTAAATTAACTAAAAAACAAGCTCGCGTGTTATATTCATAACGGTTGAAATGATTTACATTATGTAGATAAGATTAGCGTGTATTAATTCTACAAAGTGTTGACACAATAAATCAAAATAGGACAGACGTTGATTAGCATTGGGAAATAATAGTTAGTCGATTATTCACAGTTGTCTGTAAAGAAGTTCATACGGTCGGACAAAAACTCGCCGAGTTGATGAAGTTTTTCGTATGGGTGTTATAAATCATTTCTACGTCGTAGATAAAAAATATCAAAATCATTGACGAACGTTACAATTTTGTAGAATTGTTTTCATCGTCGTCGTCGTCGTCGTCGTAATCGTCGGATTTTTTCTTTTTTTTTTTTCTAAATCGATTAGATAGATCGCAAAGATATCTCGCAACATTGTGGAGAGCAAGGAAGTCTTTGAAGAAAGAAAAAAAAAATAAAATAAAAAAGGAAAGGAAGCCGATAAAATTCGAACGCGCGGATTTGTTTCTTTCTTTCGCGGAGGCGAGAAACTCGATAGGCAAGATTGTCGGCTAGATCGATCGATCGATCGATCGATCGATCGTTCGTTCGTTCGATCGTCTCGAACGTGCGAGATCAAACGGGAATATCTTTCGAAAGAGAGAACAGACAAGGTGTCAATAACGTCTAACGGTACGAAACGTGACGCACGAGCTGCCGGGATTTCAAAGTTGCCCGCCGTTCGATTTCTTTTTGTTTCTCTAAGGTGCCGCCCTGCCTTTATTTCTTCTTCTTCTTCTTCTTCTTCATCTTCATCGTTTCATATTTTTATTTGTATTTTTTTCTACCTCTCTTTCTCTTTCTATCCGCTGGCAAAGTATAAAAATTGTTGTCAAGATAAAAGATATTCGGTCGGGATGTTGCGAATTTAATTTCTACGCTAACAGAAAAGAGATTCCGTTTTCTTTAGAAACATATATTCAACCGGGAATTTCTAATGGAACGTCCGGATGATTTCTAAGCTCGTTGACGTAAGCTCAATTTCATGGATCTATCCATTTAAAATCGATCAAGGTACATCAAATTTCATTTCGCTTGGCAAATAATTAAACGTCGACATTCGTAACATTCTATATCTCGATAATAAATAATGTCAGAATTTTCGTTCTAAAATATTCGTTCTAATTATACAGATATATATATATATACAATATTTATTAACTTTATATATTAATCCACAGGAATTAAACTATGCGATGATACCTGTCAAATCATAATACAGATACAAATACAACAAAAATCTTGACGTTATCGATCAAATCACACATTTCTAATTAAATCTTTGCATATAATAGAAAAATAAATGTTAATTAATTAGAACAAATATTGCAAACATTAAGATTATCGATTTCTTTTCGATAATAATGCAGTTTCCAAAGAAAAAAAAAAACAAAAAAAAAGAGAAAGAGAGAGAGCAAGGGAAAAAGGGAGAAGCTCATAATCCACGCGTCCCATGACCGATAATTCTATCATAGTGTTCGGCCTTAGCGCGCGTTTATTCCTAACTCCTAAGGGCACCCACGAAAAGGGAGAATTAAGCACAGTCATATTTGCAATTAGAACGCGTCCCGAGTTAGCTCGTTTGCGGATTGTGCCGCGTAATCTCACGTGGTCTCACTTCCCTCACCCGCAGGAACGTTTCCACCCTTTCGTCCTTTTCCCTCCCCCGTCCCTTCGTCGGATACAAGAGTATTCTCTTTTCTCGTGACTCGAGATTTTTCTCGTCACTTTTCGAGAAGATAAAAAAAACAAAAAGAAAAGAACAAGAGTATCGTTAAACGAGTGTTATCAGCATCTTTCCACGATTCATCACTGTGACACCGACGACCATAATTTTTCTATCGTCCTTTAACGATAACCTAAATTTTATTATCCTTTTTATCTTTACACCCGATACCAATTCTTCCCTATTAACTGACATTAAATACTTAAAACGGTAGGAATGAGGTGGGGATCGTTCTTACTCGTTTACCTGTCTTTTAACAATTAACCCTTTAGTCTGTGATCAACTCTAATCTTTAAAAAGAGAATTTTCAAGAAGGAAGGCTTAAGGTAAACCACCGTGGAAAATTATTTCTCTATTTCAAAGTATCTTGAATACTTCAAAAATCCCGTTGCGATACGAGACAAATGAGTCAAGCTTATCGCTTGAAAAAAACAAAAAGAAAGAAAAAAGAAAAAAGAAAACAAAATACATCCCTTCCCGGAATGAACCTCTTTAACGGAGGGGGGGGAGGAAGAAGACGATCCGAATAGAAGAAGATAGACGATATGTTAGATAAATTAGAATCGAAAAAATATAATAGAAACAGATAGAGAAGATAAAAAAGGAACGAGAATAGTATATTTTTTATTTTTAAATAAAAAAAGGAAGAGGTCGTCTGTTAAGCGGCGAACGGTAGCAGAATCCTTTCGAGAGAAGTGACCGCCCTCTCTCTCTTTCTCTCTTTTGAGCCTCCGGTGATACCCTTTTTTTTATCCTTCCTGAGTTGCCGCGTCGTTCCTCCTCCACCTCCTCCTCCTCCCCGTCCTTCTTCTTCTTCTTCTTCTTCTTCACTTCCTTCGTCTCGCTTCTTAAATTTATCCTCTCTCTCTCTCTCTCTCTTCTTAAGGCAGGGCTGTAAAAGCCCGCGCGGGTGCTTTACGAGTGTGAATAGACGGCCGTCCAATTATGCGGCTTAATTTAAATGGGATAATTGCGTCCAGGGCTGGACCGACGTCCAGCATTATGCTTTACTCGCGTGGATTTATTTCTACGTGTGTATGTATGTGAGTATAGTTCTCTCTCTCTTTCTCTCTCTTTCTATTTTTCTTTCTTTCCGTCTCTCGCTATCCCTAACTTTATCTTTGTCTCTTCTCCATTCTTCTCATCTTCTTTTATTTTTCCTCTTTGTTGTATGAGGGAGGAAAGGAAAGAAACGGGGGCGCCTTACCCTTACACATACGTAATTGGATCAGTTAGGAATATTCTTGAATGTTAATGATCCCCAGAAACACGTTAGCACGCTTTACTATTTAATGCGAATTCAACCTAACGCGTAATAAAATCTTTAAGTTATTTGTTGATTTTTTATAAAATATTTACGGTAGGATAATTAACGTGGTTTGGTTTTTTTTTGTTGTTGTTTTATTACATGCGAGTCTCACTCAAATGTATTTATCAAATTTATTGTAGTTAAATATTTGTTACTTGACACGTTTATTCGACACGTATTTTTCTATGAATTCTTGATCACCCTCCTGCGTGACCCATCAATGAAACACGATGTGAAAATGCAACAGATGATGATGATGATGATGATGACAATGTGTAGTATTTTTCTCGTAATCGTGTTTTATTTTACATAAAATAGATGGATCTAATTAAATGGAAAATGAATCATGTTATACATCATCAATGGTGGCCCACGGTTCATTAAACGTGTGATATATGTGAGGATTTTGATGATTTACAAGTTTGTTTTTACGATTGGAAAGAGAAGAGTCTTATGTTAATGTACGAGGTATGAATTGTTAAATCGTAAAATGATTTTTCTTCTGTTCGTTGAGAATACTCTAAAAATATATGATTTATTAAATTATTATATCAGCCTAATTTGAATGATAATTAAGAATACACCGATATTACGAACGCTTTAATTTACCGCACGATGGTTTTTTTTTAATCGTTATAATCGAAAAATCGGATAGAACCATTTCCATAGATATAATTGGAAAAAATTCTAAGTCAGAAAAAATAAATAATTTTTCTTTGAGTTGAATTAGGAAGAAGTCATGGAATGTCCAGGTTCGTCGGCATTGATGGAATTTCGAGAGAAAACGAACGAGAGTAGAAGAGACGAGAGTCTTTCGGTGGCATAGTATTTTCAAAGATTCGCGGGATTTCGAGGACAATCCTTTTCGGCAAAGACGCCAAAAGGCTTCCTGGAAAGTCTCGAGAGAGTCCTCGCGTTCCACGGAAGGATCACGAAGGCTTCCATATCGTGAAAAGGGCCGAAAGATTCTAACGTCATTTTTCATTTCATACAAATACGTTTCCAAAACTTTTACGTAATCTTTTAAACTTAATTGACAATTAATACCATTACTAATAGTTTCGATATTTTAAACGATCTATTCGAGACATGGAAATTCGTTAAAAAAGAAAAACAATTCCAAACGAACGGGGAAGTCATTAAGTTTAACATTTTACAAAATAATTCTCAGATAATTCTTATTAATCAATCCGATATAGAAAAAAATAATAATTATAAATAATATTTAAATAAATATGACTATTTATCGATATAACTGCAAATTTACAATGTGATATAAATATTGTAATACGATGTTTAATCAATCCATTCTATCTTTGAAAGATATTATTAAAAAAAAAAAATAAAATAAAATAAAATAAAAGAAAACAAGCTTTGTACTCGATTTCGAAGAGAGAGATTTTCTAATCCGTTGCTTACTTTTATATATATTATACTTCGTATAGACAGTTAGAGAAGCAATTATCAATTGCAGAAAGTTAATGCGATCGGTCAATTGGCACCAATGTCTCGGTCGACTGCTTTCCCACAAAGTTTCGAGCGGAAGATCGGTTAAATTACGCGTTGTTGGAACGATAATTGCTAAATTTATCGTCGGCACTACGTCGTCATCGACGTCATCGTCGTCGTAGTAGTCGTCCTCGTCCTCGTCCTCGTCCTCGTCATCGTCGCAGTCGTAATGTTAACGATATTCTTCATTGGCCTGGGACGAGAAATTAATTGTCTAATTATCGTTAATACCAGCCCTGCGAACTGTTAGCCCCTTTCTCTTTCTCATCACTCCCACCTACGCTTAACCATTTCTCTTTCGGTCGGAATAGAAGAAAACCCGTCTCTTGCCTTATGTCGAACGAATGGTCAACAACACAGGAAGCTGTCGACAAAAGTCACGTTCGATGGAAAAGATTAAACGGTGATTAGGGTAATCAAGGGTTATAGTAACGAGATACTGCCATCAATTATCAAGATAAGTTTCTTCTTTGGCAAACAGATTGTCTATCAAAAAATATAATATGAATTTAGATACAATCTCGTATAACCCGTATCAACAATAACAACAATAATAATAAAATATCTCTAACAATAAATTTCTTCGTACAGCATCGAATAATCGTTGAAGGAATATTTTAAATAACAAAAAAAAAGAAGAAAAAAATAAAAATGAAAAGTATCAAATTAACATTGTATCTTAAACGTAAGCAAATACACAATAAGTAAAAGTTGTTGGCTCGATAGAAAATACGAATGAAAAAGAACTTACGTTAGTATCCCCCGGATTCTCGGATGTAGTTTAATTCAAGATAGAGACGAATTAGAAATGCTAATACCGAATGTGAAAGGGGGTGGATGATTAGTTTTTGCGTTAGACGCCCGCTCGACGAAGGACTGCTAGCTAGCTAGCTAGCTAGCACAAGTTTCAAATTAGTTCCTCGTGGAGAAGGTGAAGTTCCGTTGTTGGAGAGGAAAAGAAAAAGAGAGAGAGAGAGAGAGAGAGAGAAAGAGATAGTAGCCGACGAATAACTAAACTGAAAGAAGGAGGTCCGTTGGCGAGGACGAAAAGAAAGATGAAGAGAGAGGGAAAGAGGGAAAGAGAGAGAGAGAGAGAGAGAGAGATGAAATTCAAGGCGGCCTCACCAAGAACATCACAAAGGCATCACCGGCTACGACGTCGAACGGATTCTTTTGCTTTATTTTACTTCGTTTTTAATTCCTCCCAATTCCACAGCGAAGCCTCGAGGATGGGGAAGCAAGCGCGCAGCACGAAAAAGTTGGACGGTACGCGACGCGACTACTTTTCTACCTTTCGATCTCCTTCTCTTTCTCATTCTCTCTCTCTCTCTTTTTCTCTCTTTCTCTGTCTCTTTAGTATCTAATATTTCGAATGATACAAAACTTAACTTCAGAACTTTGAACTTTAGCGTTGAATACTTTGAACGCGACAAACATAATATCGATAGATCGATCGATCGATAATGATAGATCCAATCGAAAATGAATAAAATAACGAATAAAATGAAAGAACGAGAAGGTTAAAAATTTGTCGCTTTAGCACCAGCAGGACCTGGTGCTAATGCCATTATAATGGCCCGTCAAGTCGTCCGACCATTTGTCTCGAAATTACCGAAAATAAAGGATTCGGGCGGCCGCTATTCGCGAACGAGAATTCCACGCTTCTTCCCGCTCGCAAACTTTGCGAGAAATTGCGAATTTCGAGAGAAAACGGATAAGCGAATCGTTCGGAATCACTGGTGACACGTTATAATGACTTATGTTAGACTAGTAACTAAAATGAGATGAAATAAATCGAAAGGTTTTTTTTTTTTAGATATTATTTGAATGCAGTTAAGGATAGGTAGCTCGAGGATCAATTATTCCACGAATTTACAATGATAAATAAACGTTGATTAAGAAAATTAATAAAATCTCAACAACGAGATTGTAAAAAAAAGAACACGCGTAAACACACGCGCAAAATTCGTCGAACGGCAAAAGAATGATATAATTGAAAAAAAAAAAAAAAACGTTCGAACTTTTTTAAAATACCCGTACGAACGTATTCTAACATAAAAACGACTCGTACAATCAAAGTGTAACTAAAGATAGAATCAAAGATCAACATCGAACGATTACTTTAAGAACGTTCGTTCTAAGGAAGGAAAAAGATGGAATAAAAACCGTAAGAAAGAAAGAAAGAAAGAAAGGAACGGAAGGAAAGGAAAGCAAAGAAGAAAGGAAAAGAAAGAAAGAAAGAAGGAAGGAAGGAAGGAAGAGAACGCAAAGGTTTGTGCGTTAGAGAGTTAGGGAGACTCCTCCGCCCCCTCTACTTTTCTGTCATCGTAGCTGCTCCTTTTCACGATTCCTCTTGGACGTTGATAACCGATCGATTAATTCGAGCCGAGTCTTGGGCACGAAGCGCCTCTCGCTTTAAGCCTCCCTTTTCGTTTTTTTCGCCGGTCGAGGGCCTCCTTCTTAAGTCAGATCGCAGCAAGATGGCCGCGGGCCCCGGTAAATAAGCGACTGTCATCTGACGCCCGCAAAAAGCAGATACACCGCGGCAGACTGGTCTCCTACTCCCCCTTGTCCCCCCCAACCCCCCAACCCCACTCCTTCCTTGTGCCTTTACTCGCTTTATTCCCTTTCGTTTATCCTTCTCTCTCTCCCTCTCTCTTCGTCTTCGTCTTCGTCTTCCTTCCTTCTCCCTACGAGCCTACCTTCCTCCCTTGCGAGAGAGTTCTAAAGATTAATTACAAAAAATCGCTGCGACGCGAATTGGAAACGTCGTTCCACGAACTGTAAGCGGTCGCGAGCGGAATGAGAGAACAGAGAGTAGAAAGGAAAGAGGAAGAGGAGAAGAAGGGTGGTAGTGGTGGTGGTGGTGGTGGTGGTGGTGGTGGTGATGGTGGATGCGTCTACCGATGAACTTTTTCGTTCGTGGTAGATGGTCCCAATAAGCGATCGACTGTTTTAGGAGCTGCTGCTGTTGCTGTTGCTGCTGCTACTGCTACTGCTACCTACCTCGCGCGAGTCCCAAACGAGAGCACCGATGTGACAGCTGTTGTCGTACCACTACTTCTCGATCTCTCGATGTTATTCCGATACCAGCAGATCGATATACTGAATTTATTGGGACTCTTTCGAGATCGTATACCCATCAAGTCCTCCGTGTCTTTCACGCGTACGTCAAATGTACGAGGCATTTACAGCAACAGCAATAGCTGTGTACGTATACGCACCGAACCTGAAACTTTCTGCCCCCGTGCTTTTTCCTTTTATGATGTTTTTTTTTTTTCCTACGGCGTATATTTGTACAAGTTCTTTTTCTTATTATTTTTCCTTTTTTTTCTTTTTTTAAAGATATTATTAAAGTATTCATTTCAAATAAATTGATATCAAGGTATATTGCGGAGTATTGAACGATTTTGATTAAATAATTAGCATAGTATTGCGATCGTCTAATAGATAATATTACACAATTTATTAACGCGTTATTTATCCCACCTGTACACGGTCCGTTTTCTTTTTTTCAGTGTACACGTTCCAATTCATTTCTCTATTCCTCATTTTGAAATCAATCGAATCAAAATTCTGTGCATAATTTCTTCGAATTCTCATGATACCAAACGTCGTTTATCTTCTTCTTATTCTCTCCCTCTCTCTCTCTCTCCCTCCCTCCTCCCCCACACAGAAATATCTAACAGCCGCGCGTGAATATAAAATCAAACTAATTAGAAACACGCAAAGGAAAACGTACTCGTTAACTCGCTCGAAAGTCGATTAACGAGCACCGATGCAAAATAGAAATAAATTACGTTTAAACACGGTTGCGATATTGCGTCGAGATTTGAACGGGCCGATGGTAGGCAACAAACCTCAAGAGAGGAAACGTAATAAACAACGTTTCTAAAGAAAGAAAAGGGATTTTACCATTAGAGACGAAGGGAGGAAGAACGTTACTGGCGTAAAAATACTCCTCCTCTAACGTATATATTATAAATACAATATACGATGATACTATGTAGGATACGAGTGTGAATGAGAATTCGTGGAAATATATTACGAAAGCTTAAGAGAACGATACGCAAGGAATATCTTGGGTATACTTGCTATACTTACAATATATATATATATATATGAGAGAAAGCCAGGAAACTAACAGAATCCAACATAACCGCGATTTAATTGCACTTAATTAACACGTTTCCACTCCTGCTCGAGCGAGCAACCCTCCTCGTACCTTCCTTACAAGGATAACGCTACTTGCCACTAGGAGACTTCGTTTGCTACCATTTTTTTTTTTATCTTTTTTCTTCTACTTCTACTTCTACTTCTACTTCTTCTTCTTCTTCTTCTATGCTTGTTTCCCTCCTTTCAAACCATTCCACTTTTATATTTTATTCGGCCTACGCTTTTCCGTCGATCGGATCTTTTCGCTTCGACGATGTTCCTTATAGCAAAGAAAGAGAAACAAATATATATACATACATATATACATATTAGAGTGAGAGAGAGAGGTAAAGAAAAGAGGAATAAGAAGAGGAAGAAGAGGAAAGTAAGGGAGCTGAAGCAGACAAGCCCGCGATGTATCCAGTCTACTAATGAAACGGTATTTCTCTTTCTCCACCCACCCACTCCCTCCCTCCCTCAAACCTCTTTTCTCTTTCTATCACCCAACACGAGAATATCTCCTTTCATTTGTCATCTCAGCTTTGCGTTTGACTAGCCAGTTTTCCCCCATTGTCTGCACCTCCTGAAATAGTTTTGTCTTCTCTTTCATGGCCCCGAAATCCGAAGAAGAAACTTTCGCGAAATATCATCGAGTAAATTCGCCATTTCATGAATAATAGAAAAATCTTGATAAATGTTAATGAACAAAATAAAACGATATATCTATGATAATAATAATAATAATAATAATAATAATAATATATATATTTTTTGTGATAAAAATTTTAAATATTATTTTTTCTTCTTTTATATTTAGTTTCGTTGTAAGATAATTATTATAGAAAAAGTATTTTCACGGTCAACACTTATTTGGCCTTACCCTTCCCGACGCCTCCTACCTCGTGTACCTCCCTTTTTTTTCACCTCCATCTTCCCCGCCCTTTTCTCCCTCTTTCTCCTCCTCCTCCTCCTCCTCCTCGTCGTCGTCGTCTTCGAGACAGGAGTTTCTGTTTTCTTCGTCACGAGCAAAACTCCAGACGAGAGAGAGAGAGAGAGAGAGAGCTTTTTGTTCGAACGTACACACACCACCACCACCAACCACCAACCAACCCAAATCTTTTTTACTATTCTTCCTTACCCTTTTCTATTTTTTCTCTCTCACCCTTTGAAAAGAAAAATTCTACTGGAACCTTCGAGCCATGAGATTTCGTTAAAGAATTATTTGATACGAATAATAATTAGTTAATTTGATTTTGATACGCTTGGTAAATAAATTTGTTCTCATCTGCTTTACATAGCCAAATAAATTGGGACAAAGAGAGGGGCGAGGGGCGAGGGGTGATTTAACAAGATTAGGTAGCCATGGGCAAAGGACACCCAGAGTATAAAGCTTTGTTAATAATGTGTTCCGTTTGTAACGAACAAACGTTTTCTATCTCTCTCTCTCTCTCGCGGAGAAACGCGGAAAACCGCGTACCGTTCGGTCAAGATTAACGCTCGCATGCGGGCTCTCTCGCATTAGGGAAAAAGCTTTGATGAGCGTGACATTTGTTAGGATTAGTAAGAAAATAAGTAAAAACCTGGGCACGGTCTGGTACGATGACTACTACGACGACTGCAAGACAACGAGAATGAGTCGAATCCGACGGTGAAAATCTGCCCTAATAATCCGACGTGATTTTTCTTCACAGGACTTTCTGCTTTTCGTTCCTTTTGTCTCCCTCTCCTCTCCCCCCTCTCTCTCTCTTTATCTTACTCTGTACTTTCTCCCTTTTCTTTTGAACATTTTTATTTATTTATTTTAATAGTCAACGTTTCAAAAGCCAACGTTTGTAAAACACACTTTAACTCATAGAATATCGTAAAATTCGTGAAAATAATTGTTGAACTGGACTACGAGGTGGGGGGCAGGGGCAGGAGGGGCCTTTTTCGTCAACTGACAACCGACACACCCAATAGGTCAATTTCTTCACGAATGGACGACCGATTTTATTGACACGGTGATGGGTAACAATATTACGAGATAAAAAAAAAGAAAATACTGGAACACCGTGTATATATATATATAATACACACACCTATCGTAATTGCGCGATCCATCGATTAATTATCGAAGTTTTCGTTGTAAGCATGCAAGCAAGCAAGCAAGCAAGCAAGAGCCCACTCTAATGTTCTCTGGGTTGTGTAAACCTCGTCGCCTATCGTGCACGATTTACAAGGAACTTTAATTACGCGGTGCCAACTTTAATATAGTTAGGCCCATTGAACTGCCCGGCTAGATTGTTTTACAAAGTAAATGAGGCAATGATGACTCGAAACTTTGGGACCACCTAGCAACCTGATCCTCCTCCCACCCTTTTCTTCCCACCCTTTCTCTCTGATCCTTCGCTACTCCTTCTTCTTCTTCTTCTTCTTCTTCTCCATTTTCAGACTCGGTTTAAAGCTCAAACTAATTAACGTGCGAGTATTTTAACTTCTTCGTTGCTATATATCGAGGAACCATAAGTCGATCATTATCGTTATCATAGTCACCATTATGATCATAGTTGTCCTTCTATTAAAACAACTATTATATACCGAGATATCATTCTTTTTTACTAATCAAAAATCTTCTTTTAATGTAAAGAATGAAATGAACCTATGATTAAATAAGCATAAGTTGATGACTATCGTCATCATCGCGATCATAGTTGTCCTTGGTCCTGGGAAAAAAAGATTAAAGAGTTGGAGACAAAAAATTATCATAACGACGAAAAAACACACGTGCAGTATCTGGATGAAATAATGACAATAAAGATAAACGTATTTTCATAAAAATTCAAACTCAATTTTCCACTATTATTATTATTATTATTATTATTATTATTTTTACTATTATTATTATATTATTATTATCATCATTATTATTAATAATATTAATAAATGATAAAGTATTTTTACTTTTTTCCTTTTCTTTTTTTCTTTTATCTTCGTCTTAGATTAAATCTACAATCCTTTATTACAAGTTTTTTTTTCTTTTTTCACGATAGAAATCACAGAGCGCACTTAGCTACAAACGCAGGGTAGGTGGAGGGTGGTGTATGTTTTATTGAATAGGGTTGAGTAAAAGAGGGTACTGGGGAGGGAGTTGGGGGTGAGGGTTATGTACTTATGAAGAAAAATGTATTGTCGGCGAAATGACGTAAAATGAAATCTTTTTCTTCTCAATTAGACTATACCGCGTACGAATAATCTATTTTCATCGTGTGGCGTATCATCCTAAAACGCATAATCCATATTCTAAAAGAAAATTAAAAAATAAAAATAAAAATAAAATAAAAAAAAAAGACAAGAAGCTAAATTATAATATCTGAATGTCCTATCTACGAACGGCTGTAATATTATTATGTGTCTGTGTGTGTGTATGTTTGCGCGACGGTCATCGAAAATGCTTTTTTGATTACTTAATAATTAAAATCTTTTAAAATAAACTATATGATGAATCTTAACCTTTTCGTTACTACCACAAATAACCCATATAATAATACGGGTCATATACATGCAAAGGCCCCGCCGATCTATATATATATATATAAGAGTATAGTATAGAATAAAACCATGCCCCATGCACGAGCGAATTTTACCTGGAACGATACTCGTGGTAAAGCATGCCGTAACGAAAGGGTTAAAGAATACCTTCATCTCTCGGTGAGTATACATAGCACCGTGTTTTATGGTTGCACGTTTATCGAACAACTCTGTTAATATCGTCTTTCCTTTCTTCGATAAGAATATATATATATGCTTTAAAGAATTTAAGGATAAGTATATAGCCAACGCGATATTTGTGCAATTATTTTATCGATTAATTTTCTATCAACGACCGATTTTTCGATAAGAACAAAAATAAGGAAAGACGATATTTTGTCGTTGTTGTTCCTTTTGTTTGTTTTTTTTTTGTCTTTTTTTCAATTTTTTTCCTATCATTCATATTTCTCTGTTTTCTAAATAAACGAATTTACTACATCGTGTCGTGATGAGAAAAAGAAGAAGGATCAAAGAAATTTCAACTACGATTAACATTTTCCAATGAGTTTCTTCTTCTTCTTCTTATTCTTCTTATTCTTCTTTTTTAGTCAAATCGAACGATGTATTGTAGCACGATATAATATTTCTATATATATATATAATATGTTAATATACATATATACATAAATACACGTATCTGTGGAGTATTTATATGTATATATGTATTTACATAATATTATTAGCTCGCGTAGAAAAATATTTTATGCTGCCCATTGGCTTATCCGTTTATCAAAACCGTTCTAAGGTTTTCAACGTAATATTTGGCTACTACCAAAAATCGAATCTCGCAGATCAGCTTGGCACCAATTCGGTTCCTGCAACAAAATAAAATTCAATTAAAATTATTTCCGTTGTACGTAATACAAATATCAATTAAATAGATTCTTTCTTTCGATCATAAACAGCAAGTCAATGTTATCGAATAATTGCATTCAAGATAAAACGTCATTAATGAATATTTCGAATGAATTTGTTTATGTCTCATCGTGAGACATAACTTCTTCAAGGAAGGTGCTGAAGTTTTATTTAAATCGAATACTCGGAACATTGGACCCAAAATACAAATTTGGACCAATTAAATATTTGTAATTTTTAATTACAAATTTCAAATTTCTTTTATCATACGACACGCATAATACAAATATCTCGTTATAAAAGCGCGTAATAATATTTATTAACATTTCTTATGATCGTATTAATGATTTTTTTGTTTTTGTTTTATTTCTATCACATTTCTTTCCGAGTTATCTTAAGTTTCTTCGAGTTTTCATCCGAAAAAGGGAGGAATTGACTTGGATGCATTGTCTTTACTATTGTCTTCAACCGAATGTCTGTGTATATCGTGATTTCCAGAAGAGTGAACGTACGTCGGTTAGGCGAACGAACGAACGAACGAACGAACGAACGAACATTTTGTTGTGTCCGAAATAGAGAATCGAACAGGGAGTTTGGCTTTTTCGCTCGGCTGACTTTTCCGAAAGGTTTTTCTCAGTCCTTGTAGTATATACAACCGGAAGTTAGCCAAAGTTGAACCCTTTTCCACCGTATATACTTTTCTTCTTTTCTTCGACTTTCTTCCACGGTTCACGGAGAATTTCTTTCGGGAAAAAGAAAGAAAGAAAGAAAAAAAAAGAAAAAGAAAATGACGAGATAAATAGCTCAAAAGTTTACAAAGTTAACAAACCGTGTACGACGGAGCGTATACGAACAATTAGAAATAGGGTGTGCTGCTTGTTTTCTACGTGTAAAAATAAATCACAGAAAAAAAGGAAACATTTATTTTTTGCTCGTGCTAAGATCCATACTAAATTTTCAAGAAAATCTTACGAACCCTACGAAAGAAGAAGAAGAAAAAAAAAAGAAAAAGAAAAGGAACGAAAAAGAGCGGAAGAGAAGATGATTTTCAAGGTCGATAATATCCAAGCTTCTTAAAAACGCATTAAGAAAAGAAATAGTCGTAGATTAAGACGATATATGGAAAGAAAAAATAGTAGGAGGGGAAACGAAAGAAATTTGGGGTGGGGGGAAAAAAAATATATGTATCGTTCAAAAAAAAAAAAAAAAAAAAAACGACGACGTTGAATCGATAGAAAAACGTATCAAACGTTCTCTCATAACTGACCTATTTTTCTAACAACCGTCAAGGTCGAGCTTTACGAGTCTTGGAAAGAGGAGAGGAGAGGAGAGGAGAGGAAAGAAAGGGAAGGGACATGGGTCGCGAGGATGATCAGGGTGAAATTGATGGGTAGGTCTCTCTCGATGTTACGAACGTACGCCTGTGCGAAAGAGTAAATGTGTGTTTGTGTGTGTGTGTGTGTGTAAAAGAGAGAGAAAGAGAGATGTTCTTCTCGATCCTCCCTCAGCACCTCGTCTTAGTTGACTATGACAAATAATTGCCGAAGCTTAACATAAGCCAGAGGCGGTATACTTAGCTAATAGCAAAAAAGGATACGATAGAGCGTTTGTATGTTGGTGTAGTGTCTTTCTATTCTTTCTACTTTACCTTCTCTTCTTTCTCTTTCTCTCTCTTTCTCTCTATTTCATAGTCACCCTTCTCGGTGTTCTTTTCGTCATTCTAAAGAGAAAGAAAGAAAGAAAGAAAGAAAGAAAGAAAGAGAAAGATAGAGGGAGTCGACAAGTTCCACCGTGAAATTCTTGCGAGAGACGTTTCTGATATAAAAAGAAAAAGAAAATAAAAAAGAAAAAAAAAAGCATCCAAGATGCATTTGCATCGTACGGAATAAAAACCATTCCCGTCCAACGTTCGCAAAGCTAGAGAGTAGGACGGAGCATTATTTCTCGCCTATATTTTAGAGAAATAGGATAGTTCGCGTTTTTACGTAGACTTCGAATGTCGCGAGATGTCACGATAACGTTGAGAATGAATTTACGTTTATACATTCTATTGGATTGTTCGGGAAATGTAATTTTGCTATTATTCTTCTTTTTTTTTTTTTTTGATACTTAATAACGAAGGATTTTCTCGTATCGAATATTTTTTCCGCGATCGCTTTGATTTTTGTTCATTTTTGATACGATGCCAAGAAAGAGAAAAAAATCTATTGGGAGAAGATCGAAACCGGGGGGTAAAAAGGTTTCAAATCGTGTCTGTAGTGTTCATTTGTTAAATTGTAAAATGATTTTGAGGATTAGAGTATAAAATAGATATCCTTGTAAAATAGAAAATAAAAAAGATACTAGTTATTTTTCGTACAAATGAATATAATAATAATAAACATAATAATAATAATAATAATAATAACGCGTAATATCGTATAATTTAAATTGGAAAAAATAAAAAATTGAACGTTACGTCTTAAACAAACTAGACAGAGGTATTTTCTCGAAAAAGGGGGCCCGAAAATAGTTATCGTTCTTGGGAGTAGTCGATGAAAATGCTTAGGTTCCAAGCGAAACGACATAATGGTTTTTAGCCAGCGGTGAAGATTGCGAGAGTAGAAGAAAGACAAAGAGAGAGAGAGAGAGAGAGAGAGAGCCTGCACAACTCAACTTTCTCTCTATCTCTTTCTCTCGTTCTAGTTGTTCGTTCCATCTATACGAAGAGAAAAAGGTTCTTCCCTTTTCGAAACTTATACTTATTATTACATTATCTCGTGCTCTAGTATAATTTCCGACGATGGTTAGAGAAGCCGACAGAAGATGATGAGTAAGAGAAAGAGAAATACGAATACCGAATACGAATACAAACATGAAGATGAAAATGAAGATGAAGATGAAGATGAAGATGAGGATGAAGATGAAGATGAGGATGAAGATGAAGATGAAGATGAAGATGAAGTAAAGAAGATAAAGGAGAAGAGAAGAATGAGAAGAGAAAAATAATAGTCGGCTTAGAAGAGATGTGTTTTCTAAAGTCGTTCGCGCATAATCGCCGCCTATACGCTGCTGTTGTCTCTCTCTCTCTCTTCTCTCCTTTCCGCAACTGCAGTAAGAAGAATGAGAGTGCAAAAGAGAGAAAGAGAGAGAGAGAGAGAGAAGATGCTTCTCTCTCACGGTGACAGGTGCATCCTCCTCTCCTCCTTTCTTCTGTCGAGTCAAACAGCGAGCACCAAGGCACGACGACGATAATGTCTTCATCTCCCGCCCCATTCCTTCCTTCCGTTCGCTTCTTTTCTTTTCTTTTCTTTTCTTTTCTTTTCTTCTCTTCTCTCCTCTCCTCTCGCGACTACTAGTTTTTCGCGACACGAGACTTCTTTCACGCTCGCGCTTACAATCTTTAGCTTAATAGTTCCCGAGCAAAGGATGTGTCAATGGGGTAGGAGGAGTTTAGGTAGGAATCATCTTCATCTTCATCATCATCATCGTCATCATCGTCGTCATCGTCATCGTCATCGTCGTCATCGTCATCGTTATCGTCGTCATCTTTCCGATCATTTCAAACGTGAAATCATTCAACCTGAATCCTTAAACGTCGAATTTTTGTCTTTTTTAATATTATTTTAGATATTGTAAAGTAATCTAAATGAATGCATCGTATTGGACTTGGATTAGTATCTGAATAGAATTTCAAAAAATAGTTCTATATATGTGTTAATGTATTTTAAAATGATATGCAACGAGATGTGAACTAAATGAACAATTATTTATTTTTTTACTTTTTCTCGATACTCAAATTATTTTCCTACTAACGACACGAGACTTCTTTCACGCTCGCGCTTACAATCTTTAGCTTAATAGTTCCCGAGCAAAGGATGTGTCAATGGGGTAGGAGGAGTTTAGGTAGGAATCATCTTCATCATCATCGTCATCGTTATCGTCGTCATCTTTCCGATCATTTCAAACGTGAAATCATTCAACCTGAATTCTTAAACGTCGAATTTTCGTCTTTTTTAATATTATTTTAGATATTGTAAAGTAATCTAAATTAACGCATCGTATTGGACTTGGATTAGTATCTGAATAGAATTTCCAAAAATATTTCTATATATGTGTTAATGTATTTTAAAATGATATGCAACGAGATGTGAACTAAATGAACAATTATTTATTTTTTTTACTTTTTCTCGACACTCAAATTATTTTCCTACTAAAATCTTAGTCTTTTTCTTTCTGTTAAGGAAAAAATATTAAATAAATTAGTATTCGATTTAACTTTTAATTAGATTAAAAAAATAACAAATAAAGAAAATGATGTGCAATAATAGAGAAATGTTTAATATATTATTAAAAAAAAGAACAACTGTAAAATAATTGATAAATATATATATGTGTGTGTGTAATAGTTTGGAACACTGAAGTGTTCTTTGAACACTTTTAACGTGAGAAAACTTGCGTGTTCATGAATGTACTTCGGAGTTTGCAGAGCTCCTTAATAAACTCAGTTCACGAAAACCATTAATAACCTACTGCCTTGGCAAAGGAGGATAAGCGTGGAAAAGAGGAAAGCTTGGGAACGAAGAGAGGGTTGGAAACCACCACCTCGTTCGTGCTAAACTTTTGGAATGTTTCGAATCGAGTGGCTTCTTTTTCCCTCTCACACTCTTATTATACTTATTACATTACTTGGAATTTTACTTGGAGAAGAATACATCAAAATAATGTTTCAATAATTTTTTTAAAAATATTTTTCCCATTTAAAAAGATAAAGATTCTTATTAAGAAATTTGGCTTGAACGAATTCAAACGTAAATACGTGATTAAAAGTTCAAATAAACTCTAGAATAGAATTTTATAACGAGATTTATAAAATATAAATATAATTTATATATATATGAGAAAGTATTAATTTTAATTTACAAAACCGAGCGTTCGTACCGAAAACGAAACTACGACCGATTTTACACAAAAAAACAAATGTTTAACAATTTTTGTAATCAACTTTATAAACGAGACGACTCATACAAACGCGTATGGAAGATCCTGTAAATTTATTTATCAAATTCTATCTAAAAAGAAAGTTTAAAAGAAGAGAAGAAAAATATATCGAAAGAATTCGATTTCCGTAAATCGAATTTAACGTGTAGGAAAAGTAACGCGAGATCTTAGGTAAAAGGGAAAAATAGAGAGGAAAGGGAAAGAAAAAAATAAGTAAGAGTGAGAGTAAAAAAAAGAAAGAAAGAAAGAAAGAACGTCGAGAGTAGTCCTAATGCGACGTATCAATATACGCGGAACCAACGAGATAGTGGTGATAGGCCAATATCGCATAAGTGCCTCGATTCGCCGTCATTTGTTACGTTTTGTTCGGGTCTAAGTAATTTAAGAGTCACCCCTTGCGCACAGAGAAAGGAAATCGGGGGTGGTTTCTCTCTTGGTATCTCGAAAGACAGTTGGAATACGATAGACAAGAGAAAAAAAGGAAAGAAGGAAGGGTAGTAGTAGTAGTAGTAGTAGTAGTAGTTATGATGGTGGTGGTGGTGGTGGTAGTGATGGTGGTGGTGGTGGTGGTGCACTTCGCTTCCTTTCTTCGGCAAATCGCAGCATATTTGTCAGATTTTTGTTGAAGAACAAAACCTAGCCCGATCTTTCCTCCTTCCACCAACGGGACACAAAAGAAAAGAGACGAAAGACCCGAAGGAAGACGTCCTCTGCCTCACTTAAGTGGATTGCTTTTGCTTCTCCTAACTTATATATATATATATACACGTTAGATATAAGACATACGGTATATGTATATGCGAATGTGTGTTAGAAACACCCAAGTATTAATACGAATCTTCTTCTTTTTCTACTTCTTCTTGTTTCCCTCTGGCAGCAACAGCAGACAGCCGCGTTTGATTTCGCGCACTTCTCTCGATTTATATTTCGAAATTACGTCTATAAGAGATCATCCATTAGGATCACTAAATTATAACACGTATCTCTAACTTACCCTTAAAACCCTTCTCCGGTGACGTAACCTCCATACTTGTCGCATCCGATTCGACGCTAGGCTCGGTTTCTACTGGCGCGTCAATCTGAAAAAATCAAACGAAAAGATAATTTATATATATAAACAAAGATTCAATCATATTAACCTCCCCTCTCCTCTGATTTTAACGATTTCAACTAATCATCCTGTTGATCCATCGAATTTAGGGAGGAAAAAGTATCATCGTACTTTTTCAAATAAATTTCATCATTTCTTTTTTTTTTTAATTAAAAACCCATATAAAAACCTATTCAATTTTATTCGTCATCGATTTATTCGACAAAAAATTCGATTAATTAATTTCGCGTAAGATATAAATGACATTTGAATGAAATCAAATGTCAGAGTCGTCAACGGGGTAAAATTCGTTTAACGAAAGAAAACCGAATGAAAGATTCCTATAAATGTAATTTGAAACGTGATAAAGCAAAGGAATGGAAGATGTAAGTTGAATTTTAGCGATGGCTCGCATAAGAGGACACGTGTTTACAGCTGCCGACGGCCGTAGGAACGTCTTCCCACGCGTCTTCTCTCTGATCGCACACGTGGGATCATCTTTGAATGTGGTGTAAAGAACCCCTTCCTTGCTTCTACTTTAACTTTACGGAACGATCTTTTCGGACTTATAATATATATCTCTCACGCTTCGAATAATCTTCGCTATTACCATCAATCGAATTTTTCATTATTTTATTAATTAATATATGAAATATTATTTATATTCGACAACGTGTGTCGTCGGATCGTTTAAATTTGTTTGAAAACAAATTTTTATTTCTTTTTTTTTTCCCCGATTCCCCTCCCCCTCCACCTCCCTATCCTAATTCGATTCTCAGATGATTATCTTTTTTTTGTCCATCTTTGTCATACGAAAAATTCATTTCTACGATTGTCTCTACGTGAAAATAGAAATAGAACGAGAAGTAGGAAAATAAGAAGAAAAAACAAAAAAAATGGAAAGAAAATTTGTCATAACAAGTAGCACGTAAACCGCGTAGGTGTGATTACGTCTCCGGGATCCCTTTTTCCCACAGGACTAAATATAGCAAGTGTCATACGATGTTCTGGACACACGTGTCTCTTCTAAGACGTTCGTATATAATCGGAGACATCTGGTCGATGTTTCCTGCTAGTCGACTATAGTCTCTCTCTCTCTCTCTCTCTTGTCTCTACACGGTATGATTTATGATATTTTCGAACGATGAATTTTCGTAGATTAGTTATGAGTACATTATCATCTCAACTGTATTTCCATTTATTTTGTTGACTGAAATTAAACGCGCAAAAAATAAAACGAAAATAAAAAGGAAAAGAAATAAAGTAAAACAAAATGATAATCGTTTCTCGTTGTTTCGCAAAACGATCCATCATCAACCACCGCGAGCCGATATTTCCGAAGATCTATCGATCAGTTCGAAAAGCAAAACGTAATTCTAGCGTAACTTGTAGTTTCCTCGAAGTAGTTTCCTTTCCGTTGAAAGATCAAAAGGTAGAAAAGAAGAAGACGTAGTAGTAGAAGATGAAGATGAAGAATAAGATGAAGGAGAGAAGAAGAAGAAGAAGAAGAAAGAAGAAGAAGAAAGAAGAAAGAAAAGAAAACTAAATAACGAGTTGTAGAAATAAAGAAAGAAAGAAAGAAGGAAGGAAGGAAAGAAGGAAAGAAGGAAGGAAAGGAAAGGAAGGAAAGAGAAAACGGGTAAAGAGCGTCTACACGGTTTATAAGTCGAGTTTTGAAATGTTCGGGCAATATAGTGAGTTCGTTATGAGCCTCGGTCCGACGTGGTATGGCTCATAATTGCAGACTCCGGACTCGGAAGGCGCACCTCTCGGCACCAAAGTTTAACTTGTCGACTGACACCTATTGTCCACCGAGAAAATTCAACTTGGAAGTAAAAAAATCGATCGAACGATCGATCGAATTTCTTTCAAATCTGGACGACACCATTGGCCGATATCTTGCCGATGTTGAAATAATATTTCGTTGGAAAAATTAATGAGAAACAATTGCGAAAGTTAGAAAGGGGAAGGAAAAGTTGTTCGAAAGAAATTCGACGTTACGGACAAAACCTTTCAGACCGGTACATGAAAATTATTAGTCCGGGAATGTCTTAATCTCTGACGGAGAGTAAAGTCTCGCGGTTCTTCGGCTTAACATAAACTATTATTTTATTTTATTTTATTTTATTTTTATATTTTATTTTCTTTCTTTCTTTCTTTTTCTTTTTTTTCTACACCGAGAGAGTGTTCCCCCGACGAGACGATGAGAAGATGAACTCTCTACCGAGTACCGCTGTTTTCAAAGGAAACGAGCCTCTACTACTCCTAACTTCGAACAAATTATGCCGAGAAAATCGATACCGTGAGTCCCAACTCGAAGAAGATATCTTTCTATTTTGAAATACGTTTCTACCTCTGTATTTGGATATCTACAAACTTTAAAATACTCTGATAAAACAGTCAATACTGAGAAAATGTCAATGGCAGGATTTAAAAATTTCGTTAAAATCGATATTACAAAGTAAATTGATCGAGAAAGAAAAAAATACGTGCAGGAGGAGGCGCGTTGGCATGGGCCAGACCAACCATGTTCGAGGTCGATGAAATGAAAGCACACGGTGGTGAACGGGAGAGACACGCGACGAGGGCCGCCAAAGCAAGAAATAAATGATTAATTTCTCTTCGTCGGTTGGAAACGATTTAACGCTACGATTTTCTTATCCTATCGTTACACGTTACGAGATTTCATTCTTTCTTTCTTTCTTCCTTCTTCTTCTTCTTCTTCTACTACTATCTCGTTGCATGAAGAAGAAAGATCATCGATGAAAAATTTGTCTACGATGTTTTAACATCGATTCCAATCGGTATCGAAATAAAACACGATATAAAAAGTGTGCAAAAGTTGACGAATCACTATCGTATCCTTAGTCACTATGATTTTTGCGATAGAAACATCCGAAGTCTATTATATCTATCTTATTATTTTTCTTCGAGTCTTTCGTAACCGGTTTAAAATTAAGCGAATGCTCGTAGTGTTATATTCACAGACTGTCCCAAGTTATTTATCTGTCTACATCAAGAGGGTGAATCTCACCCTTTCCTCTTCCTCAACCGCCTCTTAATACCGCGAGCCACAGAGTTAATAAACCCAACGTACCTATCCGAAACCCTTTCTCTTCCTCGCTTTCTTAAACAACGTTCGAACGTACACCCGTTTATAAAATCTTCATCGTCTGAAACATTTCAAACGATTTACAAAACTCTAACGTAAACAAAATTACATATAAAATATAATATAAAGAATGTTTAGAGATTGTTCAAAAAATGTCAACAAATGTTCAACAATATTCAATTCAATTCGTTTCTATAATTACGAGTTTACAATTAATCTTCCTTTATCCGGGATTTGAAGAACTTTTCAACGAGACCTTTTCAACGGTCACCCCCCACCACCACCCATACGAGCATTAAACAGCCATTGCCCCGTAGTTACTTAACTTTACCGAACATGCGGGTAACTAGTTTTTTATTTTTCAACCAAACCAGACCCATTAACCATATAGAAATATGCATATGCAGATATTTCTTATCACTAAAATAGTATTACCGTGAACCGGTTTAAATTCGTATAGTGAACTCGATACGAGTAGAAGTTACGTGGCGGAAGACCGCTTGGTATATAAATTCAAAGTAGATTAATATTGTCCCCGCGACTGTCGCGGCGCCAAACTTATGGCGCTAATTCGGCCGACGAATTATTACTCGGCAACCCCCGAGTAAAGTCACCATCCCTCCCTCCTGCCCCCCTTTTCCCCACCCTAAACTGCTGCTGGTATTCCTGTGTTTTGTTGAAAGCAGGAGATGATACTGTGTTGTCGTAGTAGTGGAGGAATAGAAACGGGGAGGAAAAGAGAAAGGAGGGCACCCTGTCGTTAATAGAAGTCGTACGTGCCCTACGGGATGTCTCCTCGTAGACTTTCTCTCTCTCTCTCTCTCTCTCTCTCTTTCTCTTTCTCTCTCTTGGAATGATATTCCTCGGTAACCCAAGAAAATCCTTCGTGATCTGAAGCGAAAATGAAAACACATATACTACATGGGGCATATATAATACGTTGCGAAATTCCTAATCGTAAGGAATTGAAATGTTACCACCATTAGCAGCATTTCACCACTATAATGACGACGACTAATTTGACGCGTGAAGAACGTTTAAAAACAAAATATAATCAAAATAAGGTATGGTAGGTTTACGAAGAGGAGGATCTTTTAAGAAAATGAAGAAAGATCCTGGAGACCGGAGAGTATTGTCTCTGTCTCTTGTCCTGTTCCCTCCCCCCCCTACCCCACCCTAGGGGGCGAGCTAAGAAGTACCGGAGACAACAGCTGTTTAGCATCCTCAATGAAAAAGTGGATGGTAATTATTCAAATTATTTTCTGGAAAAGGGCAGGGTTTTAAAGTCGGCCACCGAGAGTCAACGGAGTCGACGGATATCTTCATACACTTCCCTCCCTCGAGGTCTTCTCTCGTCGTGGTGTTTTCAATAGGGGAAGGGGGATGAGGAATGGGGAAGAGAGAGAGAGGTATGAAGAAGAAGAAGAAGAAGAAGAAGCTTCCTTTTGGTTAAGTTTACAAAAATTACTCCTCCCTCGCACCCCCCTGTCCCCCTTTTGTTCTCTAAATAATGGCGTGTTCATCGGTTTCGCGTTAAAAATGTTTCTTATCTACGGCCATTGAGAAATCTTTTACTCTTGTTCATATAAAAAAAAAAAAATTAAAAAAATAAAAAATTGCTTCGTTTATATCAAAGTCATTATTAAAAAGGGAGGAGGAGGAGGAGGAGGGGGAGGAGGCTCGATGGCGATGTCGTTAAGAGAGACGAATAAGAGAAAGAGAGAAATTGAGAAGATGATGCGAGAAGGTAGAGAGAAAGAGAGAGAGAGAAAGAGATTAGATTGTGGGACAGTTTTTAGACGGTCACCGACACCGCAACCGAGGTGTTGTGTGTGGGGAGGTGACTGATGAGTTTTACGCTCGATTGGATAACGGGTGGTGAGGAGAGCTCGACACTCGACCATTTTTGTACTTTTTTTTTTTATATTTTTCCAATCCCCTACCTACCCCTAACTCCCACCCTAGATTCTAACTTCTCCAGTTAACTATCGCGACGATGACGTTCGACCTAAATATCAACGGACTTTCTCTCTCTCTCTCTCTTTCTTTTTCTTTTTTTCTTTTTTTTTTTCGACAAAAATCCTTTCTCCGACAAAAATCATTAGATTTTACATAGAGGTATTATAATTGCAATTTTTCATAAACGGTGATTTGTTCTTCTTCATTAGACCGGATAACCGGTCTACTTTTGTTTTTAATACTAGGAATAATAAATAAATGAATAAAATCGATTATCATAGAGAGAAAGAAGAGACTAAGTGGTGAGATCGATAAATAATTTTATAAAAGTACGAGAGAGAAAGAGAGAGAGAGAGAAGTAACTAAGTTCGATGTTCCGACCGATCGAACAGAAAGTAGGAAGAATGTTCGTAGTCGATAAAACGGTTGGTTCACGTAAGACGATGAATTAAAGACGTGACTCAGCGATTTCGGAATGCCTTGGATGATCGCTGAAAGAGATGAAAGAAAGAAAAAGAAAGAGAGAGAGAGGAATGGTTAGACTAGAACGATGACAATGTAAGATTTCCGCGCGATCGAGCCGTGCCACTTGATTTAGACATGGTGCGTGATACATGCCACCTAAAATTCGGCCCCAAAATGAATTCGAGTAGGGCATTCAGGGTGATATGCCTGGCTCCGATGATCGCGTAGAAGCTTGGAAGAAGGAAGGAACAAGAAGAACAAGAAGGAGAAGGAGAAGAAGAAGCACTCGACGTTTCTCATCGAAAAAGAAAGAGAAAGAGAAACGGTGACTACGACGACGTCGAGGACGAGGACGAGGACGAGGACGACGACGAAAACGACGAAGCATGTTTCCGCTGTGCACAAAGACCGCCTTCATGATATTTCTCGCCCATCACTATCCTCGTCCTCGTCGTCCTCGTCTTTCTCTTCATTGACATCTTTTCGGTCGTCCAATTTCTCAACGTATCGTACCATATCTTATTTCTTTTGAAAACAAAAAAGGAAAAAAAAAAGAACAAAAAAGAAATAACATAGAATATTTCTATAAGAATATTCATAGAAAGGTATGTGTTAATAGTTAATGAAATGGTTATCAAAAACGATTAGGACGATCGTTACTCGATGATCCAAGTACTTCTAACAAGTTGCCACCCTTTACCGAAAGAACACTGAAATGGAGGAAGAGAAGGGTGATAACCTGGCAAATTGCGGAACGTAAAAGATCGCGAACGATTTGCTTCCCTTCTCAGAGACGAGAGAAGAATGGTACGAAGAAAGAGAGGGAAAGAGAAAGAAGAGAAAGCAAGAGAGAGAGAGAGAGAGAAGGAGAAAGAGAAATCACCCCTCGAGGAAACAGGCAGATAGTCGCAGGGTGGTCTTAGTGTGTCGCTTAGCACCCTATCCACGGGGATCTTCTCTATCTCTTTCCCAACCCCTCCCTCCCCCCTCTCTCTCTCTTTCTCTATCTATCTATTCCCCTTCGCTAGCCTCTTTCAGCCCCCTGGGTGCTGCGTTTGTCGTAAGCATTACTCACTTTCCTAGACGCCTACTCGCAAACCCCAGTCGTCGTCCCCGAGGCTCACTGACTACATTAGGGGACAAATCTTCCTCTTCCTCCTACTTCTTCTCTCCGAGTTGGTCAGGATTCAACGAATAAGGGTGGTGGTGATGGTGGTGGTGGTGGTGGTGTGCTAGTGACTTGTGCGAGTATCCACGATGTTTGGGCGCTAGCCGTTTTAACTTACGCTCGCGGAGGAGTAGCCCTAACTGGACCAAAGGAAGAGGAAGAGAAAGGAAAAGAGGAGGAGGAGGAGGATGAGGAGGAGGAGAAAGAGAGAAACAGAAATATAATCGAGATAGGAGTCCAAAGTCTTCTGTGTGATCTATGGAATCTAGACGGCTTTTAACATTTAGAGATTAATCTTTCGTGTTTTGCCACTCGAAACTGGATACCCCTGTGATTATTGTTGTTGAAACTTTGTCACGAGAGTAATTCGATTGATGAAACTAACGGAAAAGGGACTGCCACGTTTTCTTTTTCTTCTTTTCTTTTTTTTCTTTTTTTAATTCTCCACGAGTCTCAATTATACGAAAATTGTCGAGGGTACGATGAGATCGTCGTACTTTGAACAAAAAAAAAGAAAAAGAAAAAAGAATATAAAAAAAATCATTCCATAGGAAGTTTGTTTGTCTAACAATATTAACGAGAACGGTAGGTCTGTTAGTATATATCGACGTGTATTCGAGAGACCACTTGTTCGAAACAGCAACCTGTAGAGGCTGGCATACCGCACGGTTCACAAGTGCGTGTATGTACAAGAGCGAGCGAGAAATAAAGAGAGAGAAAGAGAGAGAGAAGAAGAGACGGAGGAATTCAGGGTTACCATCCCAGCCAAATATAGATCGGAGTGTATGTGGGAACACGTGTACGCAACCATAAATATCCGCTGTGCGTTTCGTGAACGTCATAAAAGCATCCTCCTCCTCCTCCTCCTGTTTCTTTCTTTCTTTCTCTCTTTCTCTTTCTCCCACCCTCTTCTCTAACTCTCTCGCACTCTTTTAAAAGTACTCACATCAGTCTTTCTATCCGTACAATATTATTATGTCAGGGATTTCAGGGCGCGAACGTTCAAGTTTTTCTAACTATACTCAAAGAGAGAATGATAGCCGATACTCCCCCACCCTACCCTAGCCCCCTCTCCATTTCTCCCCTCACCTTCTTCTTCCTCTACCTTTAAACAAGGACGAACTTACCGAGTAGGACTACCGCGATAATCCAAACACTCGTAAAACTGTATCGAGTTTTATATACCCAGCCGGATATAGTCCAACTTTACGATCTGTTTCATTTACTTTTACGATCCCCTCCCCTCTCTCTCTTTCTCTCTCTCTCTCTCCTTTCGCCGTACTAATACGACCGAAATATTCAAAGTTAATGTTCTCGATTGATAAACGATGCGAAGAATTTACCAGAGATTAAACGAACCCAACAAGAGGAAAAGAAAATTAACAACGAGGAGAGACAAGGCCAAGGAAAATATATATTTTAATTTTTTTCTTTTTTTTCCTTTTTTTATGGAAACAAAGAGAGAGAAGGAGAGAATTGACTTGAATTATTCTTTCGAATGTTTCGTAGAAAGAGAGAGAGAGAGAGAGAGAGAATTTGTTGATGTGTAACCCCATAAGAGATGATATAAAAATACAGTGGAATACTTGGGAGAGTACTTTCAGACGTACGTAATAAAGTATACTCTCTCTCTCTCTTCTCTTTCTCTCTCTCTTTCGCTTGCTTGGTTGGTTGCTTCGAGCTCTCCCGCAGCCGCAAGCACGATGCCCGTCGTTCTGGCACGCCACATGTCCCTCGACAGTGAGCAAGAGGAAAAAGACCAAGTATCTCGGTGGAAAAGAAGAAGAAGAAGAAGAAGATGAAGAAGATGAAGAAGAAGATGAAGAAGAAGAAGAAGAGAGAACCATCGAGAAGGTTAATCTGAAAGCGAGCGGTGCTTGCTTGGTGGGCGGTGGTTTGTCGAGGCCCGGTTGCGACGAGGTTTGCATCAACAAACAGAAGCTTAGTTGTTACTGCTTAGGATGACTGAGGAAGGAGCCATCAAGTGGGTTTGATATGGACACCGTTTAAACTTCAATGTCTTCTTGAAACTCTTCGAATATATGATACATAACACATTGTAATATGTGTCGGTTATTACGACAGTACGACTAAATTCTAAGAAATTTTTCTATAATGAATTTTGACACGATTTCATTATATATATTTATATTAACGAATATATATTTGTAGAACATTTTGTTATAATAATAAATTTATAATACATTATTATCGTAATTATCGGCACAAATTGATAATACTATCTTTGTTAGAAAAATGTAACCCCTCCAATATATGAGTTTAATAATTAAACGACAAAATAACAGTGTCGCGTTATTAGAATGTTTATAACGTGAAAAATAATTAAATAATGATCAACACTAGTAGTTTAGTTTTCCGATAAGCAAAGTCAATATACGATAGGCATAGTCGAGTTATGGTATAACCGGGCTCGCGGCTACGGACCATAACTTATTCAGCGTTTAAGGGTGCCGAAGTTAAAGAAGAGGAGAGGAGGAGGAGGAGGAAAGAAGGAGGGATCATAAATCATGGCATTTTCAGATTTTCTTTTATCGGTAGTTCTCTAGCCACGCCGGTTGTGACCACAACTGACCCAAGGCCCATAAATATCCCTATTAATATTAACTTAGGCTTTTGCCTAGGAGCTGAGAATCGCGAGTGTCCGAAAAGGAGAAGTTTTGCTTATATATATATATATATATATAAAGAAAAAAAAATATCTATATATATTCTACGGTGAGAGAAAGGGCAAAGGGAGAGAAAGAGAGAAAGAATATGATAGAAAAAAAATCTCGTATGCTAGGGACGAATCTCATATAGGACGCAGCTGGGAATTGGGTAAGCGTCCCCGAAAAATTCATGGCGTCTCCTCTACCTCTTTTCTCTTCTTCTTCTTCCCTTTTCTCTACGTTACACGACGAATCAAAAGAGGAGAAAGAAGAGAAAATGATACTAAACGATCGTTATCGTTTACGTTTGCGCGTTCTGATCGTTCAGATATCGTTCGTGAAAGAAGGAGATTGTGTGAAATAGGGAATTTATCCGTGAAATGTTGATATTATAAACGACGTATATAGGCAAATGAGTAATGTCAGCAATCTCCCAGGGAAACCAAATCGATTAGGATGCGTATCGGGGTCTAATCTTACCGATCTAAAATCATTTTCTTTGAAATAACATCGCACACGTGTATAGATTATATGTATGTATGTACGTATGTACGTATGTATGTACATGAAATTATATTTCTAATCGTTAAATTAGAAACAATAATTAAAATGTTCTATAGATTTGCATAGGCATGAAACATATTATTAATGAGATAAATATTTATATGTGTAGTATATATATACCTGTATATTATTTCATTATATATAAAGTTATGATAAATTTTTAATTATTAAATTAGACATAGTATTTAAAATATTCCATATTGCATATGCATACAAATTTTAATATAAAATTTCAATATTTGAAGTATATATAAAATACTTTTAAAATATCAGGAAGTACTTTTAAATCATAAAAACTATTAAACAAATTCAACGTATGATACACGAATACTTGACATTAAAAAAAAGAAAAGAAAAAACAAACAAATTTGAAAATTTATAGTACATAATCGATCGTACACGTTACAATATACGTAATGTACAATAAAAGAGTAAAATTAAGCCAAAAAAAAAAAAAAATAGAAAGAAAAAAAACAAAAAATCGATCTTTCGAAATTGTCGGATTAAAAGGTTCCGAGCGTTAGATTATTTCCAACGCGTGGAGAAACGAAGTCGATGACGATGACGATGCCGTTTAGATCTGCATCGGCTTAATTGATTTATTTCCGAGTGGGCCGACCGGTCAGGTGCAGAGAAAAATAAAGAAAAAGAAAATAAGAGAGAGAGAGAGAGAGAGAGAGAACGATCGGTAGGTAGGTAGGTAGCAAAGGATCCTTCCTTCCGAAAGAATCCTTTACCTTTTTGGAACGGGGGAAAGGAAGAAGAAGAAGAAGAAGAAGACCCTTCCATTCCCTTCCTTCCATCGATCTTATCCTTCGCGGTAAGATCCGTTATTAAAGGCAATAATTATAGGACTCCCAACCACTGACACGAAGCTACCGGTCTTTAGGTACCCTAAGAGAGAACAGAATTTCGATCTAATCGTCATCGTGACATGATTTATCGAGCCAATAAAAAAAAAGAAGAAGAAGAAAAAAAGAAAAAGATTCTTTTATATGATTCCATCGAAAGAGGATAATTAGAAGTACGAAAGATTTCATCCAACGATTAGATCGTGTTAGATTAATGAAGAATATATTGTTCGATTAATTGTTAACTCAATGTCTGGATTGATAATTATCTTAAATGATATTTTATGGTGAAAGGGTGGGGGGAGGGGGGATTTACGCGTTTTGGTCGGACGGTATCAATAAGCGTTGTCGGATAAATGTTAACAATTTTTGTAATTAAAATTATAACTTTTATTTATTTTATTATTTTTAAATCAAATTAGAAATAACCTATTTTCACGTAGAACACATTTTTCTTCTTATTTTCGTGGACAGTGTATACACGTTGACACCGTTTAAAAAGTAACACGATCTCAAAGTAGATAAAAAGAATTTTCTAATGCGTAAGAGAGATTATTATACTTGAGTAAATTATTTCTAAAAGTCGTACAAACAAATACCATAAGACGAATGAAAATTGCAAAATTCCAGAAATACCGAACAACTTATATACGTACATAGAGATAGGGCAAACGTCGTTCTTCTCCTAAACGAGACGAGACAAAACGAGACGAGACGAGACGAGACGAGACAAGACGAAAAAAGAAAAGTCGAAAGAAGGAAGGACTCTGTGGAATCTGATATCGAAAAAAAGTCGATCTTGTGGTGAACAAGGACCAAAGGAAAAGCAGAGACGAGGAAACTTTCCGCGATCGCGTTGTTCGGTATGGACAATTAAATCCGAACCTTGTAGAACGGTGCTAATTGTGCAGCTCTGGTAATTAGTGTGCAACGACCCTTATACCCTCGGCTCCTTCTCAGGTGTACGAATGATGAAGATGCTGGCAGAAAGAGAGAGAGAAAGCTAAAAAACGAGATCGTTAATTCGAAGATGGTAGTCATCAAGTAACCTACCTATGATCAATTATTATTAACGTTGGTCGCTAAAAAAATAAAAAGAGAAAAATGGAAATCAATTGGAATAGATGAACTGTTAGTCGAATACTTTACAATCCCTAATTTTGTTGCCCCCCTTCAAAAATTGTAAATATAAGTTTTCGAACATTTCTATTACGGAGATATAATACTTTCTTCCGTAATCATCGACATTATCTGCACGAGAGGAAACCCTACGTTTATTTTAAAGAAGAAGAAGAAGAAGAAGAACAGAAAGAGAAAGATGAAGAAAGCAAAGTGAAAGAGAAATAGCATTTGCTCGAATGTTTCCTTTCTCTCTCTCTCTCTCTCTGTCTTCTCGCGTAAACGTGATCCTCGTTTAACAAGGTAAAGAACTACAGAAGAATAAAAGGCGAAGGGAGGAGGTAGGGAAGGAATCGTGAAGGAACCACGTGGTGTATTTTTCGCGTCTCTGCGAGTTTCTTGCTCGTAGAAACATTGCTGAAGGAAGAAGAGGAAGAAGAAGAAGAAGAAAAGATAAAGAAGGTAGGAGATGGCACTGATGCTGATGCTACTGTTGTTGTTGCTGCTGCTGCTGCTGCTACTGATGCTACTGCTGCTGCTGCTATTGGAAGAAACGTTCCCGAAGGGTCCCGCGAAATTTCACGGAATTTCGTTCGCGGAATTCCTCGACGAAGGCCCCAATAGGGGACCCTTTCCTTGGACTCGGTCTTCCTCCTCGTTACCAGAGAATCCACGAAAGGGACTAAAAGGACGATCGATGACGCTATTGGGATTCATTGCTGTTCATCGATTCCCCAAACGGATTTCGATTTGCTAGAAATGACTAGTAGAAAACAAATTGTGAAAACACTTTATCCTAATGAATAAAAACAATCAAATATTTATCAATCTTCTCGAATGATTTTCTAAGACGAAAAAAATCCTGTTCTGATCGATTATTATAAATAAAGAAAAAAGATCACGTCCGCTTTTACTCTCCTCAATCCATTCGTATCAATCGATCCAAACTTGGGCATTGAAGTCTCCAAATCGTAATAAAATCAACACGATTACGAATCCTACGTTGATATTAAACGAACGAACGAATGAATGAATGAAGAAATGAATGAATGAATGAAGGAAGAAATGAATGAAGGAAGGAATTACTCGGATGAACGTTGCGCGGGGGAACCAACCACGCGAATCGATCGATTTATTTTTCGGGTTCGAGTCTCGCGCCTTTTTCTTTTGGGGCAGGTTCGCGTTGGTTGCTGGGTATATAAAAGAGGCCTATCGGATGTTTCCAATTTTCTGTTGGCGCAGTAGAGTTGCCGCTGGCCGGTTGGTTGGTTGGTTGGTTGGTTGGTTGGCTGACTTGCTGGCTGAGTTTGCTGGCTGGCTATGAAGAGAGTCCGTAATACGGGATTCTCTCTTTTGCCAGGACTCGCGTAAGATAGAAAAAGAGAGAAATAAAAGTAACCAAGAGACCGACGAAGAGAGAGAGAAAGAGAGAGAGAGAGAGAGAGAAGGAGCGCGTCCAACGCGGACATTCGTCACACGACATCAAACGCGGGTGCCGCCCGTTGGAGACTCGACGGACCGACTCTAAAGACTCCGCTCGATCAGCCATGAAGAGCACACCGACGAGGAATTGCAAAAAAATAGGGAAAAGTGAAGGGAAGAGAACGAGCTGACTTTGTACCAAACGATATTGCTTCTTGTCGTTATTATCGCCTCTAATGCTCGACTGTCTCTTCCAAAGAGACGCATCTTCCATCTCTCTTTCTCCCTTTCTCTCTTGCTTTTGCTATTGCTTTCTCAACTCCTATCAACCCTATATTTATCATATATTTTTCATATATACAGATTCTACCTTTACATTGACGAATACTTCAAGAATAATCGTTACTTGTTTGTTCGAGAACTTCAAAGACACATTTAATGAATTTCTAAAGAATTAAATTAATATGTGAAAATGTTTTTTTAACGTGCTGCGTTAATACGAATACGATAAAGATACGAAAATAGTATGGTTGATAGAGTTGATATTTAAGTGTGTGTTAACAGTTAAATTTATGAAAAATCCAATCTCTACGCGCGTACCGGTAATTACGTTGAAAAAGTTAAAGTTCAACAATTGAATTTTTATAATATTAATCGATTTATCGTCAATCCAACGTCATAATATTACCAACACGTGTACGAAGAGACAATCGGTGTATTTAAACTGGAAGATTTTTTCTCCCCACCTTCTCCTCCTAATAAAAATAGATGATTTTTAAGGAGTTAACGTTTTCAAACGAGATAGACATTTCCTCAATGAATAATATTTCACGTCCTTGAAAGAGAGCGTAGAAAATCGTGATTCCGGTTAGGGAGATAAAAATAAGAAACACCTACAGCTGTTAAGTAAGTAAGTGTAGAGACAGAGAGAGAGAGAAAGAGAGAGAGAGGTAGATAGGTATATGACTAAACTCGTTAATCTGTATCCATTAACGAAAAAAAGAGTAATGTAAGGTGGACGTAGGTAGAGTGGCAAAGATATATCAATTTTGTAAGCGTGACCTTGAATTGCGCGAAGAATGACGTAGCTATATTAAATATCTCGCAAGAAGAAGTTCGATCGGGGCAAGGATCCCCTTGCAAGTCATCCTGGTCATTGTGTTCTCTGATATCCGATCGGTGGCTCAGGATCAAGGATAGAGAATGCTCTTGCTGCTACAGCAACAGCAACAGTAACATCAGCAACAACGAAGCAGTAGCAGCTTCACGGCGTACATTTCCAGGCCGGATTTTGTCCTCAAACGTGTCCGTCTATACAACTACGACTAGGAATCGTAGAAATTGGTCCGATAGTTTGAAGATAAATAAAAAAGAAATATTTCTATGCATTATTCTTCTTCCACGAATTTACAGAATTATCCTTTAAAAGTCTTTCACGTTTTACGTTTTCGTCGAGAACGACCAATGATCTTTACGATCGGCATTGGATCTCATCTAACGAGCTCCGACTTTACGAACTCTTCTTCTTCTTCTTCTTTTTCTTCTTCTTCTTCTTCCTCTTTTCAAGACGTTGGAATCTCTTCTAAACTCGCCTTCTTTCTACGGAATCGACTCTACCTCTCCTCCTCCCCCTTTGCGCTTATTTTCTACTCTACTACTCTAATTTTTCAACTCCGTTGTTACTACGATCGTAAATAGGCCGTTTAAAAAGGGCAAAAACTGACTCTTACCCGCAAAAGGCTTGTTTGTCATCGTTACGTTTATATCGAATTAATCCTTTAGATATCGACGTTGAATATCCGACGCCTTCAAATATATATCTTTTATAGAATTCACTAATGCAATAATACAAATCGTTTATTATAAAGACAGATAAAACTGATAGGAAAGTAGTGTAACCGTTACTAATTCGTTTAATCTTATATAATTCATTTGAATATCTAAAAGGATACCACACGAATCAATAGTGCAATGAACGCATACAGAACGACATGTTAGAACGAGAAAATAAATATATCTGACGCACTTTTCAGGTCAACGCGAGATCGGCGGAGCGTTTAAAATCGACGAAACGATTTCCAGGTGTAGTCGAGAGGTCTACGTTGAATTCTTCACGGCAAAGCAAAGCAAAGCAAAGTAAAGCAAAGCAAAGTAAAGCAAAGTAAAGTAAAGCAAAGTAAAGCAAGACGAGGCAAGATAAGCGAAGGGAAGGGAAGGGAAGGGAAGGTGAGGGAAGGTGAGGGAAGGTGAGGCAAGACGATTGCCGATTATAATTCGCAGCTAGTGTAACCACAGCCTGTAAACTAGTCGGAAGATGAGAAGCGATGCTTGCTCGTAATTCTCTTTCTCTCTTTTTTTTTTCTTTTTTCACTTGAGAGAGAGAGAGAGAGAAGGCACGTCACAAGTTAACGGTTTTAAAGTCTCTCCGAGAGAGTGGCGAGTGGCGAGCGCCGCTCTCTTCTCGGTCGGAGACTCGTTCGACTCGCTTTCATAAAATCAGTCGACTGTGAACGGAGGAATGCGACGGAATGCTGAAATTATTCCAACGACGAGCGCCATCGAACGAACGAACGAACGAACGAACGAACGAGCTGACCGAAGAAGAGGAGAAAATTTTTCTTCTCCTCGGCGAGGAATCGCTCAACGATCGCTCGAACATCGCGGGAGTGCGCTCGGTCGCACTTTTTAATCGGCAAAAAGCCCAGGAACGTCGTCGACGCCGAACCAAACCAAACCCAAACCCCAAACCCCAAACCCCGAACCCCCAGCCCAACGTACGATGATGTCCGGTGAATTTTTGGCGAGAAGATATCTCTACGCGTTCCAAAGAAAAACAAAAAGGATAAAAAGAAAAAACAAAACATAAACCAACTTCGCTGCGTCGAAGATACGTCTCGCGATCGGAATCGGAATCGGAATCGGAATCGAAATCGGTATTATCGATCGATCGGGATGATTATCGATATACTTTTATTCCGGCTTTTTCTGTTTTTTGCCAGTTTTAGTTATAGTATATCTCTCGCCAAGAATGTGATGATTTTAACAAACTTTTTCTATACATTCTAAAATTTATCCTAATATATACGAGAATTGGATTGAACATTGTTGCAATCTTAATACCTTCAAAATACTTTGATTACCCTTGTTTTTTCCTTCTTCTTCTTCTTCTTTTAATACAAATGAGAATTTAAACAGACAAAAATGAAATTATTTCCATGACAAACTGAAACCTACCAAAGTACTAGTCAAATCGACTGACTATTGACTGACGTTTGTCCGGATATGAATTATTACAAATTTTAATATCAGACCAACAGTTGTTGGAAATGGAAGATCACGAAATCGCGATTCGGAGAGTAAAACCGAGTCCTCTTATTCGTAGAAAGTAGGTACAATTAAGCAAATCTATCCGAGACAAACGAACTCTTTCGTTGGCTTCAATGGGAAATCTTAACGATTCCGATTTCTCGAGTGGTAAGTCCAATTAACGCTTCTAATCTCAAGGAAAGCGTTTCGAGTTAATCCCAAAACGAGAACGTCGTTCTTCCCGTTATCTTGGGCCATTGCCGACGTTACTTATCCATTGTCTTGGGCTTAAGGGAAACGGTCGCTAGATCTTAAATCTAAATTGCATCTCTTTGTCACTGTCCTTTTCTTAGAACAAAACAAACGTCGTATCGTCGTACACCGTCGTACCCCGAGACTTCATTCGAGGCATTACGCTAGGATTCTCACATTTTCTTTCTAATTTAGAACATAATCTCATTGATTTATAGAAAAAACAAAAACGAAAAAAAATAAGGGTGCAAGCTCACCTTTAAAGTTAAAAGTGCACCAGGAAATATCCCAAGGGCCGCTAAACTTTGACTGTGATCGGTAAGTTCGTGTTCGCCCAACATCAGATGTTGATCGTACGGTCCGGCACCGCAAATTTGCATCGTCTGAAAAAACAAAATATAAAACAAAAACGAGATGAATAACTCTTCCTTCTTTTTTATTACCAAACTGTACATATCCGGAATACCGTTCGAAAATAAAACCAGTGATAGTATTGAGCTCGATAACAAAGATGAAATAAAAGGAGAAGAAGAGGATAATAAAGAAGACAAAAATGGTAGGGAAAAACTTTTTGGATTGTAAAGAAAGTTAGAAGAGGAACATATGCAAAAGGTGAGAGAAAAAGAGGAAGAGAGAGAGAGAGAGAGCATACACGTTTCTAGGTAATTGCTTAATTTGTGAAAACAACGTTGGTGCTTCGAAAGCAGCAACAGCAAAAGTGTTTGGTTCGCGATGATACCCCCATTGACCGACCATACTTTTCCCTCTTTCCTTGTTTCTCTCATCTTGGATGATCCATTGGTTGGTTGGTTGGTTGGCTGACTGGTTGGTTGGTTGGTCGGTTGGTCGGTTGGTCCGATGACGGTGTCGGTGTAAACGCGCAGGTTGCTTCAGTTTTACGAGCGAACGAGTAACCGAGACCTCTTCCACGTTGAGAAAAGAAGAAAGAAAGAGAGAGAAAGAGAGAGAAAGAGAGAAAAGAAGAATACATTACGCGAAAGAAGATGTGCACACAGAAAGGAGACGTATAAACCCCTGGTTATACCGTTTCCAACGTAAACTGACTTAAACTGTCTACGGAATAACTCACCTCCTCTTTCTCTTCCATTTTCTACTCCGTCCTCCTCCTCCTCCTCCTCCTCGAGAGAGAGAGAGAGAGAGAGAAAGAGAAGGATTCTTTTTTTACATTCTCTAAATTTGTTTAAAATAATAACGAATTATTTTAGTCTAATTTATTATCGTATCGCGATTTAAAAAATTGATAATAATATTTGACGATTGTGTTTCGAATAAATTCTTAAACAAAACAACGATAATAAAATATTCGTTTATTGGATAATCGTTCGAAGAAAAAAAAAGGGAAGAAGAATATGATTTATTTACCAATCCCGAGAACTGTTTTTTTTTCTTCTCTATTGTTAAAGAACACAAGAGAAAAAAGAAAAAGAAGTCTATATTCCTGTAAGAGTCATGAAACCTCGAAGGCTCTTTCGTTGAAGTCTCCTCTTTCTACTCGGAGCACGAAAACCATCCGACAAAAGCGATAAATAGAGGTAGGTTTAACAGGATCGAGAAGGCAAAGTAGGTGTGGCTGGAAAATTGCTGGTGGGTTAAAGCCGTTGGTTAACTAAAGTTCGATCCTTTCATTCTCTTCTTCTTCTTCTTCTTCTTCTTCCAACAACAACAACAACAACAATAACAATATCAGCAGCAGCAACTTCTGATGTGTAATCGAGACTGACTGCAGTTATTCGAGAATTCCAATCGATACGAATCTCATTGACATGCAACTGTACTTCAATTATGTTAGTAAAACAGCACAACAATAAGAAAATATTTTCGTACAATACGAAACTCTGTTCGATAAAACGATGGCAAATTAAAATGAGGTACACGCGTTTTACTGTAAACACTGAAAGACAATAGTTAAGCGTGTAATATTATCATTTTTATCATAAAGAACGAATCGGTTTCCACAATTAAACGCGTTCTTACGTAATTCCACAAATTTCCCGTCGACGACGACATTAAACCTTATATTTCCCTTTCGAATCATTAGAATCTACCAACAGTAACACAGCGGGAACACAGTGGGCTGTAATTACACGGTACTGTTGCTTCGAAAGAAATCTCCTACCGTTTCTCTCTCTCTCTCTCTTTCTCTCTCTCCATTTGAAAGACAACAATGACAACCAACCATCGGAGGTTCTTTCGAAGAAATGGCGAAGAAATGGCGAACGAAACACAATACGATATTCTTCTAAGATTATTTTTCTTTTCCTTTTTATTTTTTTACTTTTTTTTTTGCTCATTCCCCCGCCCCGTCCCGTCCCCCCGTTTCAAGACACGATAGTTCTCGGGTGAAAGAACGATCGAGAAAAAGAATCGAACGGGTGACTTGGAATGTGATAGAGAAGGTAATATCGAGTTTACGACGATTACGTAAACGCCAACGCCATTGCGAGTTGCCCATCATGTTTCTCTGTCTTTTTCTATGTTTCTGATTATTCTCTCTCTCTCTCTCTTTCTCTCTCTTTCTGTTTCGCGGGCGCAAGCTACCACCGCTTGTCCGCACTCGACCATGAAATTCAAACATTTTTATCGAGCTTCGCACCTTTTTGCCAACACGTAAAAAGCGAAGAACGCGCGCTCGCTCGACATATTTCTCTTCTCCAGGATGACGACGACGACGACGACGATGACGACGAGAAGATGCTGTTGCTGTTGGTGTTGATCCGGCACCCTTGATCCTCATCTCATCTCCCTCTCCTTCTCTCTCTTTCGATGTTTTCCAATAACGGTCTAACGCGTGAAGAGTTCTTCTTTTCATCGCACCAAAGTGTGTACCCCGTAAAATCGAATGAAATCGAAGAAAGAAATGAATGAACGAACGAACGAACGAATGAATGAATGAACGAATGAATGAATGAATGAAAGAAGATGAAGCTTTGTGTATTCCCATTGACGATGCGATGAGAAGAGTTTACCAGAAGATATTAGAAAAGATCAACTATCTTGACTTAAAGGAAGATCCTACGAAAGGGACTACGAAAAAGATAGAGAAGAAGAAGAAGAAGAAGAAACAACGGTAACAGGAAAAAGAAAAAGATAAGAAATGAAGAATGAAAAAAAAAAGAAAAGAAAAGAAAAAAATAAAATAAGAAAGAGAGTGAGATAAAGAGAAAGAGAAAGAGAAAGAAAAGGGAAGACCTAGAATGGAAGTCTGAGTGGAGCGAAGTGGAGTGAAGTGGAGTGGATAAGTCGGAGGCCTGTTATTAGCGCGAGGTTTATGCTCTTTCGGCTTTTTGCCGGTTGCCCAAGCCAAGAAAGGGAGATGGTCCCAGCCCTCGCAATATAAATACGCTTAATAGTTTAAGCACACTGCCAGGGCCCAGGCATATGCTAACCAGCCATAACTACGCTTTACTACTTTCGTCCGGCGATGCGCCAGCCAGCCAGCCAGTCCGAGGAAGACGACCAACCAACACCAACGGGGTATGGGGGATGCTCGGGTAGAAACAGAAAAGGAAACTGGAAAAGGAAGAATTAACAAACGAGCTACCTTAGACTTTTACTGACCACAGTTTCACCTTCAGCCAGGGGTAGCTGACTGACTGACTGACTGACTGACTGACTGACTGACTTACTGACTGAATTTGCCAGTGTATCTGTCCATGACTGACAACTTCTATTTTATTGATTTACTTGTTTTTTTGTTTCTCATCAAAATATCCTTACCATAACTTTAAGTTCCTTTAACGTTATCTCCGACGAAACTTTCAATTCGTGGGATCCTTTGACTTTTCTTCTTGTCCTAGAAGGTCTCGAACTGTTCATCTTTGGTCTTTTAGCGGCGACCTGTAGCAAACAAGTGTTCAAACACGTTATATTAATTTTTAATAAATTCTTACATTAGAATCGGGAATACTTTTTATACGAAGATATGAGAATCTAAAAAAAAAAAAACGAAGGAAATGGAAGGAATAAGGTGCTATATTTTTAAGACAATCAAACGTAATAACGATTATTATCGTTGTTAATATTATTATTATTATTATTATTATTATTATTATTATTACTATAAGAGAAACGAGATTCTGAAAGAATCGTCTTATCGGGCAACATCAAACCAAAGGTGCGACCGGTTTCTGAAGAAGACTCTCTCTCTCTCTCTCTCTCTCACTGGTGACTCGGCACGTAGGGCCATTAACAAAATTCCTCGTCGTCCATCTTCGAGGACTACGAATAAGAGATCTTGAATCGAAAGAGAGAGAGAGAGAGAGAAATAAAGGATACTCGAATTAAGCGCCAACGAAAAGGACAATCGACGTTTTTTTCGATCTAATACGAGATACGGCGTTTCCTCTACGTGAAATAATAAAAAAAAAAAAACAAAAAATCTTGAGTAAATTACCTCCGTTGTAATCTCCGCCTTGGAATCGTCGCTGTCATCGACACATTTAATATAAATAACAGCCTTATCGTATTTGAGACTCTCGAGCCTTTCTTGTTCCACCCTCGCTAGCATGCAAGATGCACAGGAATCTAAAACAAAGAAAATTGAGTTGTACAAATGTGTTAGTTTCACTTACGATCAGATATTTTCTGACAACTTTTCAAAAGGTTACATCTAATTTGTAATATGTTAACCTAGGGAACACCCTTTGCTCTCTGACGTTGCTAGTAGTAAAGTCATTACTGCTTAGATTCGATCGACGACCCTTTGGGAATGAAAAAGAGAGAGAGTGAGTGAGAGAGATAGAGAGAGTGAAGAGAAGAGAAGAGAAGAGAAGAGAAAGTTATAAAGTCGAAGAGGAACGGTAACTCGTGCGACCACGTGTACAAGTGTGGGTGGAAAGCGCTGATGGCGAGATGGTAGCTCTTATCCCATGTATAATAGATTGCTTGCGGCGGCCGAGATTAATACAGTAATTAATAATATACGGTGACCAGGGCACCATAAGAAGCAGCCATTGTTGCTCGCCGGACAGCGCAAAAAGCACTGGGCTTGGAGGCCGTCGCCTCTCAGGAGCGTTACGTCATGTTCAGACAGTTTTCCAAGGGTTGTTGGAGAAAGAGAAGTAGGGGGTGAAGAAAGGAAGGAAGGAAGGAAGGAAGGAAGGAAGGAAGGAAGGAAAGAGGTTTCACTCTTTCTCTCTCTTCCTCTCTCTCACTCTCTCTCTCTTCTCCTAGTAGGAGTTCAGTAGTCACCCTACGAGCCGACCCCAAATGAATTCGAATGTTCGTCCACCCCATGGCCTTCTAATTACCGACGTGAGCACCGATATCGAAAGGACCGTGAAACGTGCCGTGACACCGACCTACCGAAAGATTATCTTCGCAAAAAGCCGTGTCAGTTTCGTGCAGGTCCATACAATCCACGATAATCGATAAATTTAAACAAATATTTTTCATACGTTTTATTTTATTCTTTTCCGTTCCACCGCTAATATTTTTTTTATTATATATATATATGAGCAAACGTAGTACATTTAAAAACAAAAACATTAAAAAGTTAAATGGCCCATATATAAGTATACGCAACAATTCAAATTATTTACAATTCATTTGCTGTAACTCGAGATAGGATTTTTGATATTGAAAATATTAAGTGAAACTTATCAAGGTAGTTATCTTTACAGTTGAAAGAGACACGAGATACGATTCCAATTCCCATTCGATTTTACGACATACCAAAAGACCATAAACGATTTCCAAAGAGTCACTTCGAACTAGACAAACCTTCAGACTGAGGTTTATTGAGGAACGATACACAATCGAGAGGAGAGTCCACAGGTTGCTCGCTCTAAGCAACCGTGTATTTCCCTAAAGTGCCATCGGAGAGCAGTCAAACCATAAACGGTAGTCGAAAGGAAGCAAAAACTTGGCTGAGATCTGGAAGAGAAGTTTCGCGGGTTCGAGGGAGAAGGGTCGATTCCTTAAAGATTTTATCCTCTCAATGCTCAACGAGAATCCTTCTCCTCGATTCGGCTCGTGGCGAACGAAATCGGAGCTTAACACAGTGAACGAGCAAACTTTCACTACAACTTTGATCCGATCTCGATTTGAACGAATTTAGTTTGGAAGAAGAGAAGAAGAAGAAGAAGAAGAAGAAGAAAAGAGGACGCCTGGGAAGAAGAAGTTCTTCTGGTTCGATGGAATATCGTTCTGAGAAAGATGTCCACTAAAGTAAGATCAAACCTTTAGATTAAGAATATCATCGAATCGTACGATTTAAATACTAACTTTCTATCGTAATGCTAAAGTAAATTTAAAGTCACGTACGTATTTTGTGTGACACACAAAACATTTGATTAAATTAATAATATTTCTATAATTAAATTTTGTTTTATAATTCTATCATTGCCTAACTGTTATCTAAACAAGAAAACAAATTGTACTGCATAACGTTTTAATGACTTTATTATTGGATAAATGTATTTCAATAATATGAGAATCGAGTATCCTTGATGTACGAATCCAAAATGTTAGCAATAAAAAAAGAATCATATCAAATGTGATGAAAAAGAAAAAAATAAAAAAAAGGAGAAACAACGTTCATAGAATCGTAGAGTTGATTATAGCCGACAAATCAAAAGGACACTCGGCTACCGTAAAAGTTAAGAAGCCGAGATCCCATATTGGGAATTACTATGGCACGGAAGCGTGAAAGACCGGACTTATATTAGGGTAGAAACGAAAAGAGGAGCTGCCACTGCTGCTGCTGCTGTTGCTGCTGCTGCTGCTGCGGCGCATCGTGGACGGTAAAAATTGGCGAAAGAGAGGAAAAAGAAAAAAAAAAAGAAAAAGCGAACGATCGTCACGGTTAGACGAAAAGCAAGAATGGTCGTTGGCGAACGCCTCGGAGCACGAAACGCGATCCGAAGGGGTCTGTCGCGTCATCCGGTGAGGTGATTAATGTGATGCCGAGAGGAGGAAAAAAAAGAAAAAACGAAAAAGAAAGGAAAGGAAGGTCGATGCTTAGAAATTGAGAAAGTCGTAAAAGTAATGACGCGCGTGCCACTCGAAATTCTTCTAACATTGCATTTAATAAGACAACGCAACATTTTCATCTTCGAATCCTCCCAAGTGTCACTTTCTCAAAGGAAAGAAAAAAGAAAAGAAAAAAAAATACCTAGTATTACAAATTTGGAGAACGCATGCACACGCTAGCTACTTTCGTGAAGATCTTACTTTTGTTTATTATTATTATTAAAAAGAAAAAGTATCTTGATCGTTCAGACACGTTTTAGCTAATCTCCGAAAAGTTGGTAAGGTCTTCGATCAAAATCGAAAGCACGTTAAGGAAAGGAAAAAGAAAAAAAAAAAAAAAGAAGTTGGCGGGTGATATTATATTAAAAAGACTCTATGACTTTCATTCATAACTCTGGATTGAACACGTGAATGAAAGATTGATGCTTTCCCCCCTATGTACCTTTAACGTTGGGAGGGAAAGTAAGGTTGATCTTTTTCTTTCCTTCTTTTTGTATTCTTTCGTCGTTAATAAATAAGATAATAAATATGATATTTGTTACACAATAGAAGGATGAAGACAATCTTTCAACGATATACAATTGAACTAATTAAAATGATTTTTCTAATCGCAAAATAAAAAAAAAAAAAACAAGAAGGAAAGAAGAGATGAGGTAAGGGTAAAATAGGAGCTTTTTGGTTCGTTTAAGTGAAACAACAATTGTTGGAAGTTACTTAAGGATCGCATCTTCGAAGAAACGAAGGAGGCTGGTGGTAATAATGATTTTGCTAACGAACGTCTTCGAGCGCCACAACAAAGTCGAAAGGTAATCCTCTTAGATGACAACGAAGTAGGAACAACTTGCGTATACGCGTGTAATCGGGGCTTAAATGCGGTATTACAAGTGGCTGCTTCTCGAATCTACAAACGGAATCTGCGCAAAACACCTTTCAAGATGGAACCAAAATAAACAGATAAAAACTTTAATCGGAAAAAAAGAAAAAAAAAGAAAAAGAAAGTATTAGCGGAAAACGCAAAGAGAAATGTTTAGATCGATCTATAATTTCATTCAAAAACAAAATGAATATTTTCGTTACGAGTTAAATATAATATTAATATAATACAGTAGTGAAACGCGCGTCAGAAGTCTTAAGGTTTTACGTAGTTGACACTTTGCGGAAAGCCGTGAAGAAAAAGAGAGTAGATAGAGAGCCTAAACGAGCTTTATCCTTGTTTTATCTTGTTTTCCACCTCCCTATTCCACATTGGAGAGTCCGCAGGGCCGAGCATCGGTCATCTAAGCGCTCCATTTAATCCTGGAGGAAAAGGATCCCTCGTTGAGCACGGACAAGTGGGGATCTCCTGGCAGGATAAGAGAAGAGAAGGACCAAGAAGAAGGAAGAGGAGGAAAAGGTGGGAAGGGAAGAGAAGGGAAGGGAAGGGATGGGGAATGGGGTTGGGTTAGCGTTCGTGTGCCACGGTAGAACTTCAACGCTAATTCGACCCAACGAAATATCTCTCCTGCACGAGTTTTCTTCCTTTCTCTTGCGATTACCTAAACGAAATTACTTCCTCACCCTATGAGAAGAAAAACGATCTATGTCTCTTTGTCTTATCACGTCTCTTAAGCATCCCCCCCCTCCTCTCTCTGTACGTATGTATCTGTATTATTCGGAAAATGACAAATAAATTAATCCCTGCGACGAATTCGATTATACGTTGTAGATCGTAGATTTTTCTTGAATCGTTGAAAATCAATCGAGTATATTATCGTATCGAAATAAAAGAGGATATTAGAGAAAGGGAACTAAGAACACAATCATAAAGGCGTGTTCATTGCTCGTAGGATGCATATATTAAGACGTGTCCGGCACACTTGTCGCAGAAAAGGGAGAGAGAGCTAACAAATGTCTCTCCTGAAGCAGCGTTTGACCCCTGCTAAGACCCCAAACCTTCTCTCAGGAATCTAAATCTCGACTCGACTCGACTCGAAAACGTATTCTCCCCCTTTGCCCTCCCACCTTCCCGCCATCATAGCGCAACGTCCAAGTGAAGCAGTGCAACTGAAGCGACCACATTCTCCTCCCTTTGTAGGAAACTAATCAGCAAATTCGTGTTCTAAATCTAAATCGCCGTCCGAATATTAATTCGAGACCGGCCACCTCTATCTATCTCTATCTCTATCTCTCAAGCTCTTTTACTCCTTCCATAGTTTCTATCTATGTATCTTGTTCTCTCTCTCTCTCTCACACACACACACACACTCTCTCTCTATCTTTGTCCCATGTGTTCGTTCGGTTCTCCTGGTTTTGCGATACAGACGCAGAGCAGTACCGTAGCTAAGGACACGCCTGATTTGTAGCACAGCCTGGCGCCTAAGCGATATTTACGAGCGTCGTTCGTAGAATCGAAACGCCGTACGCAACAACGACGACACGCTAACTTTACAGAAACGCTTTTTTAATTGCATATCAAACGTGACTACCACCACCATCACCAGGAAGCAAGCACAAGACCTTTTTCAAACGCGTTCCAATCTAACTCGGACGTTCTATCCTCCCCACAATGTTTTAAGAATTAACGATAATCGTTGCCCTTTAAATAAAAAAAAAAAAAACACGTTCTCGATCGATTTTTCATTTTCATCTAATCCAGATTATTTAAATTTGCGCGATAAAAAATATAATACTCGTAATTACAATGATTTATCGAGTAATACGAAGAATAATATTACAAAAGATTTTCGTCCTCGACTTAATGGTAAATTGTAATCCGGATAATCATAGTAAATCGTCGGACATTTCTATTTCCAAACGGGCTCATGTGGCGGACAAGTTCAACATCAAGGTTTCTCGTTAAGTCGTCGATCGTCTTTTGCCACTCGACCATTAACCGAGTGTGTTTCTCCTATGAGAAACATTTCTTTCTTTCTTTCTTCCTCGATACTCCTCCTCCTCTTCTTCTTCCGACGGCATCGTCATCAAGAAAGAAAAAGGATAGATAGAAAGAGTAGGCAACATCGGTTAGGGTGGTATTCAATCGCGTCACCTCCGGTTCTCTTTTCGAGCTCGACGAGTTGGCAGGAGTTGAGTTGAGTTGAGTTGAGTTTGAGTTTGAGTTTGAGTTGAGCTGCTGCTGCTACTGCTGCTGCTTAGACGAGGGCACCGTAGACTATCGGGTGATTGATACGAGGTTGGACGGTGCCTAATGTGCCCTCGTGTACGAGAGAAAGACGCCAGAAAAGAGGGAGAAAAGAAGAGACGACGACGGGAGGAGGGGAGGGGGAGGTAGGGAGGGAGAGAGAAAGAGATAGAGAGAAACGACCACCCTCCAAGGCTTTAAGAGTGGAACGATCGTCCGGCCGAAGCTCGTTAGTCAGGGCCGTATCAGTCACCGAAAGCAACCACCGATTTTTTGTCCTCCTTCCACCTCCTCCCTTTTCTCTATCTATCTATCTATCCATCTCTATCTATCTCTCTCTTTCCCTTTCCCTTTCCCTTTCTCTCTTTCATTCTACCGCTTTCACCCACCAAATTCGAGAGCACGAACCGTACCCTTAAAATAAGCTAAATTGTCTGTTTGTTCTAGACTCGTCGGTCTTCGTCTTGCACGTTGAAAGAAAGAAAGAAAGAGAAAGAGAGAGAGATAAAGGGAGTAATTTAAAGGACAAGAGGGTAGGGCAATTATCGTAGCCACGTAATGAGAGGAAAATTCTTTCCCGAAAATCGACTGAAGATTATTTGAAAGTTGTAATCTAACGCAAATAAGAAGACATCTCCATTTCCTTTGGAATGAACTACTCTATCGAGTTGTCGAAAGAAGGTTTGTTTCTGTTAGATAGATAAGGTAGAAAATCAAAGAACTGAAAGGCGGCCTCCTAAGCGAAATGCTTCTGTGTGGCTCCGTTCCGCGTTTGCAATTCAAATGGTTGTGTCCGGCCGTCAAGAACGGCAGGCGGCCAGCAACCGGGCAGGCGGGCAACCAGAAGCAAACAACCAGGCAGGCAGCCAGGCAAACAAGCAAGCAAGCAACCAACCAACCAACCAGGCAGGCCGGCGAGGAACTGTTCGAAAACGTGCCTTGACAAATGTCGATGAAAGAAAAAAAATATAAGAAGGAAGGCTAAAGGAAAGGGAGAGAGGGTAGTCCGCGAGCGATAGACGGACAAGACAATGGGATGTTTAGAGATATTCGTGTTACGTCCCGCCAACCAAACGGACGTACCAGCTCTACTTCGTGAAACCACACGGATGTCCTTCTTTCTCTGCCATCTCGTCTTTCTCATCCTTCTACACTACTCTCTTTCACCCCACCTTTTACTTCGGAAAGCCAATTTGCCTGCCAGACGGACGACAAAGTAGATCGCACGTTACTCTTTCTCTCTCTCTCTCTCTCTATCGTTTTTTATCCTCTTGCTTGACCCATACTTTTTTTGTTCTTGTTTTTTTTCTTTTAAATCTTTATACAATTCTTAAACGTTCCTATTATTTCTATCGATATAATTTTCATTTAAATTATCACTTACTATTGCTGATACCGAATGATAACCGATCTTCTTCTAATACTAAGTAGGAAAAATAAAAAAAAAATAAAAAAGTAGTATTCTATTCTGATAACGTGCTGATGTATCAATTAAGCGGTAAAACGAAACGAAACGAAGGCAAAGACCGATCGGCCGATTAACGACTCTTTTCCTCTCTTTATTCCGCTACAGGACCGTTCGATCTTATCGGCAATTCATTTTCGTACAATTCGATAGGGGTCATTATGTAAACGATCCTCCCTCGTCGGATCGTTACCAATGTTCTTTCTTTCTTTTTCCCTCTCTCTCTCTCTCTCTTCCTCCCTTTCTCCCTCTTTCTGTCAACCCCCATATTCCCTTTCGGCGAAGCACGGTGTGCAGTGAACGTACGAGGAGTATAAGCGCGAGTAGCTATAAACGTTTACTTTCAACCTAGTGGTGGTCCTTTTCCCTCTCACTCTCTCTCTCTCTCTCTCTCTCTCTCTCTCGCATTTTCATTCACTCCCTTTGGTTTAAGCCAAGAAGGAATAATGCCAAAAGACATTAGCAGTTGATTTACATAAATCTCCCTTCTCCTTCCCTTAGAACTTCCCTAACAGATCCTAGAGAGAGTGTCTTTCATTATAATTAAGAAGTATCTTGAAAATTAACCGACAGAAAAAAAAAAGCGGCACCAGCGACCGACCAATAATGACGACGACGACGACGACGAGAGAAGGAGGGAAAGAGATTTAAATGAAGTGCTTGGTGGAGTCTCTTAAAATTCCTTCCTTCCTTCCTATCCCTCCCTCCTTCCCTCCCTCCCAGCCTTCCCTTTACTTTTTCTATCTTTTATAAATCGATCTACCCAAAAGTTTCATTACAAAACGACACACGAGTTTTCATTTTGTATTTAGTCGTCTTACCTGGTTGCGTTTTAAGATCCGTGCCATTCTTTTTGATCGTAATTACATGATCGGCCTCGTAAAACTGCGTCAATTTCGACCATTCCTCTGCCGTGACCACGCTATACCTGGACAAACACATCAATGACAAACATAAATTAGTACAGTAATCAAAAGTTAATAATAGTTATCGTATATAAAATCAAATATTTCCACGATAAAATTCACGTTGAAACGCGATAAGAAGAGAAGAAATAAGATTGGTGATCGTAGATTTAAAAAGAAACAACAACAAAAAATATTCGAAACAAAGGCATCGAAGGTAAAGTGCAACGGACTCCTTTCCTTCCTTCCTTGTACCGTCAAGCAAGCAAGGAAGCAAGGAAGCAAGGAAGGAAGGAAGGAAGGAAGCAGACTCGGCAAGGTAGAATTCGCGATTTCCAAAGAGCGAGGCTGAATCCGTGATGGTTTTTGCCTCGTCTCCCTTAATTATACCGCAAATTAGAAATTTCTTGCGGGTCCGCAGCTCCGCGCTTTTTGCTCTACAATTGTGCACCCGATCCTGGCGCGGTTTCTGAGCCTCGCGCAGCATCACCTAGGAATTTCAGAATGCCCCCGAGAGAAAGAGAAAGAGAAAGAGAGAGAGAGAGAGAGAGAGAGAATATTATTGATCTCTCTCTCTCTCTCTCTCTCTCTCTCTTTCTCTGTAAACAGGGTTTTCTAAGCAAGCTTCGTCTATGTTACAATCGTCTATTAACCTTCGCCGCCGCTAACCCATCATTTCGGAAATTCGCATTTGTTCGATTGAATGAAAGAAAAACTTCGCGGATATTTGAATTACGAACGTTTCGATTTGCTTACGTATACAATTTCAAACGTTTTATTTTATTTTTCTTTCGTAAAAAAAATAAAGAAACGAAATGTATCCTAATTCTCCTAAATAATCGAGAATGTGACTTGCAACATTGGCCTAAAAGAGAGAAAGAGAGAGAGAGAGAGAGATAGAAAGGGATACGGAGAAACGACGGATGACTCTCACAAGCGATAATTAGTTGCGTGACATTAATTTCGATTCAGCGCAATATGCTGCGCTGCCTCATTTGAATTTTCAGAGGACAAAAACGCGTGGACGAGCTTGTCGTCTCTCCTGTGTATTTGCCTAACGCCCGAATAATAGTCGTACCGAGATAGAGGATGAGAAAGAAAGAAAGAGAGAGAGAGAATGAATGAATGGGGGAAGGAACGGAAGGCTTATGGTGAAAAAAATAAAAAGAAATGTTTAATGCCGCAATCAATGACTCTTCTCCACCACCCATCAACCGTTCTTGAACCTTTTATGTTTTCCACGCCTCCTTGCTTTTGATCGTGGCGACCATGCTCTCGAAATTTTCCACCTACATACACTCTTCTATCGTTTAAATATTTCCATGAAAGTGAAGAAAATGAGAAGATAGGGAGAATTAATTAAAATTATGTTGATATATTATATGTTAAACGTCATTTAGGTAACAGTGCAATTCGTTCTAATTTTTGTCTAATCTCTTTGAAAAAATATAAACTGTAAGAATAAGAAAAGTTGTTTGTTAAAACAACCGAACTCTGTTCGCAGGTTCGAATATATTTTTTCCTGGGAATTAAACGTTTATGCTAAAATATTTAATTGATATTGAATTACACGAGCTTTTAAAAAAAAATATCAAATGATCGAATGTAATACATAAAAAAGAATGAATTCAAAAAGATGAAGAGAGAGAGAGAGAGATAATGGAAGAGGGTAAATAAGTTAGAGAAAGAAAGAAAGAAGGGGGGAAAAATGATTTTTTAACGGTCTCGAGAAGAGAAAAAAAAGGAAAGGAAAAAGGAAAGAAAAGGAAGGAGAAGGATGACTTAAGCCGTCGGCTATCTTAGGCAGATAGTGGACAATGGTTTAGCATAATGGTCAGAGGGGACGCACTGGATGATGGCGCGTTGGCCTCGGGGGCGTGTGGGTGACACTTTCGCGTATCCATCACGTTACACGGGTCTCCAAGCAAATGTATAGGACGATGATCGTACGCGGAACTAAGAAAGGCGGTTCGTCCGGATGCTGGAACCGTCGTAGAGGGACGGAAAGTCGTGTCAAGAGGTCACAAGTTTACACTTTATAATATTCTACTTCTTCTTTATCATCATCATCATCGTCATCATCTTATTTTTCTACTTCGACGAATATTTCTCGTACAGAAATTGATTTACGAGTCAAACTATCTTTTTAATCGAAGTTATCCAAGACGGGTCAAAAGATGTTCAATGATTTTACGAAACAATTATTCTTTTTTTCTCCCCCCCCTTACCCCTTATCCACCTCCTCCTACCCCCCAAATGTTGAAATTAAAAGCGCAGGATTTGTTCTCCCACCGTATTGAAATATTTTTTGTACAAAAGATGACATAAAAAAATTCGATCGAATTAAACGTCTATCTCAATCATCGAAAGATTTATAGGAACGAAAGTCAAAATATCGTTACTCGAGCTATACTTACAGTTCGTTATTGATGGAAGCTCGATACAATAGTCCTTTATGCGGCTCGCACAATAGAACGGCATTTTGGATAGACGACGGCGGTGTCCTCGAGTAACTTTCAGCGTATCTGTAAAAAGTCAAAGGGCCAGATTGTCAGGAAATAAAGAAATAGATCAAGCATTGTGTTAAACCAACATATAGAATATTCGTTTTCTAAATGTTTTATATGGTATGACAAGACGACAATATTAATAATAATAATAAGAATAATAATAATAATAATAATCAATTATTATTAAAATAATATGACATGTATTATACCCTTAAACAATGACCGATGATCAAAATAATTATTTTCATATAAAACAACGTAAATATTCGAGTAAAGAAAAATCATTGACCAGGATAAATATCAAAATGTATTATCTTGAAAGAGAAGAGAGAATAGAGTTGATCGTTCTGGACGGATCACTCTGCGAGTTCTTCTTTGGGTGACACGATCTTCTGGTCTGTGAACTAGAAAGAAAACTAGGAAGGAAGAGAGAAGATTCGTAAGACCGTCAGTGTGTAACGGCGACGACGACGACGAAAACGACGACGAAAACGACGAAAACGGCGACGGCGACGTTTCCGTCGGGACTTTTGGGGTGGTTGGGATGCTCGGGGAATGGTGGAAAGGGGGTAAGGTGGTGGAGAGATGTTTGGGGATTGGGGTTGTGCATCATTTTTCACATACCATGAGGGGGCGGACGGTTTTTGCCGATCCCCTAGCAGACGACTATCCGGATAATGCTCTTAAAGACGGATATCTCTGGCCAAACGAGCCAGGTATGACCTGCCGATCAAGAAACAGAAACAGGAAGAAAGAGAGAGAGAGGACAATCTTTCCAATTAAAAAGAAAAAAAAAAGAAGTCTATATTAAACAAACAAAAAATTTCCCTCTCCCACATATAAAAATGAAAAAATTGTATTCCATCCTTAGGATGGATGGTCTGCTTACAAAATTTGTATTATTGAAAACAATAAAAAGAAACAAAATAAAGTAAAAAGAAAGTAGAGAAGGATAGAACAGCCTTCACGAAAGAAAGAGGGATAGATAGATAGGTAGATAGATAGATAGATAGATGAATGGATACGCTATGATGTACAAACAACAAGGAGAGAGATCGAAAGGAAAAGAGGATGAGATGCAAATATCCTGAAACGTTTAAAAATGTCCCAACGAACCCTCGAGCGCGTTTTCGAGAAGCGAATATGCGTATTAATTATGAGCCTTGTTCAAACAGGCGAAAACGCAGAGAGAAAGAGAGAGAAAGAGAGAAAGAGGAAGGAGAATACGGTAGAAGGGTAGTTACCCTTATTACGATCCGACTCGGGACAAGCTCTCTCTGTCGGTGCTTCTCTCTTTCCACAAATATTCTCCTCTAACGTTCTCTCTCTCTCTCACACACACTATACTCAGCCGGACACAACCGGACTCTTTCTTTTTTTTTTCCCATCTCCCAACTCTCGTTCGAGGCTTTGTTTAACTTCTGTCGCGGAATTTTTACGCGCCGCAACGATTATTGCTCCCTGGAGATCGCGAAAATGGATGAGAGAGAAGAAGAGAAAAAGAGAGAGAGAGAGAGAAAATTCCGTTTTCCGTCTAGCGTGCAGTATAATAATTTCGGTGACAAACCACCACCCACTCCCCGCCACCTGTCCCACCCCTATGAGAGTCCGCCGATCGTACGTATAATGAAGCTTCTTCGATCAAACGCAGAATTTAACAAAACCTTACCCCTCCCCCCTACACTCGTTGACGACTTCGTCTCAATTGAACGCTGCACTTAGAAAGCATATATTATTTTAAAAAAAAAAAAAAAAAGAACATAAGAAAGAAGGAAAAAAATCAAATGGAACACTTGGAATCTCGTTGCAGTCATTTCCGGTTGATTGGTAACGTTGTTGAGCAAGGAAAATGCAAATCCTTCTCTCTACTATGCAACCGCAATAATATCGCCACTTGATTCTTGTAAAATATACGTAGATTATTTCGAAACGAAACGGACCTTGAGATATCGACGAACAACTGTGAAAAATATCGAGCTGACCGTTGTGGTTTACATTTTTATCGATCATCTATCGAGAACGATATCCTGTTCCAAGAACGAACGAATGGAATGGCAACAACCCCCCATCCCACCCCACCCTACTCTCACCCTCCCATTACGGATGAAACATATTCAGCACGCGCATACTTTAATATTTTTATATTATAATTAAATTTTATGTTTGAATTTATTTAAAATGTTCACGAATTCAAGTAATATTTTTGATTATATAAACATTATCAATTTAATTATCCGATGAAAGAAAATTTGGTTAAAGAAAATAAACTGCAAATGAACTTACGCAGTACATTAAAAAACACAAAGAGTAATTTCGCGCGTGATTTATTCTATACTCGTTGAACGTTCCATAAATCTATCAAGTCGAGAAAGAATTAAAGTCAAATTTGAAGTTCTAAATCATGAAGAATTCTTAATTATGAATCTATGGGTATTGCTGCATCTTAATATGATAATAATTTAGTACTCATTGAAAAAAGGGGCTCATAAAACCTTGTAAAGTTGGAATAAGAGATTCGAGGACGTTTAGTCAAATACCGATGGGAAGAGCGTTAAATCAGGGAAAACGTAGGGACACTCCGCCTTCCCCCCGTTCCTCCCTGTCGGAAGACAAATGTCATTGGGAGAGGATCGTGCGTTGGAGAAGGAGGTCCTTTTCGGAGGCTTTCGCCATAGATGCATGTTCTCTTACGGCGGTAAATCAAGCCCGGTGATATTAAAAGGCCGCTTATACGCGAAAACATAAGATTTATTTCTAGGAGAAAGGAAAGGGTAGGAGAAGGATAGAAAACTATATCACCGAGCTTCTGGCACGTGGATGCTTTCGAATTAGACAGAGAAAAAAAGAGAAAAAAAGAAAAAGAAAGAAAGAGAGAGAGAGGGATAGAAGTATATTCGTTTGGGGGGGTGTGTGAGTAGGAAAGAGAAGGGTGATACGTACAACTCACCCCTAACGTTGTTCGAATAATCGTGCAACTCTCCTCGAGAGAGAACCGTTTGTACGAGCTAATAATATCGGAACACCGCAGCGTCGCATATGCGTCGGGGAAAAGAATTCGTATCTCGGTTAAACTCTTATTCGATCCTTTCTTTCCTTACTTTTTTTTTTTTATCCATTTTGCGAATATTTGTCTGATCTATATAATACGTTAATAAGTTATATATTTACGTATAAAATGTATAATAAAATAATAATAATCTCTCTCTCATTAAATTCGTAATCTACGAATGTTCGTAATATATATATATATATATATATACATATTTGAAAATACAATATTAATTAATAATTCATTAACAAGTTATTTGTCACGTTTGTTTTTTTCAATAAAATCACGAGGATTATCTGTGATCTGTGTTACTACATTGTTTTATATCTCGTCCCATTATCGGAGTATGTTCTACACGGCAAAATGTATAATATAAAAATTGTATCGCAATTTATAACTTTATGTTAATATAATAGTTCAACATATATAACAAAAATACTTGATTTTAATAAATAAGATAAAATTAAAATAAAAAAAAAAAAAAAAATTATAATAAGCTGCGTTTATAGACGTGCTTAAAATACGAATCGCACGATTGAAATGATAAAACGTATCTAATTTATTTGAAAAGTAAACCTAAAATTCACCGTAGGATGTTATCGACGATAAGTGAGTGTAAAGTTCACGGCTACTTAGAAGGAAACAACGATCCCGGTGAATCTTCCTCGTGAACGAGCCGAGCCGTTACGAGGAAACCTCGCTCGTAACCCGTAACGAGAGCTTCTTTTAAGCTCGCTACGGTTTACAGGAAAGCAATAATCGCTGGAGTTGTTGTCCGGGGTCAACCTACATTCCTTGAGTTAACGGTGAGGAGAGAACCAACAACGATGACCACCTTCTCCTCATTCTCATCCCCCATCCCCATCCCCATCCCCATCCTCCTCCTCCTCCTCTGCCGTCTTCTTCTTCTTTTTATTTCTCGTAGAACCAAGGGAAAAGAAGAAAATAAGAAAAGGATAAATAGAAAGAAAATAAAAGGAAAGAAGAACGCTCGTAGTTATTTCCCATCTTTCTAACTTTTCTCCAAAGGGACACGGAATGTGGATCATCATCATCATCATCATCATTATCATCATTATCATCATCATCATCATCATCATCATTATCATTATCATCGTCATCGTAGTCGTCGTCTTGCGAAGTAACTCCATAAAATAATATTTCTACAAACATAACTGTCTCTTCGAGATCAGCTAGTTTCTATTAGTATTGATTTATTTCATTTTTTTTTTATTTTTATTTCCAATTTTGATTTCTAAATGATTTCTACTTAGCAAGGTAAGACTTTTAATTAATTAGCTTTGAATCGAATCTAATCACGCGTAAGTATAGTTTCTTTTATTTTATTTTTTATTATTATTATTACATTTTTTGAAGTGAAACTTCCAAGACGACGATTACGATAAAATTTTATCAAACGACAACAAAGGAGAAAAAAAATTGAAAAAAATTATGGAAGTGTAATGTGTGTGTGTATATGTGTGTAAATATTAGTAAAGTACAGTACTGTATTCTAATTACCTTAATCGATTGTTAATTAATCGAAAAAAATGAATATTCCAATCGATTAGCACGGAGCACGAGTACGGAGCACCATCCTCTTCGAAATCCACCGTTGAAATACGTCATTGTCCTCTGTGAAAGTTCTTTTATTCATAGTTGTTTTCCGAAGGTTATATACGTATAACTACAATAATCAATAATAAGATTTCCTTATAAGGAAAGTCATATAAACAACATTCAATAAAAGAACTTTCATAGAGGACAACGTAACAATCTAACGGCGGTTTTCGAGGAGGACGGTTCATTGTTCTTATACTCTGTGTTTTTAAACAATAATATACTGTTTTTTCGATTAATTAATAATTATTTAAGATACGTAGGAACACTTTAATGAATTCTGATAATATTTTAAATTATTTTAACGTTCTTTTACAGTGACAACTTCGAGTTTTGTATTTTTATCTAATTATTATTTTATTTAAGTATTATTTTTACTTTTTAATAGGTATTAAACTAAAAAATTTTTTTACAGGGACAACAAAGGATGATCAACTGTTAGACGTGAATAAACACAAAGCATTTTTGTTGTTTGATTAACGTGTACGATTTTAAGCTGCGAACGTTTTCTATTACATTATTTTTTTATTTGTTTAATTAATTCGTTTTAAATAATTCTTTCGAGTTAAAATCATTAAATATGTAATTAAAGTATACTAATGTATTTTATATATTTTTTTTTCATTTATTTATTTATTACTATTATTTCAAAGTTGAAATAAATTGTGTCTATTTTAGAAGATACGATTAAAATCGTTATTTCCAAAATAGGAAATGCTAATTGTAAAAAGAGAATAGAAGAAAAATAACAATGAAAATCGAACGTATCTTTCCGCTTGCAACTTGTCGGATAACCGCATACCGTAATCGCAGGAAAGTATCGTCAACCAATTTCTTTTTTTGTAGGATAGGAAAAAAGTTTCGGTCGATATTATTGTTGTTTGCTTGGAGAAACGGTAACTGAAGAAAAAGAAGAAGAAGAAGAAGAAGTGAGGACACTATAGGAGGTATACTCTTCTCCTCGTTTGCGAGGTCACGAGAGCAAATATACTCGTTGCGTTGCATCGTTGCGTTGCATCGTTGCGTTGCATCGTTGCGTTGATGATCATCGTTAACGACAGAATGACGATTATCAACTTTAAATCAAACGTTTCTTACGACAATATACCCTCGATAAAAACACGTTAATTGTATATTTAATTTCATATTATGGAAATCTATTCGTCTAATTTATTTCATTGTGACATTATTTATGTAAGATTTTATTTTAACTTTACGAGGTTGAACACACAGGTCATTTTTTCTTTGTTACTATTAAATAAAAATGAAAAGGTATTGTACGTAAAACCTGTGTTAATTAAAATTTCTTATTCATAATAAGAAACTCTATTACGTATATCTTTATTATTTATATGAAAGATTAAAGATTAACTTTGCATATAGATAACAAAATTATAATACTATTATACTCGTACGCTTGACCAGGAAATAATTGATTATACACAAGATATCTGCAATATATTAATAAAATAATAATTTTTGTTTAAATCAAATTTAATCACATTGATCTATTTTACAATAAACTAATGAAATAATAAATCCTTTTATATCACATCTTAAATAAAACCACTCTAAGTATTAATATCATGTTCAAAATTCGAAATCGTGTATGTCTATACGGTGTGTATTGACGAGGATACTAATCAAAAAATCGATAGAACACGTTTTCGAATAATCGAAAGTCCGAATAAACAGAAACTCGCTTGGTATCCCAAGCAAAACGTAAAGTAAGAAACGCGTTACGATTTAGTCGTTGCACACACGAGAGAGAGAGAGAGAGAAAGAGAGAGATAAAACCGCCCTTTCATCAGGCCTCCCCCCTTACACCGCCACCACCGTGTCTGCCATTTTTATTTTTTTTCTCTTCCTTTCGTCTCCTTGATTTCGCGAAAATCGGCGAAGCGTTCTTGATCGGAGAAAAGGAAGGAGTCTTGTGACTTTTACATTAGAGTTAGCTTACCTGCTGTGACCAGGCGTGACCACTGGCGATACCCAACGAAAAAGTAAAGCCGTCCGCCATGCTTGATCGCTTCCATCTACTGTATTTACATTGGAGACCGAGAACCTATAATAATGCCGGAACTGTTCCTACGTTTTCTCTTGCAAGAGAGATATTTTATACATTTTTAATAACGAGATCTTCTTTGTGTAGAAGATTTTCTCTTTTGTAACACTCTATGACTAGATCCTTTAAAAACAACAAAAATTCAACTAATCTAAAGTACGACATGTAGCTTAAACGATCGATCATTTTATTTATAATACGAAACGGTAAATCGAGATCCTATCGTATCAACAAAATCTAATAATCGATGCCAGTAATTGTAATAGCGGACTAACTATGAGTAAAAATAATTCATTTTATATTGAAATTACTTGTTTTTTACAAAGTAAACTATTGAAACGCATGTTTAACATTCTATTTTATTTAATCCACTGTTATAATTAACGGGCACGTGTATTGTATGTATATATATATGTGTGTGTATATATTTTAAACACGGATTATCATTCGTTACTCTTTCCGTTAACTCGACTGACGATTGAAACGATCCTATGAACGGAAAGACGTTCTTTTTGGTTCAATCCTTTTGAAGAAAATTCCAAGGCCGGAAACAAGAGCGAACGTACAAGAGGAGATGATGAAGGATACGAGAGGAAGGAAACAGGAGGGTGCGCGCGCGCGTGCACCAAACACAGGGAAAGAGAGAGAGAGAGAGAGAGGGAAAGGAGCAGAACCGAGCGTTCAGCTCGCTTTGCCGAGCACTGATGATAGTTTTTGCTCCACAAGATTTTTTGCCTTCACCCCCGCGCAACCGCCACCTTCCTACCCTTCTCGGGGTTGGATGATATATGACCGCCCCCGAGACACTGGCCACCCTCTAGAGAACGCGAGAGAGAGAGAGAGAGAGAGAGAGAGGAGGAAAAGAATACGCATTCTGATTCCAAAAGAATTCCTCGCCTACGTAGGTACACGCAGCAAAGGTTTACAAACCTTACGTGTCTCTATACTGATTGGCTAAAACATTATACTATTTTTTGTTATCTTTTTTAACGAGTTAATTATAATAATTGTTATCTCTCTCTCTCTCTCTCTCTCTATCAATTATGATATTATATGTAATATAATTATCGTACAATTATTTGAATTCGTTTCTAAAATATTTCATAATTCAAATTAAATAATTAATTGTTATACTTGTATATATATATATATACGTAGGTGGGTTGAATAATTCCAAGCCTAACGTAGAAATCATTTTTATTTATTATAATCAAAAGTTCTTTACCATTTCTCTCGATAAATTTTATACGAAAAATATTTGTATATTTCGTAAAAGAAAAAAAAAAAAAAAAAAAACGAATTGTATAAATGAATTTGATATATTCGTCGTGAAAATTTTCCTAATAATCTATTTAATAATTCTCGCCATGATTTATATTATAATTGGATATAAGAAAATGAAGATATCGTTTGATTTATCATTAATCCTCCGTAAGAATCCTAACTCCTCTCTCTCTCTCTCTCTCAATAGTATACGATTAGCAATTCCGATAGAAGGAGAGATCGTTATAAAACAATTGGATTGATCTACGATATCGGAAGGGTACTACACGCGAGCAAGTCAAAGTCAGAAACAGCAGGAAGAACACGAAAGTAGTTTTTCGAGGATCTACGATCGGCAAGAGCGATCAATCACGCGAGAAATCTACGTGCCGATGTCTCTCGGCGTTAAACGAGATACGAGTTAAGGTAGCTTATGGAAAAGGAGAAATGAAATGGCTCCAAGAATCGACTCGATATTTCATCGAACGAAACGAGAAATGAAAGAAGAGAAAGAGAGAGAGAGAAGGGGAGGGAGGGAGGGGGGCAGCCGGTTAAATTTTCCAATGCTATTCTCCCATCCAACAACCCCCACCCTCTCATTCCTCCCTTCGTAGTCGACGTTTTAGTCGTTTCTTCGATTCGAGGAAGGCAATCTCTCAGGAATTAGCGAAATATCAAGAAAAAGACGAGAGGAAGGAGAGGAAAAAATTGAAGATGGAGAAAGAAAAGGGGAGAGAAAGAGAGGAGGAGGAGGAGGAGGAGGGGTGGGTTGGATGGTTTGCGAGTTTATGGTGACTACGAAGGACTCCAGCAATGAATCAACTTATTTAAGGGTAGTTGGATTTCGCGAGTCGATGCGCCACACAGCGAGAACGACCCTCCCCCTTCCTCCGGTGTCTCTTTCTCCATTCCTCCTTCTTCTTCTTCTTCTTCCTCCTCTCTCATCTTTTTCTTCTTACTCTTCTTCTCTCTTTCACTCTTGCACACGTTCTCGTTGGGGGCGCCTAGTCGAATGATTTATAGTTTTCCTTCCGCGAGCACCGGTTCACCTTCCGCCACGCGTTTCCTTCGTATAAACCCCCTCTAAAATCCTCTAGTCGTGCCAAATATACGCAAAATAGTCGAAATTCCATCTTCCTTATCTGACTTTTATCTTTAACTATATATATATATATAGATTAAGTTGTCCCGTAAGTTTTTTCCGTGCCACTCTATGTATGACTTCGAGCCGATTATGTTTGTAGACATGCAAGCTTATCTATTTTCCATTTATGGCATCGATCATTTCAATCGTCTCACAGATCTTTCAAAGTACATTTCGTTGCTGAACAAGTCTCTGTTGCATGTTATGCTTCATTGTTTTAAAAAAGGTAGCAATACAAAGCAAAGAACACTGCAGGAGAGATTTGCACCATTTATGGGGGTGGTATTACGCGACTATTAGAACCGTTCATAGAAAATGACACAAGTAGAAAAGGGTATACGCAATATTCGAATAATAAAGTATGCGAATAGTGGATCATACGAATAACAGAACGTTCGAATACTAAATCATCGGGTACCTGGTTTCTTTCCCATTGTTTCTACTTGTTTCATTTAAATATATCTGCGAAAAAATGATTGGTGTATATGCGAAAGAGAATTCTCGTTCGATAAGATTCGAACATGGCTGGTTGGTCAGTCATGTGGACAACGGCCAGCCGAGAATAATTAGTCATTTATGAGACCGTAAGTGGGACCGCAAATCGGCCCTCCTCGAAGGGACAACGAAGAGCTAACTCCTGGGTGGTGGCAAGTCGCAAAGGGAGGACGCCGTTATCTCAAAATTATTAATCATATCGTAACGCTACGAGAAAGAGAAAAAGAGAACGGGAGAGTGAGAGAGAGAGAGAGAGAGAAAGGCGTCGGCGAATAGAAGGACCCAGCTCCATGGACTTATCTGACACCTTAATCGATTCAAAGTTATTAATTATGGTTCCTGCCCTCTTCCCTCTCTTTCTCTCTTGGCACTCCCTACCATGCAAAATTCACACACGATAACAGCACATCTCGGAAAAGCTTATAAAACAACTATGATCGATCAAATAATAGATAGCAACATTTAACAAATCCGCTAATTTCTTATCTTTTATTTGATTTATTTATTTTCTTTTTTTTTTAGAAAGATCGTTTTCATAGTTTGGAAGAATAATAACGTCGTTTTATTAATAAGAACGATCGAATGAGAATTGAAAAGCAAAATGGTTGTCGATAAGCTTAGTGGATCGAGAAGCATTAAGATAGAAAGTACAAGTAGAAAGAGGAGGAGAAGGAGGAGAAGGAAGAGGAAGAGGAGGAGAAGGAGGAAAAAAGGAGGAAGGAAACTCGACTAGTTATATTCCAAGGAAGTTGAGCGATCGTCTATGCAAATACCTAATCCTTTCAAAGATCCATCCAGTGACGTTGACGAATTGGCAAAGGACTTTCCTCCGAGTTTAGCTTCCACGGATTGTGATCCGTAACACCATTTGTTTTCACGAAAGAAAAGAAGACGCGAAAGGAACCTGCTTATTTTTCTTTTCACGACCGATATTTTCTAATTATCAATTAGTCGAAATCGAATTAATTAAAAATCGTGCGTTGTAGGTAAGACTCATTGTTCAACGACTGATGAAAAGGATAAAAAATAAAAAAAAGGAATGAAACAAACAAACAAATAGAATCAAGGACGTTTCGAAAAATTAATCACCGACCCTTTTAGAAAATTCCATAAAAGGTGGAAGAGGGAGGAAGGAGAAACAATGCGGTATCGAGCTGGAAAAATATTTTTCCCGAAGGAACCATGACTTTCGCGACAATGAATCGCTTTACGAAAAAGGTGCCTTAATTATTATCCAAGAGGGTGAGTTAAAAAAAAATAGAGAGAAAAAAAAAAGATCAGCTAACTCTTTCACGAAATATTCGAAAAAAGAAAAACAATGAAACTTTAAATATAACGGGTCCATAGTAATTGTTATTTCGTTAGTAACAAATGTGACATAATATTCGATCGGTTTTCATTTTATTTCGATGGATATAATAAGAAAAAAATATCAAAGGAACGTAGAAAAAAGATAACGATGCAACGAGATTCACGTTCTGCTCGTTCTCTACGAAAGAAAATGAAAAATAAAGAAAAAAGAGAGAGAGAGAGATTAATGCGTAAACCTTTCCAACCATCGAGTTGGAGATTTTCGTTTCCCTCCCCCTTGTTAGTAGGAAGGAGGAACACCGAAGTCAGCCATACAACATGACATACGTATAATCCGTGCAAAGGGTTGATCCCAGATTTAACCGACTGTCCGAACGCAACGTATTCGCGATTCTTAAGCCGCGGCAAATTTGAATCTGTCAATCCTAAGCGTCCCATTGCGACGATTATACGTCGTCCACGGGGCGAATATATCCGAGCATTCGCATAATCCCGTCCTTCCTTCTCTGCTCAAAAAATGCGGCAAGGAAAAAAGTATTAGTAAAAAATTTTAAACTGCCAGACTTTCTTTTTAATATTTTTTTTTTTATTATTATTATTATTATTATTATTAATATTATATTATTATCATCATCGTTACGATATAAAAAGTGTAATCGTGGTCGCGCGTAAAAATAAAATTCGACTTTCGGGGACGACAAAAAAAAATAGAAAAGAGATCGAAATTATTTGGGGGAAAAGAGTGTGTATCCCGAAAAAGAAAAAAAAAAAATTACAGAATTGCATCCTCCCCCTTTTCCAAGGACGGTATAAGCTGAAACGGTATTAAGACAGCAGACTCCTTCCTTCGGGGTCGATGTATCATTTGCCGGTGGATCGTTAGGCGGTGCTTTCAATTAGTTTTCTCCCGAACAACCTCTACCACCTACACTACCAAAGCACGAACGAACAAAAGATGGATAGATAGATAGATAGATAGATAGATAGATAGACGGACAGACAGAAAGAGAGAAAGAGAGAGAGAAAGGAGAGAGGGAAAGGAAACTGAGACCTTAATCGCAGAGACTACTTTTTTCTTATAATTAGGAAAAGCTCGTTAATGCGAGCTTGGATAAATGTCCGAACCTTCTCCTACCTTCTCCCCCACCACCTTCTTCCTACTTCTGCCATATTGCGTCGAAATAAATTCGATCGCTAATTATTTTACATTTTCATTTATTTTGCAAATATATTGAAATATTCATTTTTATTTTTTATTGTTTGTTTTTTTTTTCTTTTTTTTATCTATCCTAATAAAAAATTGGCTATAAAGACGAAATGAGATTAGAGGGAGGATTTATATAACTCGCAGCACCCTCTAGCGGAAAACGACCTATCGATCGTTTATCGAAATTGGAAACAATGCTGCTATCTAGCGAACATCTTGCGATACTACTAGCCATCCCATCTTGGGTAAATAAATGAATGAAAAATATTAAAATCTCTCAAAGTGTGACTAGCGACCCCGTATGGGGGGTCGCAGAAATTTGAGTAAAAATAAAATATACCTGGTCGCTTCAAAAATTCATTCAAAACAAATTTGGCAAAACTACGTATATAGTATATCGCGAAAAAAATATAGTAGAAATTAATTTTAAAATGTCGTAAAAATGGTTTACTCGCGATTATTTAATTAATTTTTCATGACTCACCGAATGAAAGAACGCCAACTGTCCAAAAATCCTTTCTCCACGATGTAAAACACTTTCTCAGCATCTTCGCATTTAGTAATCTCGTTCCTATTTCTTGCATAATACAAGTCGATGAGCTCGTCCTTTTGTTGCTTGGCTTTTATCTTGTCATCCTTCTTTGCCTTTTGTGCATTTTCCATTTTCTCCTGATATGCGTGTAAAAAAAAACAAACAAGTTTCGTTGAAAGAGATGCAATAAAAAATAAGAGATTGCACAGAAAGTTTATTTATCAAAACGCATGCATACCTCGCAAATCGAGCAGGACGAAGTACCAAATGGATATTCTTTCGCATTTGGAAAATATTTCCTTAATATCGACCAAACTTCGTTCGGCACTATTTTTCTACTGGAATCTGGAGTTTTCAATAGACTATGTTCACAAAGTAAATCATCATTAAAATTTAAGACAACTTCGTTCTCTTCGCCCTCTTCGACTTCTTTCGTGCAATCGTCGTTATCCTTCTCGATAGTTTTCGTCTTCTCCTCGTCAGTCAATCGAGAATTTTCACGATCTTCCCGTTCTATTTCTTGTTCCATTTCTTCGGTAAATTTTTCCATGGCCAGTCTCCTCCAAGATCTCAAAGAATCTGCACCGACTATGTAACTCGTCTCGCTTCTATGAAAAAGAATAAACGTAGAATTTTTTTACTTGAAATTATGAAAAATAAAAAGAAAATGTTTAGGATAAATGAAGGAGATATACTAACGATTCTTTAACATTACGTATCATATCGTTAACTTCCTTGTGATCGCGTTCCAACACCATTTTGAATCTGAGCATTTTGGAACGTCTTCTAACACAAACTTCGCACAAAGTATTCTGATCCAAACGTGGTCCTCCACGATACTTGTCGTACAGCAAATTAGCTGCCGAAGTAGGCAAACATTTGGCACGATTAACTTTTAACGGATCTAAACGATAATGAGGACACATCAGAACCGAATTATCTATCGGTGGAACGCCGTCAGTTGATGATTGTCCGTTTAACCATTTTGATAACCAATCGATCGGTATCCATTGGTATTCCGTGCAGGACATCAGATTTCCGATGATATCGTACACATCTATTACAAGTTGCCTCTTAAAATTCTGATCTTCTATTTCCTTTTGCTAAAAATAAATCAAATTCGATTCCATGTTTAAAATATATTAAAAATAATTATTGCAGGATTCGATAATTGCAAATAAAAATTAACTTACTTTCTCTTGCTGAATGGCTAATAAACTTAACTCGTGTTTAACGTTTTCCTGACGAACGAGTTCCCTCATCGTACTGCTCACTTGCCAATTTTCAAATTCGATCTATAACACATTATCGAACAAACATATAATATAATAATACAAAATATTGAAAAAAAATGGTATACATACCTCTTCATAAAAATCACGTTCTCCACAGCTCATTGCTCTATGCGCTGCACCATTTAATAATTTGTAATCGAGTTTTGTATTTTTTGCAATAACTTTCTTTGTCTGCTCTATCTGATTTTTATCATCCTTAACGACATCGGAATTATCATTTTTCGCAGGTACAAAACTGTCCACATCCATTTTGCAATCGATTTCAATTTTCATCATTTTTCCTGGACTTTCGACATCCTTGAAATCGTCGTCAGTTCCATTCTTACGTTTTCCTTCATCTGATGAATCGGATCTGTCCTTTACAGTGAGTCTTTCCAAACTAACGGAATCGCTATAACTATTGCACTCGGAATCCATTCTCTTGACTTTACATTTTTTTCCATTACCTAATTTTTGTTCGCTTGTTAATTTTTTATACACTAACATATACGCTGTGTTGGACGAAAGAAATCCTTTTGGTACGCGACCACGTTTCATATTTTTTGTAGATTCTGTAAAGATAAGGAAAACACGAAATTTATATTTGATTATTTGTCTTACAAATATATGTTTGATATAAGGATGCTGCAACAAGATTCTCACCATTGCCACTATCCTCGATCCTTTTATTCTGCATTTTTTCAACTTTATCGTCACTAAATTGATACCATTCTCCCGCCGAATTACATATATTCGCAATGTAATGACCTGAATGAGCCGAAGGTCCTTTATGACTCAAAACTGCAACGAGACTGTACAAGTGAGTCTGAGAAGGACACCTGACATATTCGGACATATCCAAATCTTCCGGAAAATGAATGAAAGAATTCAGCTTTCTTTTTTGACCAGAATCCCTACATAGATAAAAGCGAATTAACACCAAACATAATAAAAATTTAATGTAATAGGAGTGTAGAGACTCACCGATGAAATACAAAACGCATCAATTGAATATTCAAAGTTTCTGGTAGCAATTCCAAGCGTATGAATCGTCTAGCATCCTTTTTGTCATTACAGGTAACGCAATGGTATTGATTTGGTCCATTCAATTGTTCTTCAGTCAGATATTTTTCTATAGCTTCCTTCAAAGTAGCTGCAAGTTGCAAGTCCAATTCGTAGAAAGTGGTCGATGTTGGATACTCGGTACCGCAGGTGGAGCAACTATATTCAACAAAAATAGTAGCTCTTATTTACACGACACACGTCTCTTTCGGTCAGATCAGTTGATCGCACCAGTCACCGTAGCGAGCAACGTGTCCTACCATGTTCTCATCGTCAAGATCATCTGCATCATCATCGTTTAGGACAATTCTCATTTGTTTTCCACTTCAGAAAACCCACCAATTGATATAGCTGTATTTTCCCTGTGACAGCCTCCGCAACATCCGCTGCAACTCTGAGTTTTGCTGTAGCTTTCCTTCAATATGGCACAACAACAGCTTGGAGAACTCCTGCGCATCCTGTTGTGTTCTAGTATCCAAAGAGAGGGCGATGGCAAGATTCATTGGATCGAGTAGACGTCTGTTTCCAAATTGCATCATGGCAAATATGTATTGCAACTGACCGACCGCTGTTACTGGATGATAAGAAAGTCCTGCCTTCTTTGCTTGATACGAAGCTTCCTTCTCCTCTGGATCTTCCGTTATATTCCACTTGTATATTATTCTTCTGTAATAAAGATGCTATTAAACACCATATTCGTACAAAGTATGCTTAAGAAATCTACACAAATTATACGGCTATTATGATACCTCATGTCCTCATTGTGGAACCACATTTGAATTAAACTGTTGACATAACACGTCGCTCCTAGATTTTTCAAGCCAACATATTGAGTAGGATCACGAAGCTCAGACAGAGAACTTTCCAAGGAAACAATCTCCGTTGGTTGGGACTTGATATACTTTTCTTCTCCTAATCCAGTGAGACATTGTGGATTATTTGTACAATTCCGTCTGCGATAAAAAATCAATGAAATATTGAGATTAATATTGAGAAACATAAAAGAGCAATCATAAAAGATTAAAGTATTATATTGATAAGCATCTTACTTGCAATTTCTGCAACCTTTGAGACCTAATCTATAAGCAGTTTCTAAATGTACCCTCTCTATTTCTTCAGGTGTAACAGCTTCGATCCAAGACCATGCTAATTTATCCAAATCCGTTTTCTTTGCGGGTGCCATTTTCTCCTAAAAAAATAAAACAAAATAAATAATTAAATAAGAAACATCTAATAGAAAGTAAAGTTGAATGCGTTATTTCAATAGATTCTGAGCACACAGTCAGTTGTCGATAGGATTTGTCGACATGGAATCTAAACAGTATGATCGCACTGTGTGAGACTCAAATAGTTAATATCAATATCTTAGATTTCTTGTTACTTTAATAAAAAATATTATAAAAATGATTACATTATATATTTCTACTTCGGGAAGAACCGTCCATGCTTTGGAAACATCCCGAAGACGGAGACACGTTAATACTAGCACGTTACCCATTAGAAATATCATTCGTTACTTTTCGCGCCATAACGAAATAACAAATTACACGAGAGATAAAGACAAAAATGAGTCATAGTGCAAAGGAAATATGAAATGAAATAAAATAAAAAATTAAAAAGTAAGGATGATCGATCGTAGACGAAAAAGATGAATAACATTTGAAATATCAGCCACGACTACCGATCAACGATGTACAATTTTCGAAATAAAATAATTGAAGATAAATAATAAATGAAGAAAATTAGTATCGAAGTAAACGTTGTGGAGAAACAAAAGACAGGTCGCGAATAAAATGCACAAACATATACTCGCGAGGTAGACATCGTTCCACGTAACGAGCCTTCGTGGAAAGATGCTTGGAGGTTAGGAAAAATGCCGCCGTGTATACCTTTTATATCATGATAAAGCGATCCGTACCAAGAATCAATGGATCACGATGCGCGATCTAGCGCACAGATCAGCGCACAACAGCGCACGGAGATACGCGATATCTCGCGATCTTCTTTCTCTATCGTTATATTTTACACAATAGGAAAATTCGAAAGATCACTTTATCAAAACACACCGCCGCAACACCGTGCGTCTCTCTCACTCTCCCCCTCTCTCTCTCTCTCTCTCTCTCTCTCTCTCTCTCGCTCGCTCGCTCGCTCGTGTTCAACCGCCACCACTACCATTCGCCATCATTCGCCACCATATGCAATCAAATTGCATCGAGGCGCGCATCGAATCAATCGCTAAATCATAATCGATTTATTAATTAATCTCGTTATTTTTTGAATTGACTATTTCTAATATTACTAATCGCTTACACATCTTTAAACTGTTTTTATTACAATTACGTCCATTTATTTCGATCACTGACGTTAAATTATTTTCTTTTCTCGCGCTCTATTATCAAATGCATGTGTATGTAACTGTGAATATGTGGCTTGTACATATGGCATGTACAGTAGGGAACAAAAATAAATGGACAGGTACTAGAAATTGTTATCGATAAAGTTTTATCAAAATACTGTCATTATTATGCACTTTCAAAATTTTATTTAATTATTTAATTATTTATTTCATCACGAAATATATGTAATACGTAAAATATATGCAATACATATTTATTTGCCACTTACTTACTTTTGCCCCCGACTGTGTATATGCATTCGATTCAAATACAGAAAGCTAAAAACGATATCATCAACGAGCAGCCGAGAATGTCCGAAAATAATTTCTAAATGGGATGCAATTAATCGTATCGTCATGTTATACTTTAGACGTGTGCTGAATATTGCAGAAACGATGTACAAAAAATGAATTACGTAATGTTAACACACCGGTTTATGATTTTCTTCTACATCACCGTCAGCTTAAGGCGCAACAAGCGCGAACGACTTGGAAAGATTCTAACTTTACTTTCTTTATTTTTATTTCCTTGCTTTTCTTTTCCTGAATATATAACATTGAGACTCGTTTCTTCTACGATTAAGTGCGAGTGACTTGACTTGTCAAATTCATTTTGCTCTTAAATTAAAATACAATGTCACAAACTAAAATAGGTTAGCAAAATGGAGTTATTTAAATTGATGAATGATGAATTATAATAATTCTATTATTTTTCAGTCACCAGCGATATTCTCTTAGAATTCTTAGAAGTTGCATTTAATCATATACTTTACTATAGAAAATTATATCCAAAAGAAATCTTTGTTAAGAAAAAAATTTACGGTGCTGTAGTCCATGTCTCAGAACAGCCAGAACTTAACGAATACTTGAGAAATGTTTTGACCGCTATTAAAGAATTACTTAAAGAAGATGAAAATAGTGTCAAAGCTGTCAACCTTGTTGTTTTTAATGAAAATAGAACACCCATTGAAAAGTTCGTTTTTGACTTTGTCAAGTTACAGGCGCAAGGAATCGAGTATGATTCTTCATTAATTTCCTTTACCAATTAAAGTAACAATGATATAAATTAAGATTTTCTATAAGTTTACAATGTTAAAACTTGCTTACAGAATTGATCCATACTATCTTAAAACTGAAGAAGCTTTGAGAACGATCTGTTTAAAATTATCCATATGTGAAACGTATTTAAAACTCCTTCCAGAAAATGCATCATTTTCTATAGAAATTCAAACGTATGAAACTGCTCATGTATCTCTCAGTGAAAATCCATTATGCGAAGACTTCCCTTGGATTGTTGACGATGAAACTAGGGAAATGGTCAATAAAAAATTATTACCTCTGAAGACAGTTAAAACCGAATGTTTAAATTTACAGATGTACGTACTCCAAAATGGAGATGTCTAAAATATATTGTAATGTGATGTAATAAAAAAAATAAATAAATTTATACTTTTATATATATACAAGGAGATCCAGTTTTTCTCAATAGAATTTTATAACTATATTCTATAAGTAAAAATAAGAAAAAAATGTTAATAAATATTTTTAAAATATGAATAATTATTTTTATAAAATCAAATAGAAAATCTAATAATAATAATAATTATTATTATTATAATTCATTCATTTAACAATATGTACAATTTTGTTAATGTTCTTATATAAAAAATAATAAAATCGTACATTTTTATTATTATATTTATCTATTAGTATATTGTATATTATATATCGTACAAAATAATATATTTATTTATCAAATTTTAGAATAAGTTTAACCAGGACAAAATGAAAGCAAATAAGATCGAACTGTATAGAAACTTATTACGTGTGAACACGTGGGAAGAATCAGCTGATTTAGAATCGAACGTCACAATACAAATGAGCGATTTAACTTTTTTAACCTTTTTAATGTGTGATATGTGTATTTAGAAATAAAATAATTAATATTAAATTATAAAAAATGATGGTAGATATAGACGAAGCCGAAGTGACCAAAGTTCAATCACAAAATGACAGGTATGGTGATAACCTTACTTTTTTATTTACATCTAAGCATATTTGTTTATCCAACATTTCTGAACAAAATCTATCTAAAGTAAATAAAAAATTATCCTACTACAATTTTTTATTCTTTATATTTCAGTATTGAAAATATAGTAGACTTTTCTAAAGCTACCGAAAAATTGGCCACTGGAATATTGTCTATTTATCAACCATCATTGGAAAAAGTCAAGGAAAACCTAAATGAACTGACGTAAGAATAAATTCTAACTTTCCTTATTGCTGTGATATTAATTATAAAATCACTTTTTAACCTTCAGAAACAAGCAAGAAGTTTTACTCGATCAAATACAAAATGATAATAAAAAGTTTCAAGATATTATCGAAGATGCGGATTTAAACGACATGGTAAACATTGGTCTTGTTTTTTGATTTTAGAAAAATTTGTTACCCGATATATCTAAATGCATTTTCAGTTTGCTACCATTAAATTGTATCAAGGAAAATTAACAAATATTAAAAAGGAAATGGTTACAGTACACGATAGGACCTACAAATTAAAAGTAAGTTTTTATTATTTTCTTTTCATGTAAGTACCTTTACTTAAGAGAAATATTTATACTACAGAAACGGGCATTACGCTTGCAACAAATTAAACAAAAGGAAGCTCTCGGTAGAGAACAACAAAGAGAACAAGAGCTTCGTAGAGAACAAGAATTAATCGGTAAGCCTACAACATCTCAATAAAATTTAGTATCTGTAAAGATCTATCAAACAGTTTACTTAGGATACTTATTACATATATGAAAAGATATATGATATAAGGTATAGAAATATTATGCATTTATATATTTAACTAATATTAATAGTAAAATATTTTTTAAAATGTATCAACGTTCGAGTTCTTAAAAAATTACAATAATCAACATCTCTTGAAATCATATTACCATGCTATTTCCCAGCGTTCACCGGATGAACACTTCTCTTTGGTTTTACACAATCGATTGAAAGTTCTTTCTGGAGGAAATCCAATAATCTCTCTGTCTTCTTGTATCCTAAATGTAAAAGTTGACTCGTGCGTTCCGATAAAGTACCTGTTAAAAATAATTTTTAATTTATAAGCATATACTTTAAAATCACGCGATTGAATGTACTTGCCTAGCATACGAACAAATTATTTGATCTATAATTGCGACACCACCATCTTTAAACTTTCTTTTAACATCATTTGATGGCACATAATTTAAAACTGTATATTGCGGTAAGTACGACTTGAGTTCAGCAATTTCTGTAAAAATGTATGCAATTATACGGTCATACGTTTATATTTTTACGAAGTACATAGAAAATCCTTATCAAAAATTATTTTTTGTTCGACCTTGCTCATCTGCATCAGTAGCTACGAATAAAAGTTCCAATCCGTATTCTTTCATTTTGTTTGCCAACTGAAACGCGGCTCCCTTTATCGTTGGCACCGATTTTTTCCGGCCGACAAGAAAATCACGTCTTCTCAAATGAACTGACAAGTACGGACCACCGATTGCATTTCTTTTTTTCTAAAATTTAGATATACTTAGGAAAGTATAAGAGAGTACTGTTCTGTAAAATTGAATAGTATGTATGCATGAATTAATTAATTAAATGTATCAAATATATGTTTAAATTAACAAACTTTTTCTTTGGTCCAATCGAGAGGACGTTCGGTATTGTCATTTTTATCTGTAGAATTTAAATATTTTGCTCTAAAGTCAGATGCAATGTTGTAAAGCTCAGAATTGTAACGCATACTACGTCTTGCCTTCCAGTAATCTTTAGAACCATAAGAATCATGCAAAGGTATTTCCATATGATCAAACATGACAGATCTAAATAAAACAAATATTTTGTTAGAAATTTTGATAAACATTTTTTAACAATGATTCAACTCTTTCAAGTGTGTCACCTGACCTGTAAAGAGAAGGATTAAGATTAACTTTGAGATTCGACGTTGTTCCATGAAACAAAATACATTTCACTTGTTTACTAGTGACATTAGAAAAATTCCAAAAGTAACCGATATACTCTTCTTTCAATTTTCTATAACGTATAAGTTTGGAAGAACATTCTGTTTCTTCGTTCTTATCATCGAATAAACCAGTTTTAAACATTTCTTCGTCGTTTTGTAAAATATACACAGTATCCAACTGTGTCTTTTTATTCTTCGAAGAATATTCTATAATTAATGAATATGTAATTTTATTATAAATATGAATATTATAGTAAGTAGTAAAAATTACCTTCGAAGAATTTGTACATTTCAATAACAGGAGCATATTTTTGTAAACTTGCAATATCAAAAAATAAACCCCATGGCAATAATACTTGTGGACCCACGTCTTTGCTTTGCCAATGATACAAATCACCTGTATAGTCCATTATAAAAATTAATGATTAGTTAATTAATATTAAAAACAAATCGAAAACAAATATTACCCCATGGTGGTAGGACTAAATGCCAATCGTATTTTTTATCCTTTTTACTTAAATTCTTTACAAAAACAGCAACACGAACGTATACGTCTCTTCTTAGATTGAAACCTTCGGGAGGATTAACATCGTATAGTATATAGCTAAATAATAAATAAAAAATAAAGAAAATTGTTACAAATAAAAATATTTGTCAATAATAATATCATGGGTGGGCTGAAAAGTTTAGATCCTGATATAGAAATAATTGTTTGTATAATAAAAGTTTCCTTTTAGTTGAAGCTCAAAACTTTTCAACCCACCATCGTATCGTTAATAACCTCCAACCGTTTGTTCGATAAACGTTCGAAATTTCCACAATTTTCCTCGGTTCTCATAATTTCATCGGATTTCGGGCAAAAGTCATATTCTTCAGATTTTACTGTGAAAATGATCGATATTAATATAAAATATAAAGTTTTAGGAAAGGAAATATCGAACATTTTGATCTCTTGTTATTTTCGTGAACTTGGAAGAGATGTTCATCTACAATGTTTCACATGTTATTAGAGAGCAATGACGTAATTATAATCATTTTGAAACAAAGAAACTTGTTTCAAATCTAGAATATAAACAAAATACAAAAAAATATATTTTTTAATGTTATCTATAAAACATATTAAGATCGAATAAGATAAAATGGGTTGTATTCATAGCTTTTTCTTAAGTTTGATGCTCGAGATGATCTTTACTAGTTTATTCGACAAAGATTATCTTTTAAAACATTATACATTTGTAGTTTGTATTTAAAATGATTTTCATGAATCGGGAAAAACCTAGCCCTTTTCTGAATCTATCTTATCTTTCTGAATGTTCATATAGATACAGTTATCTGAAAAAAAGATTGTTATTAAAGAGGGGCGTGGCAAGTATACTCCGCCTATCCCCACCACTTAAGCCTCCCACCACTTATAACGCTCTCCAAGTTCACAGAGTAGGATAGGTATTCGTGACGTAATCGTAGGATTTCAAATTTACGATGGCGCGCTTAGTTTGAGTAAAAAGTTTTCAAGTTTCCAAGTAATCAAAGGATTAAAATTGTTTGAAGCGCGATTTTAAAATTGTCTAAAGTCACGATTATGAGTCTAGAGTATGTCTTAAGATTTTAGTATATACTTAAGATGATCTTTTTTTAGGTATAAAAACGGAAAATATATTCAATTTCTTTTTCCATAACGCATCTGCGAGGAGTTGGATGTTCTAATATTATTTTCTTTCGTTTTAAAGGACAATCGTTAACGAATATTGAAAAATACCTTGTCTTTTTTTCTGTAATATATATATGCAAACTTCCAATTTTGTTTATAAATTGTTTTTCCTTGATGAAGATTAATAAAGAAATGATATCAATGGAAAATTATAAAAAAACAAATATGTTGACTTTCTTCTATACAAATAAAAAATCGGATTCGTAAATTTGTCGACAAATGGATTAAAGAGTTAGCTTATTTGATTAATGGTATCTGTAGTAATGATAATAATAATAATTATTATTTACCGTCTTATACAATATTTATAATTCATAGTTTAGTTAACGTAGTTATTTCAATGCTCTTTTCTTTTTTGAAAAAGTGCATATTTATGTTGTGTTGTGTTTGATATGCGGATTCGTTTCCACATTTTACACCATTATCTTATTTAAAGTATACACTTGGCATATAAAAATTACAAGGACAATTTATAATGCTAGTAATATTAATGATAGATGTGTAATAATAATAATAATAATAATAATAATAATAATAATAATAATAATAATAATAATAATAATAATAATAGCGGCGATAGTTTTAATAATACTAGGATAGTAATAATAATAATAATAATAATAATTAATAGCAGTAGCAGTAGCAGCAATGGTAGTAATAGTAGTAATAGTAACAGCGTTAGCAATAACTACGATATTAAGATTATTATTATTATTATAATCATTATAATCTGATAATTAGGAATTAGTTTCTTATTTATCTTTTTACACATAATTCTTGCATAAAGTTCTTTATGTAATCTTCATCGTTTCTAGCCGCGTTTATTTTTTTTTTTCATATGAATTTTCTTTTCTTTTTTTTTACAGTTTGTGCCTCTTTTATCTATTTTATGTTTGCTTTTGTAATTTTATTATTTTTTTTTGTAATTTTATTTCGCTAGCGTCGTTAACACATTTAGGCAAATTCTCGTCCATACTCTAACAGCGATACATGTTTTTTTTCTTTTTTTCTTTTTTAATACTGTGGATGACTTTTTTTTCATAACAAATACAACGTCACACAAAAATTTCATACTACTTAATTTCTTGTAATTACAGCATCTCTCCTCTTTTTTTTTTCTCTGCGAAATGTATAGCGTTAACATCACAACTGGAAAATGCTTTGCACATTTACCAGAAAACATGCTATATTATATTAACTGTACAAAATGTGAAGTAGTAAATTATTATCATTATAATCGTTATTAATATTATTGTTAATTTCAAACAAATTATTTGTCGATATATTCGGATGAAGCGTTCCTTTATGCGCGATGCAGCTATAAATCTATATCAATAAATTTCAATGTCACATCAAAACAGGAATCTTACTTACTTCACGATTTACATAAATCCATTTCATTAAAATCTTTGCAATGAAATCATTAAAATAATCTAGAAATAAGTGAGATCAAGCAAATGATTTAATTTCACGGCGTGCGTTTTAATCGATTAACAAGTATTTTCCAGATATTCTCTTTATATACAACATACAAATCGATCAATGTTCATACTACTTCACATTTAGATAATTTTTTTGTTTGAAATTAATTCATTCATTTTGACTAATCAAAGAATCGGTATACAAATGTTTGATAACAATTCTTGTCACATAAGAACGTAGAATACAAAAAAATACCTCTTATGGCATTTATATTTATCCCAATGAAATATCAATGAGTATATCGAAATCTGGCATTGTTTTGTAAAATATGGTATCCTACAATAAATTACTATTTAAACTTAATCATTTTTATTTAAACATCGGTTAGAATGAAACAGAAAATAATTGTAAATGAACAGCATTAATAAGTTACTATCCTAGATCTCTTATTACAAAATTACTATTACCGGGCATAATTTATTTTATTCAAACAATGTCTGCTCTACGTTTAATCAAATTTTAATAGAATAATAATAACGTTGAAAGTAATGGATAAAGAAATATTACGTAAAAAAACAAAACCATTCGAATATAGAATTTTAGAATTTCATTATCAATATTATTGTATACTGTTAAAAATATTAGTTGTTACCGTTAATATACATACGCGCAAGAAACAGCATTTAGGTATATTCTTTTCTTACGAGAGAGAGATTATGCAAATAATAATCAATTTTACTCAAACGAATAATAAAAGATACTTCTTTTTTTTTGTTTCCTCCATAAATGTTTTATCTCTTAACGCCGTAATCTGCGTCTCATCGTCTTGGCATATTTAATACTGAAAATTAGTTAACAAATAAACGTGTCTAAAGTAAATAAATGAAACATTTAATGATACATATCTGGTTGTAATGCAATGACATAATTTTCACTACACATGACACATTATGAAATGCTCAAAACTTACAGATTCTCATTAATAAATAATTCATATTATATATATACACAGGATAAGGTTTGTATATATACACACACGCACACACATACACGAGAGAACACAGGCATACGCATCGCGCGCATATACACACGCACACAATTATATGTACAATTGATCAAATTTAGCCGTTATTTGCGACGTGTGTTGTACAAAAGTCGTTTTGCCCTTCCGTCAGTTTGGCCGAATCGAGAGCATAAGGGAAGAGAATATGTAACAGAAAAATATAGTATATATGGAAGTAATATGTAACATTAGAATACAGATAATTATTACACCACAAATTTATCTATGAACATATGCATATATGCGTTTATACTGGCACGTTCATTGTTGTCCAAATTGATGAAGAAAGATCAAAGTATAAATGATAAATCAAAAATATGAATAATTAAATATGCAAGATGTAATATATCAAATTCGCTATCGCATCTATTATAAATAACCACATGATATGTATATATCGATAGACGAAAAAACAAAAAGTTTCACGCTTTTACCGAAAATCTCGAAATATTTTCATTTTTAACAGAACGATATTGAGATATTTGTTATATAAATAATTAACAGAATATAACATTTATATCATATTACATTCATTTCAAAGTCTACATAAATGAGAAATATTTGCTCATTTATGTATAAACATGTGTGTGTGTGTGTGTGTCTATGAACAAAGTATTTGATGTACTTAATACAAATGAATAAAAAATACAATAAAATATGTGAGATTCTCGGTAAAAACATTTCTATACATTGAATCAATCCCTAATATGATTGTTTTTTTAAATATTCGATAATGCTTCCGATTTTAAGCAAGCTCTATTCGACACCAATCAGTCGGAGGTTGGGTTGAGAAATGTTTTCCTCGTATCTATGTGTATATTTATACTCAGATACATTGAAGGCGTCAAAGCTGCTACATACTGATCCATGATGTACATACACATATGGGATTACGAATGGTTGCTTTTGGAAGGTCCTCGCGTTGGAATGTCTATAAATAGTTCATTATTAACTAGCATACATTACAAATAAGTTCAGTCATTTACAAGTACTGCTGCAACTCTTCCGAAAGGGAGAGACGGCCATGTTCTTTCTAAAGGTGCAGATCATCAATTTTACGACTGTATTATTTATATAAATTAAGTCTATATATATACACTCTCTTAATATATTCCGTAACAATAAATGTAATTACGTTGCTTTGATAAAGATGCTCTCCCTCTCTCTCTCTCTCTCTCTTTCTCTCTTTAAACATTTTTCTTTGCAATCAAAACCAAAGCTAGTTGATTTTAGAGCGATAAGAATTTAATAAAATACTTTATAAATTCTGCAAATAACAAGATAATTATTGTACGAGTAAAGTGGTATATATATATACATACACACAGACAGACACGAAGAAACTTCGACAGAAAATGTTTCCATCATATTATTTAACAAATTAATTAAAAATCTAAACAATGCTAATCCGGTACGTTACTTTATAATCCATCGTAATAATTTTTCGATCAAAAATAAAACTGCATTTATAAAAAAAAAAAAAAAGAAAAAAAAAAGAAAAAAAAAGGAAAAAGAAAGAAAAGAAAAATACTACCAGAGCACTTAAGCACAGAGGTAGCATAGCATTTGCTTTGGCTTTAGCGAGTCCCTTTCATCGTTATAGATTTGGATGAATTGACTGGTAATGCTAAAAGAAAAGACAACATAGCGATGCGCAATGAATTTGTACAACAATTGTACGTACAAAAAACGTGTGTATAACATTCACGCATCTGCACGCAATTGGGGGCAGGGGTAGAGGGGCCACTGCCATTCTTAAGCAGCGTTCATATTTAATTATTATAAAAAACATCGCGTCACACACACGTCTTTGGCAGAAATTATTTGATAAACGTGAACGCCCCTTCGGAAGATCGTGTGCAGAGCTATGAAACTACAACGAATGAACAGCTTGCATGGGATACTTCACAGGGAAACAAACATTAACAACGATTCCTCAATTATCAACAGCATTTTAACAACATTACCATTATAACTTGTCAATCATTGTGATCGTCTTTATCATGATATCGGTTTATCATTTTATTACAGTCGCTGTCTTTGTCTCTCAGTCTTTTTTTGCTACCCTCTTTTTAAGCATCTTAATCTTTTTATTGATACTTATTGTTATCGTCGCGATCATTGTCTTCTGCATTATTACCGTTATTAGCAATTTCACTAGCACTGTCGGTATATAGTTTATACTGCCATTAGCTCCGATCATTTCTCCCTGTATATTTCATCTAAGTCTCTTTTTGTTATGTATGTAATTATGCTTGCATCGTGGATCCTTTTGCTACCGATGAAACACGTAGTAGTAGTAGTAGTAGTTGTAGTAGTAATAGTAGTAATAGTAGTAGTAGTTGTTGTAGTAGTAGTAGTGGTAATAGTAGTTGTAGTGTAGTAATAGTAATAGTAATAGTAGTAATAGTAATAATAATAATAGTAATAGTGTAGTTATAGTATTAGTAGTAATAATAATATTAGTAGTAGTAATAGTAGTAATATAGATAGTAGAATTAATAGTAGTAAAAGAAAATGTTCGAAAGGTTTAGTCACGCGACTTAAATAAATAAAATCAAATTAAATAAAATTTCTTTGTAAAGCATCAAAAAATCAAGATACAATTGCTTCTTCGTTACGATAATTTTTTACTGGTATATATGCACAATTTTATTATTGGTATGCACCTGAAAGCGGATATCATACGATTCGTTAATAGAACAATTATAAATTAACATTAAACGTCGTCTCATATTTGGATACCTAATAACGTTTTAAACACTTAGCTATACATTGCGCACATATTTTGGTATAAAATGTCTGTTCATAAGAGTCTTTCTTAACAGGCTAGCTTCTTAAACGCGTCTATGTAATTGCATTTATTCTTTCGATAAGATCTTTTCGTATCCGCAATAGTTGCTTGCTAATTTTCATTTATAATACTTCGTGTTTTTTAATTATATTATATTATATTATATATATATATATATATATAATATGCATATATAATATATACATATATAATATAATATACATATATAATATATTATATAATATATATTATATATGTGCGTGACTCTACAAACATTCAAAATTTGTCAAAAAAAGAAAACAGAAAAAAGGAGTACTCTAAAGTTCCGCTTGTGAAAAAAGTAAAATACATATAGTAAACTTTGTCAGCTCATCATTGTCCTCTTACAGACACTGAAACATAGAACGCAGTCCCCGTCTCTTTGTATATAAAATATTAACGATTCCCCGAGTGTATATTACTGCATCATTGTGAAATTTCTTAGTTTTTTTTTTTTCTTTCTTTTTAATTGTTCATTTTGTGCTAGTTACAACGACAACATAAGCCGTTTTTTTATATGCAGAATTATTATATAAGTACACGAGATATAATACAAGAAGAGTGCAATAGCTGTGGTTGAATATCTAGAGGAGTACCATGTAACAATATATTACTAAAACTACAATTGATCTGTTACCCGTAAAAACATAACAAGTCAAACGAGGCGGATTTATTGTCGTGATTGTATTCAACTCATATTGTTTGGCCTTCGAGGAGATATATACTGCAATTCCTTTGAATGCAGATGCGACACATGACCACCTCCTACATTTCGGTATCTATAAGAAAATAATTTACGCGTAGGTATTTCTTGTCAAAGTATATGGCACGCGGATCGTCATCAAAATGTACGATCATTGAAATGAAGGAAACATTTAAAAGAGCTCGATTATGAGCGTACAATAAATACAATCGTTTTTTCTTTACGTTGCAATTTTACGTTCACGCATCTATGTATAATATTATTATTATTACCGCGTGCCACATGGCGTAACAATACGAAGATATCTTTAGGATGATACTTAAAGCTCTTACAACTTTTACAACACACTTGCGTACAGACAGTAGTAATAGCTGGGGTTCTCGACTAGACATGATGGGGTTGAAGATGTGGTAATCTGTTGGATCAGGATTTCATATTAGAATCGTCCATTCGCCTCTCCGTTCCTACCCTTAATAAATTTTCAAATTCCATTTCTAAAAGTTGCCTTGCCTGTAACGATAATAAATATATACGAAGTTGTTATTATATTATATTATATTATATCCTATACAATATATATAAAGTATTTAATACAGACCTGTGTATTTTGTGTAGGAATTTGCAAAGTAAGAGCAAAGCTATTTGCATCAAAACTTTCATCTAAAGCAATTAGGGCACCGTGTACCCCAGATTCTAATAGATGATTTCCATATTCCTATGATAAAGGATTCAGATAAATTATTTGTCATTTTTTAATGTTATTATCTTTTTAATATTTGAATTTAATCGCACACCTTTAGACCAATCGATTGCACCCATCGTATAACTTGATCGTTACTCCACACAAGAACATCTGCGTTAGTTCCTTCCGCCAATCGTCTCCTTTCTTCTAATTGTGGTCTATCATAATTTAATCTCTTCAAACACGAAATTCCGTACTGCAAACTTGTTCTGTAATAAAACAAATTAATGAAATAAAAATTATTTTATATTTTTAATAACTTGAATAAATAATTAAAAACGTATAATTTGGTCGAATATATATTTACACGTACCTATGAAAACTATCAATCATTCTAAGTTGACCGCGCAAATCCTTTTTAGTGAGGTGATCCAACATTCTAGCGTCAACAAGGCACTCCATGAAAGTGGATCGATATTGGGGTAATCCAAGACTTGGTAACCATACATTTCCAATCCATTCGTGATTCATATCTCCAAAAGCTAATGTTGTACGAGAAGTTTTAGGTGCGGATGGACTTGTAAGTGATACCATCTCTTGAATGGCTAGCCTCAATTTCAGTCGGTGCAAAGAGTTACTATAAATCATGCCATTTATTATACTTCAAATCTTGATCTTTTAATAATTTTAACTGACAGAAATAACAGCAAAAAGAAAATATACCTAATACCAATCTCGCGTTGTATTTCAGTGTCACTCAGTGCACTCATTATAGCACCACTTTTGACATTAGCTCGACACGCCGCAACGTACCAGGTAGGCATGCCAACCCAAAGCTCCAACCAAGCAACAACAGTTGGTCCATTCCAAAGAGCAAAAGGTGTTCCAGCTTTCATTGCTTCGGCCAATAGCTCATGTCGCGAAGAGTCCAGCATACTACCAAACATACTGGGACTAAAACAGGTCCGACTTGCCAATAATCGCAATAATCATAAAAATAAAAACAATTTTTTTTCTTTTCCCTAAAGAAAATTCTACTCATTTTCTTCTTCTTCTTTCTTATCGTTTATTTCTTCTTTACGTTATCTTATATTTTTTATTTATTATTATTTTTAGATTATTGTGTTTATTGAACACTAATATATAAATCAAGAAAAATAAATACCTTTTCTTTTTCCTTCGATCAAAATCACTCTTGCTTCCTAATGTTCCTGCCACGGAAACGCTATCCCCGTAATCAGGATCTGCAGGTGTACTTGCACCTCCCATACCAGGTACATCTCCGGGCATCGTCGTATCTTTTCCCTTTATCTGATATAGATAAAAGAAAATAATTAGAACAAATACTTCTATAGTCAAAAAAAGTTGGCACGGAAGTAACAAAAGATTTACCTTTTCTTTTTTACTGAAAAATCTGCCAAGACTACTCTTTATGCCTTTTTTCTTCTGAGCTGCTGCCACCGCAGCTGCTGTCGCTGGACTCATGGTTGCTTGCATGTGTAGATGGGAACTCGACAATTGTCCAATAGGTAGTCCAACACTGGATAGATTGTTCTTGTGTAAACTGTCCTGGCTACTGTGGCGTGAGGACAATGGGGAAGGAGGAGTCCCAGAATTGAGTGCGCCGTTGCTATGTTGTCCATGCCTGCTGCATGGAGCGCTAATCTAGTTTCTATTTCTACTCTAATCGGTGCTACTACACTAGCTCACACAAGACATCTCTACTTCCTTGTGTGCTCCTCTATATGATTTGTTATGTTCGTTATATTATATTAATCATGTTCGAAAAAGAAATCACACGTGACTAATTACGTGAGAGAATTTAATGGTTACTGTCAATTGATTGCATCTAATTTTTGCAATACTCTCAAATCTATAACTAAATTGTATTATTCATATTACTTGTTATACATATGATAACACAATAGTATATTCCGGGAACTTACGAAGATCAAGTAAATTGCAGATGGTGTATCGTATGCATTAAAATTAATAACAGCCAATGATAATAGGCAATAATGTAATAGGCAAAAATACTAATAAGCATTAATGATACATAGTATATAGCAGCGTTTACTATGCCAATAATAGTTACTCTAATATTTCATTTAAATGAAATTACACGCTATAAAAGACCTATTAGAACTAACAAAGATACTCACAAATTATACAATATTTATCTATAAAAAAAAGTGTCTTTTTGTTACACAAATATCTAAATAAATAGCTTCAACTTATGAATTTATAAGGAAATATTCATGGTAAAAATATCTGCTCGACATTACATGATATGCATAAAAAAACAACCTTGTTTGCAGTGATGTTTGACGTATATCTTGTATGGCATGCAACTCTTTTGATTCCGTAAGTTCCCTTGTCTGTTTGAAACAACGATGTCTATCACGAACTGGATAGGCTTGAGTATATGATGCATGAAAGAAATTACTATCACTTTCTTCCAAGGACTCATATCTAGCAGAATTATCGGGTGCTTCGTCGTTGCCACTGTGCTCGAAAATTAAGGCTGTGGGCATGTGCGTTATGCTTTGGACACTATATTTAACAATATTATATCTCTTGTACAAAATGTACAACCAGTATTTTTTAGTTTTCTGACGCAATTAACTAATTTCTTGGCAGGGAAAGCAATTTACCATCATTAAATTCACTATGACCGATTTCAAAATCATTTATTTTATACCCATATTTGTCTCTCAAATATATCGCGCACAGTGGCATATAATGTGGAATACATGCAATATTAGAAATTTTAATTAACCTGTGCGGGGAAAAGCCGCTGCTGGGGAATCCCGTTTGTCCAGTACGTCTGATAGCATGGACAAATTTATGATACTAATAATTTGCAAAGTTTAAAATGCATCTTTCAAAATTGATAGTTATATTCTTCTTCTTTAACAAAGTCGCGTTTGAGCTTCTTTAAAAGTTTATTATATGTTCTGAAATGTATTTATTTCATAAATACCTTCTTAATTCTTCCTGGCTATGAGCAAGTGCTTGCACAACGCGCTCTAATCTCAGCGATCTGGCCGTTAACGGAGAAGCAGCATCGCTGCTAACACTTCCAGCACCACCGACGCTGTCTCTTTCACTCACCGAGTGCAGTTCTTCTCCGGACAACTGCAACTGCCAAAGGCAGGAAGCATTAAGCACCTACTTTTATTATTTCAATTATCTTAAGAATTTATAATATTGCAAAATATATGTCCATTCTTTTATAATGCAATTAAAATACTGATAAGCAATAAACCTGGCTTGCAGGAAGCGATTCTGAAAGTTGTCCAGGACTAGCAAGGGATGCAGCATACTGATGTAAATGAGCAGGTGACATTGATGCTGGTGCCTACACAAATGATGAGTATTTACTGTACCCTTTTAATTTCATTAGATATATAAAAACAATAGAAAAATTGAATGTTTATTAAAAATAAATATGTAAAACTATAAATGCTCACTGTGTGATATTTATGTAAATAATCTCTGTTAGGGCTATGATGTGATTTTGGTGTAGAGCGACCGCTTAATGGAGGTGACGCTCGCTCGAGACTGCGTCCTCTTGCTAATAAATTCATATGTTCAAAGCTACCTACTCGAGATTCTAATTCTTCTGCTCGTGCTTCCGTGTTCTGCTTTTCTTCCTGCACAAAACTTGTTTGTATTATTATCTATATAATATTTATATAATAACGTTTTTTCAATATAAATTTTCGCGAAAAGTTTATTTACCTGAATCAATCTAATCTCATTATTGATGGCATCTAATTGTTCTTGTAGCATCAGCGCAAGTGTTTGAGCATCGGTGTGTCCGGCCGGACTAATTACCTCCGCCGAACAACTGAAGATACTTTCATTATCACCGTCACCTTCTGCATCGCTTGAAACATCAAATGCTTGCTGCACGTTTGCTAGAACATGAGCTTGCTGAAGTTTCTCCCATTCTTGTTCCGCAAGAGTGCGTACTACGTAATTCTGAAAAAATAAAAGACGTACAGGATGATATCTTAATTTCCATATAATTCTTATTCAAAGAACATTTAAATCAAATATTCGATACAACACCTTCGAGGCATCCTCTTCCATTGCAGCTCTTTTCCCTCCTCTTCTAGGCAACGAGTGCGTGTCAAAACTACTATGACTTGCGCTTCTAGAAAATGAACCAGGATCCGCGGCATTTGGAGAAAGACTTCTAGTCAATGCATCCGTTTGTTGAATATTGAAAGCAATTTCTTGCTGAAGCATTTGTCTCTTTACATTGTCAATTTCGAGACGCGCTTTTCCTAGCTCTTTAACGATATCCGCTTTTTCATTTTGTAAATCTTCAGCTATTTTCCTCGTTTTCTCAAGTTCCTGCATTATCACATTCTTTTCGTCTATTGCTTTCATTCTTTCAGATAAATGCGTTTGTAGCCTATCATTAGATTCTAAAAGGAAAAGAAAAAATACATTTAGATTATTTCAAATTGCATATAATGCGATATCAGTGTTTATTTTATTATTTACCAGATAATAGTTTATCAACCGTTGCGCTCAATCGAGTGTTATGTTCCTCGTTCATTTTAAGTCGTTGATTGACGCGCATTACTTCTGCATTTTTCTCTTCTAATTGTGCTTCTAACCTTTGTATTCTATCCTCTGCGCTACCATGCCTCTCCTGAGCCTGCTTATTAGATATTTGATATAGTTAAAATTAAATGTTGATAAGTAGTCTTTGAAAAATGGACCGATACGTTTGAGATATTTTTTTTTCGAAATACCATTCATTTTTTTATTTTTTCATAAATTCATTATAAAGGAAATATTGCATATTTATCAAAATCATTTGACAGAATTCATCGCAGATGTTAAATTGAAAGTAAAATTGTAAAGTTTCTAATGCAATATTTTTTAAACTAGAAGTGTCTAATATTCTTCCTCCCATTTCCCCTTTTTTTTCTGTATCTATCTCTAATAAACATGAAAACTACTTTCCAAAAAATATTAGAGTAGAAACGAATATAGAGAAGCGGAAGAATGCACATTATAAAAACACAAATTTGTGCTTGAAGAATAAATCTGTTTCCGTGATGTAACAAGAATCATATATGAAATCATGGCAAAGCTTTAAATATAAATGTAAAGAGAATGATATATGTTTGAGATTGTTTGTGGGTTATTTGTAATGAGAAAATTAGTCAACCAGGTAAGCAGCGTGTTTCTGTATGTGTACACTAGTATTTTGTGGGTAAACTATAAAAAAGAATTCATAGTATTTTTTAACATTGAATGCATCTGATAAAAATTGTGTGTATGTAACACATTGAAGTATATTGCTTAAATAGAAAGCATATTGTTAAAAAAGAAAAATGAAAGAAGAAAAAAGAGAATGAAAAAAGATCAGCTAAATATAATATGTGTTGCACAGCACAGATAACTCGAAAAGTTTGTCAAATAAAAATATAAGAATATAAATATTTTGCATTGATGATGCAAGATATATTAAGAAGAAGCTTTCTAGAGAGACATGTATTTATATCTGAAGGGTTCTCAGTAAAAGTGCAGAGGAATAAAAAAGGGAAAATTGACAGTGCAATTATATGATTCCCCTGCGTACCTGGTTGGGCCTCCTCACCTGGGTCAGAGCCTCCATCCTCTGCTTTAATTGTTCTTCCATTTCAGGTAACTTAGCATATTGAGTTAATTTTTGTTCTGCAAGTTCCAATTTTTCTTGTATAGCTGCTATCTTTTCTTCTTGAAGCTGTAATGGGTTAAAAGAATGTTATTTTACAAAAATAACCAATTTGATTAGATTCAATCAAATGTCTGCGCTAGAATACCACCTTCAATTGAGCCTTCTTATGTTGAAGCTCCTGTTCTAATTTCTCATTGAGATCCTGTAAGCTAGTTGATTCCCGTTGAGCATTGAGATAACGTTTCTCAAGAGTTGCAATCCTTTCTTCTTGGTCCTCTTTCTGTGCAACATTTTCACACAGATCTCTTTGCAACTTAACATTGATCTCTTGAGTTTTAAGAAGATCCTTTTGGGTTTTAGAAAGGGTTTCTTCTAATTCTGCAACTCGTCCGCTCAATTCCGCTACACGTCGTTGCCATGTATTTAACTCAGTACTCTGAAACGATATAAACAAATGTTTTTACTTATAATTATAGTAATATAAATATAATTAAACGGATTGATGAGATATTAGTTTTGTATGTACAAAAAAGTGTTTAGAAAATAATTCTGTAAGACTATTATATTGTATTATATCAAAATAAATGCAAAATTAATATTGTATGTATATATTACAGTAAAGAGTCGGAATGTACCGAATTGTATAAAATGTCTGTGTTAAGTATATTCATATAGAAATTATACATTTTGTCCGAAATAAATTTATATTCAAATAAAATCAGTTCTTAATCGCTAAACATGCAAATATAATATGCTTGACATATACAGAGTCATTCCACATCGTGCCATAGGCATTGTTCATTTAAGATAAGATATTATAGTAATAAATGCTTTAAGTTATACTATCTGAATGATATTAAAATATTACGAATATAATTTTTTTATTAAAAGTTTTATATATATGAATTATGTAATTTGATAAATTAGTAAAGCATATCATATCTAATAACAAAATAAATATTATTTCTAACGATTTACGTTAAATTAAACCTAACTACATTGAATTTTATTATTTATAATGATATAATAAAATATAATATACCAATTTACAAATGAATATAATTGAATATGTTAAAAGCCCTATATCTTTAGTCATTTATCTTACAATAATCAATGGTATATATCTAACACATATCTTAAAATATAACTTATTATTAAATGAAACATCATGCGTTTTAGTTATAAATAATTTAATAAATAGAACTTATTATATATAATTAAAGAAAAAAAAAAGGGAGATCTCGTATAATATTATTTTAATAATTAAAATAATATTTGATAGACTATATTTTATTTTTCAAGATAAAGAATGAAAAACATAGTATCGAATCAGTGTATAAAAAAATTTGCACGTTATGCATTTATTAAATAACACATTAAAATAGAAATAGATTCATGCAGAACATACTTTTAAAACGCTTTTCATTCTATATATAACATTTTCTTATGGAATATATCATATACTTTGTTATAAATAGAGAAAAAGATGAAGTAATAAAATAACAAATACACTTAACATTTGATATATATATATATATTTAGAGATCTACCTGAATCTCTATAACGATAATGTTTCTAGCATCTTGCTATAAAACAGTTCCATACCTGTTTATCAAGAGTGGCTTGCAAGTCTATTACTCGTACTGCCGAATCCTGGTCGGATGGGTCAAGACTGCCATTGCTCAATCTGCTTGCTATCTCTGTTGGTGGCTTCTCTGTACCTAGCTTTTGTATTGCGTGTTGCTGTTGTAACTGTTGCTGTTGCTGTTGCTGCTGTTGTAGCTGCTGTTGAAGCTGCTGCTGTGGCTCCTGCTGACTTTCAGCCTGCTCAGTTTCATTCTGCCCGATCACAACACTACATTCAGAATGCCTCGCTCGCATTGCCTGTCCTGCATTGCCGCGTAATTCCCAAAATCTACATATAACAGCTACGCGAACTATAGTACTACCGTGCACTACTGCAGATGCATTCTTATGGATGCAAGGAGTAAGAGATGGATGAAAAAAAAAGAAATAACTAATATAAACCTATATCACCGAATTAGAAATTTTTTTTACAAATATTTTCATTTGAATGAATTAATAATATTAAATTGTTTATTAGGACACATAGATAGATATAAATAATATTTAATATTACTAATTGTAAGTAAAAATATTTAGGAAGTTTTTCTTTCATAATAAATAATAACATTGTATCAACGTTAATCCCAATAATACGTTTGAAAACGATAACGTCATGGTCATAGAAAAACGATACTCTTATTGTTAGTTTAATTGTTTTATATAGAACGATTTATACCTTTTTAGATTTTGAAACGTTTTTAAACTCTTTTATGTTTTCTTTTATCAAGAGGCCAGGAATCCTACGTATACATTATCCAGACATTTGAGAAATAATGTACCGCCAATGAAAAATGAGATGAGAACGATAAGGAGGAAACCGAAATCCGATATCATTAATAATAATCCTCTGCTAATTCGCCGATTATTTGAAACAGAAAAGAAGAAGAATAAAGAGGTTTATCTTTTGAACACAGTGTGCAACTGGAACGATACCAAATAAGGAAATCCATTTGCTTCGAGTAAACAAATTAGCCGGCGAAAGAGGATTTTTATGCTAAACACGAGCATGCGTAGTGAAATATTCCATAAAATGCAATTCATGACTCTCAAACATTTCGAACACCTCCATGTAAACATGATCAATGCGAGATATGAAATTATAGCAGTGTGTGTGTGAAATATTTTTTGTGACGAGTGTATATATGAATGTGCAATGTTGTTGTACCAAGAAACGTTGCTTGTTCATACCTTGTTTTGTTGTTGACCGTCATCCGTTTGACCATTTTCTTTAGGTTTGTCATCGGTGGCTTTAGGCGTAATTCCACTTACTTTATATTGTTGAAGCTGTAATTCAAAAACGATTAATGCGTATAATTAATAAAATAATCATAAAAGAATCTCGCGAAATATTATCCAAAAAATTCGTGCTATTTTATTAAAAGTGTATTATATAGATTACGTTATATATTAAAATATTAAAGTAATTCTCGCGTTCGATAAGAGAATTCTTTAGTAGTGGATTACAAGAAAAAAAAAAAAAATAGAAAAAAATGAACGTTTCCGAAAGTGGATCTCGACCTATACAAATTTAGGAGACCCTTCTCTCTATATTCACATACATGCATAGAAAAGAATATTTGTAATTTATTTTAATTTTTATCTCATTTTGAAGATGACACAAATTTTTCAAACTGATCAATCAAATGACACGTACCTCTTCTTTGGTATGGGCCAGTTCCTCTTCAAGGCTCGTATTCCTTTCGAGAGCTACACGCAATCGTTCGCGTACCTAAAAATTAAGGGAAAGAAGAAGAAAAAAATAGAAGATAAAAAAAAACGATTAAAATCGATAAAAAGGAAAAAACTCTCTCCAAAAAAATACAAATACGAATATTCTAAATACGACAAAGTTATGTACCTTCTCGTCCAAAGCTTTGTGATGTTCGAACAAACTCTTTAAAGCTTTTAGTACTTCAACTTCTGACGACACGCCCGATTGTGCAGCGGCTTGACGTTTTACGACCGTCATCCTCAGCGATCGTTCGTGTCGAGAAACCAAACATTCTAGATGTTCTAGTAGAAGCTGAACAATCAATAAATGTATCGTCCAAGATAATAACGTTTTAATTCTTTTTCTTCTTTCTTTTTTTTTTATATAAACTATACATATACCTTACCACGAGACATTAAATATTAATATAAATATTGAAATTATATATTTTAAAACATAATTAATATTCACGTACACGTGTGTTGTTGCGTTCTGCTTTCAATTCTGATATTTCTTCTTCTCTCTGTAAAATGTTTTCACGCGCTGCCGCTAATTCCTTCGTCAATTGTGAAAGTTCCTGCAACATTAGGCATAAAAGGTATGTTGTTAATTAATAGAACTTTTCTTTTTAAAAATTATTTAAACATTTTTACAACAGAATCGATGATTTCAATAACAACAACAAATTATCAAATAATATACCAATAAATTATCATCTATCTCATGTTTCGAGAGATTTTTATTCAAAAATTCTTTGCAAATATGCGCATCAATGATTGAAAATGTGTTTCTAAATATAACGGATACGCGTGACAGATCTAAACTAGATTTATTCTTTTGAAATGTGAAACGTTAAATAATTTCTGCTAAGAGAAAATGAATATTTAAGAAGCATCGTCACTTTTGTTCATACTTTTAAATTTATCTCCGAGAAAGAGTATAGAAGAAGAGAGAAGAAATGGAAAGAAGTAGAATGATGAAAGGTTTAAGAGAGAGAGAGAGAAATTTAGGTCATCGCGAAAGATCGTCGTCGATACGGGAAGAGAGAGAGAAAGAAAAATATAGGTCGCTATATTAATCGTCCTTTAAAGCAAATTATTCATATCCTTTGATCCCGCGTACGTCGATACTTCTATACGAAGAATCTGAATTAATATAAACGTTTATATGAGATACTTCTTCAAATTTTAACTAATCGATTTGTAATGTTTAAAGTAGAACATGTCATTTTGTTTTTTAAATGAAAATATTTAATAATACATTTTAGTTATAAATTTTCGAGAAAAATTTATTTTCTATTTTTCATCTTGGATACTTCAATTTTTGTCGATAAAAATAATTTCGCATATACGTCGAAAAATCGTAATTTTTCATTATGATGAAGACTTATGTTGTTACTGTCAACAAAAAAAAAAAAAAAGGAAAAAATGACTTAATTTCGAATAATAAAGATAACAAAAATAACGAGATAAAACATCTTTAAAATTCAATAATAAAGATTAATAAAAATCTATATATGAAGATGTTATCTCATCGAGTAAATTACATTTTCAATAAGAAACATTATTATTATTATTTAAATTCGACCAATTAAGTTTCATTTTATGAAAAACGAATCACAAGCATGCACACACACGCGCGCACGTGCCAACTTACGCATTTTTCTTCATTTTCCTTCCTCCTATAATCGTTCGCATAATTATTAGAGATATTTTCATTTAATATTCTAATAATTATTTTTCAAATGGAAGAAACGTGTAGTAAAGAATACCGATAGCTTTGACATATCTACACAAACACACACACACACACTTATCTCGTAATTATTTATTTTTATTCTTTGAGCAATTATAATGAACATTCAATCATGAAGACAGAACAAATTTCTCGTTTCGTGTTTCCTATCGTTCTAGAATTATATCAAAATCGAGGATATTGAAAAGAAAAACACGGATAAAAGAAAAATCACGTGGTATCGTCTTATTCTTCCAGATATTCGAGATGCAAAAAATAAAATAAAATATAAAAAAAAAAGAAAAAAAAAAAAAGAAATACACAGAAGAAGAATTTCCGTCCGCATCATCTCATTGCTATTTTAATGACACGATATGGAAACGTATAGCGCGCAATACCTGCATAATAATGAGAAATCATCAGACTTTATTACGTGAATTCAAAGTTATGCAAATGGTGAAGAAGCCTTCTCTCTCTCTTTCTTTCTTTCTTTATTTTTCTTTTTTTTATATTTTTAATCGACGCCAAGTTTTTTACGCTTTTCTCGACGTTCCTATTTATTACGACATTACGACATTTTTCGACTCATTTCTTATTCATAAATTGACGTCTATAAACGTCCATTTGCATATGTATCCTTCTATAAATATATGCAGAAAAAAAAATGGTGCTTTTTGCATCAATCATTTATTATTTAAGGAAGAAAAAAAACAAAAGAAAAAAAAACTGAACGAGTCGACGCGTTAAAAAACTTGGCTCATTTTGAATAAACCTAAATTTAAAAAAAAAATAAAATAATATAAGAATAATAATAATAAAAGTTAACTCTATATACCACCCGGCAACATTAGGTTCTCGAATCCTTCTTGCATATATTATAGAAAAGGTTCGATCACACACACACACACAAAAAAGAGAAGGTGTGTACACGCGTGCGTGTATGTGTGATGCGTGAGTGCATGCTTGCGTGTTTTACCGGTGAAAGAGAGTGAGTGTGTGTGAGAGAGAGGGGGTGAAGGGAAAGGGAAAAGGGAAGGGAAGGTGAAGGGGGAAGGGGGAAAAGGGGACTCTCTCAACGCGTAACACGTCCTCGCTTATGTTCGCACGCGCGCATAGTACGACATGCGTTCGCGGTTCAATAACGCGGCGCAGGTTGGAAACTATGCAAACGATTGCAGCAATATCCGCACCCCTGTTGTCTGATCCGCGAGGATGGAAACGCGTTATTCTCGCGTTTACCGTGATTGCAAGATGTAGCTTTCTACTTCTTCGATGACACTCCATCCGCAATGCAACGCAATGCAACGCAACGCAACGCAACGCAACGCAAATGCAACGCAACGCCGAGTCAAATCACGGTTTGTTCTTTTTATTATTCTGCCAAGATGATATTCATAGAAAATGTATATACATTTGCCGTTTTATTCTTTTTCTATTAGTAATTGTTTAAGAATAAAACTAACATCTAATTTTTTATAATAAAATTAATATTTTTTTTTAATTTAAATTTATAAATTACCGAAAACAAAATTGTTATTTTACGTTTGCTATTTAACAATTTGTCTTTTTTTTTACTACTAAACTATACAAATAAAAATGAATAATTGTTTATTTGAACTTTGTCATTTAAACCCATTGACAAATTCAACCGAGACAGAAATAAAGAAAATAATCGTCGAGGTATTTGAAATAATGGAGGAAGAAAGATGGCGAAAGAAGACTTGGAGTCAGCGAACGGTTTGAGAGAAGGAAAGAAAGAACGGGGGAAAGGGGAGGAAAGGGGAAAGAAAGAGAAAGAGAGAGAGAGAGAACTCGCACACGTTATGACTGAATCGTCGTGCACGCGAGCAGTTTCATTCATACGTGGATTTAGGCTTCGTTCGCAATGAAACAAGCACTCGAGAAGCAGCTTCGTGGGCAATTTAATTCTCTCTTACCGTGCGACCTCTTCCACCCTTTTTTCCTCTTTCTCTTTCTCTCTTTCTCTTTCTCTGGGTCAATATAAGTACAAATCCTCTCAATAGCTATGACAATGATTACTATGTATCGTATATTCGCACGTATTAACACATTCTCGATCAGTTATGACCACATTCGCGTTTACACGTGCATGCAATTTGTGCAATTGTTAATAAGTACGAGAATACGTCGAAAAAATTAAAGTTAGTTAGAGCTAAAAAAAAAAAGAAATAATTGTTTCTCCATTAGGATTAAAACTTTTCAAAACCTGTCCATACAATTTTACTATAAAAGTATAAGATGTTATCGTATTCTATTTTTCTATGCGTTGGTCAATGTATTTATTTTATTTGAATATTACAAATGTTATTCTAGATTGTTAATATCTTTGATAAGATAATAAAATTCGAAGGTAATTATTAATATAACCGGTAATACGCATGACTCGTTGCATATAATAACTGATCAACAAAATTTTGACCATATGAATGAGAACGGTGGGAAGAAGAGCGCATATAAATGTATAGTAATCGTGAAAGAAAAGAACGAGTTAATGATTACAACCGAAAAAAGGGTGAAATAATTTAAAGGTAGTAACTAATCAAGTTAACGGCCTCGGCAAAGCAATAAGAGCACCTGCGATATACAAGTAAGATCGTATTTCCTTTCAGTAGGTGTATCTGGTTGCCTTATATTAATAAGGTATGCATTCTCGAGGCGTGGCGAAAAATGTTTGATCGTGTGTATGTAAAAATGAGACAGAGAAATTGATATATATATACATACGCACACACGAATACGAATGTGCATAAGAACAAGACGAATGACAAGATCTCTTCTGGCAATGACGAGATCGTCCACGAGTCTGTGGCTTCGATTTAACAGTAATAAATGTGTGTGTGTGTGTGTGATGCGTGTGTGTTGAAAAGGAAAGTACTCGCCTACATTTGACAATATGAGAACAACGACGAGTTACTAAGATTTTGCTTCGTGTTTTATTAATAAAGACTGATTTAAAAGTTTTGTGATAATTCTTTTTAAACAAAAGTGAGTTTCAAGAAAAAAATGTATTTTTACGTTGGTCTCAAAACTTATATCAGCCCCTATTTAAATTATAAATATATCGAATAATTTCTCGCGCGAATATCGTAGACATTTTGTGCATTAATTCTATCCGCATCATTTTATCCTGATATAAAGCCAAAATCGGTATTCCAATAAAAAAAGAAAAAAAGAACGAAAAAGGAAATAAATAAATATAAAAAGAGGAAGGAAAATAAAAGAGAGTAATGGACAAATCTAACAATACGAGAGTTGTAAGCTTAATATGTGCCTGATGCGCATGTAACTATGTGCACTAGGCAAACGTGCTTATTTCTTGCACGTCAACCAACCGCTGCTCTTTCTCGCACATGCGCAACTTTCGAAATATCGAATAGAGACCTTCTCGAATATTAAAGCCCGCAAACAACAATGTCGCGATTTATATCGAGCACATAGACATTTTCCCTTGATATTATTTCCCTTTTCCATTTTAATTTTATTTCCAACGATTATTAATCAAATTAATGAAAAATCAAACGATTGGAAGATCATTAATCCCTTGAGAAAGAAGTTGCACTTACAACAATTAAACGATTAGCATTTGAACAAAACAAAACAAAAACAAAAAAAAACAATCATTATATCGTACAAATGATTACGAATTTACGCGGATTGATTTGTAGTAATTATTCAACGAGAACAAGAAGAACAATCGACAAATTTTTGAAGCTGAATTTTTCGCATAAGGTTGAAGATGAAGATCTTCGAAAGGTTGAGAACCCTGAGCTCGATAAATGTAGGAGGTGCTGCCGCTCGCTAGGCAAGTACAGCTGCCAAGTAAGACGACGATGACGACGACTACGACTACGAGGGGACGACGAAAGTAGAAACAGTGATCGACAACTACGATCGACGAGAGCTATGATCGACGGTTGGAATGAAAGAAAAAAAGAGAGAGAGAGAGAGAGAGAGAAAGATAGAGTCGAGGTCGGGTATGCGAGTGTACAACATAACAGCAACAACAACGAAGAGTTGTACGCGAGTAAAAGCTCTTATGTTAGTATTCTCTTTCCTTCTTGCAATCGTCGTCACCGTCATCGTCGTCGTCGTTACCGTTGCCGTCGTCGTCGTCGTCGTCGTGGTTGCATCGTCAAGTAGAGTGTGTAAAAGGCGAGGTTCATTCATGCGCCGCCGACGGAGCGAGTGGGTGGGGTGTGTATTGATCGCAAAGTCGGCGTATACCCCCGCGTATGTACGATAGAACGCCGGTGCATTGCACCCATGCCTCAGCTTCGTCCTAGAAATTTTTACCCCAAACCGCACCATCCTATCCCCACCATTACCGTCACCATTACCACTACGACCACCACCACCACCACCACCATCATTTTCTTCTTCTTTACCTTCTACTACTCTTCCTCGTTCCATAGTAGATTTTCTCTCTCTCTCTCTCTCTCTCTTCCTCTCTTTTTGTCGCTTTTACCACAAGCTCTCTCCTCTTTTCCATACTAACCACCATCCGACCTTTTTCGCGACCCTTTCCACGCTTCCGACGTTACGCGTCGAAATCGAGAGCGGGTCAGTTTTACGACGACGTTCGATCGCGTGCAAAAATAAAAATAAAAATATAAAAAAAAAAAAAGAAGAAGAAAGAAACACATACAAAAAAAAGGTCAAATATTTAGCTCGGCCTAAGAATGTCCAAAGAAAAGTTTTTCCTATTTATTTATTTATTTATGTACGTATAACCCTAAATGAATTTATTGGACTATCTCTACTAACGTATACAAAAAAAAAAGAATAATTGACTTTTTTATCTGAATTCTTTTTTTTTTCATTGTTAAATAACTAAATGTTTTAATCAAAGTACATATAAAATATTCGAAGCTACACACACATTGCGATCGATCATCGGTCAAACCGTACGGCGGTCTCCAATATGCAACGTGTATAGCACAGCTCTATGACCGAAAATTCTGTTGAAATTTTAACGAACGCTAACGAACGGACAAACAAAAAGATCGATATATTAATGACAAAAGGAAACACAATGGATAATTATCGATAAAATTAATATCACGTAGAAAAGACAGATAGATAGTAGACCGAGCAACTCGTTGCCCTTCGCACTTGGATCGTTACGAAGATAGGGCCGATATAACACGCATAATATTCCTCTCTAGAATTGCAATATGAAGTGCTCTATGATCGTCCTCGTAACAGATATGTGCGCCGCTGATAATTACGAAACTGACATAAGTTAAAAAAGAAAAATAAATTGAAGGAAATCAATTTGATGACATATTTCATATTGTAATCGTTTATATTATAAAATAAATCAATCTTTTTTTTTGGTTTATTTAGGCCACTCATAATTAATAGGCCGGTCACATACACGGGTGGATTGAAAAGTTTCGACCCTAACGTAGAAAATATGCAATATTCTATTAGTTGAATTATTTAATTAATACGTTAGTAAGCAAAAATATCTAATCAACGTCTACTCATTATACTAATCGTAAGCTTAAGTGAGAAAATAAATAGGAGAAGCCATTGTTAGCACTGGAACGATTAGAAGGGAGAAAAAAAAAAGGTAAATGACCTCGGAGGAAATATACAACATAAAATTCGCACCTTCTTTGTTTACCAAGTGCATCGAGATGTTATGGGGAAAATACTTGGACCAAATATCGAACGTGCATGTGTCCTCTGTGTGTCTGTGTATATGCAATATGGGACATCCAAAGGCAATTAAGCACAGGGAGATTTCTCTCAATGTTCGCACAGAGATCCAACGCGACACGTCCGTTTTTCTCTCTCGCTAATTCCATTTAACTAATCAGCTCGAGAAATGAAGAACCCAAAGAATTCAACCTGTTAGCGATCACTTAACGTCGACTTGATATTCGAACGTAGTTCATTCTCTCATGCCACGAAGATTAAAGCGAATAACGAATTCAACTGAAATTACGAACGATGTTATCAAACGAATACGATCAACGATAAAAGAATCATAAAAGGTTCAAACCCGATAAGACGAAAGATTGAATGAATGAACTGATGAAAAAGACAACGTATATTCCATAAAGAAAATAATTACATAACCGTAAAACCAACCAGACTGAAACTTGGCGGCAGACGCGGACACCGGTGTGTCATTAAAAGTTTTATTTAATTCAATCGTTCCGATTCTTATTAAAAACTCCAATGAATTCGAATCGAAATGAAAAGGTTTTGCCTTTAAATGTGTCCCAATGCGATTCTCGTTACTTAGAATATTATCGAAAAATGTTCAACGTTAGCAAATATTTGTTAAAGAAGGAAAGGCTCCCTTCTTCTTTTTTCTTTTTTATTGACCTTGGCCATTAATCGTGTTTTTTAAAATAAGAAAAAAAAAAAAAAAGCTAATTTTATCAAAAAATCAGCAGCAAACACCGATTTGATTTTATTGATTCGGTATACACATGGCCTACAAACGAGTAACTTTAAAAATTTATACTGATTCGCCAAATTATCAGAAGCTATTATACAAATATTAACATTGTCAATAGAATTCGTTTATAATTCTTTATCCGGAAACGAGAACGTCGCGTAATACGACGCGATATCGAATATAATCTGGCATTTATACAAAATAATTTATCTACATTACAAAAATTTGGATATTAAAAATCATTCCAAATGATTATATTTTTTGTTTTTGATCGATTATCAATTAATAAACGTTCATCCATTTGTTTTCCTCGTATTCCTCGAATAATCAAAATTAATCGTTCATGATCCGCCATTATTTTCATAATAAACAAATTTAATTCATTCAACAGCATGTTTCTCGACTCGTTCAAAAAAAAAATAAAAACGATGTTTAAACAAATCCGTAATGGCAATAAATTATAAAATGACTTTTTTTTATCTTTGATTTGAGTAGATATAGTTGTACAATGATCGAAAGATATCGAACATGTGCGATAAAGCAAATCGATTATCTACATATCAATAAGATCTATGGTATGCAGAAATGATCTATCTAACAATAAGTAAAAATTTTGTTAGTTAAACTGTTTGAAAAAGAAAGAATTATTAATAATTACGTTGATCAATGCTATGCAAATGTTAGAAGATTTTCTCAATTGAATGCCGTCAATCGTTTTATTCTTTTCCAATATGTTTACTCAGCGAGCGCTATTTTTTCCCAGCATAATAAAAGTTCACTAATCAAACGCAACACGTTGTAAGATCTTTTTTCGATTTCAAAATTTAAGCACAAAAATATCAGCTGATAAAATAGATCTAGAGATTCTTCTTAACTATATTTACTCAACAGATTTTATTTTATATCCTAATTCCAAAAAAAAAATGTAATTTATGCAAAATCTGATCAGAACAACAAATTATGCTCACACTTGAATGAAATATACAATTAAAAAGAAAAGTATACGCGTTCAACAGAAATTGAATATCGTATAACGTAAATAAAATTTGAAATAAAATAATTCATTACTAACTTCAGACACAACGTATTATTTCTCAATGATAGAAATTTTTTTATCTAAGAGCTCATGATCTCTTACCAAAGAAATTCATGAAATGAATCATTGATAAGCCTAAGTCGAGTTATTTTCAATACAGATATCATAAAAAACAATATTTACACTATATAAATCATTGATAATTCAAAAGATTATGTCATAAGATAGAAAAAGCGCAACAGAGCATCATTCACGAATGAAAGTATACTAGGACTACCAAACATCTTTCTCTCTTTTTTTTTTCAATATTCCTCTTGCACGTAGATAAAAGCCAATAAGGCAACAAATGGATCGATGTAACCAGCCAGTTTCTCTCCCTTATCCTGAGAATATATCGGTGCTCTACATCGTAAGTTCTTTCTTTTTCTCCCTTGTTACGAACACCTGCTTGATATTTATTTATGTTCGAAGAAAAATCATGTGAAACGAACTAACATAAGATGAGAGTACAGGCAAGATCTTCTCTTTCGTTTAGATTCTTTTTTTATAATAGATATATGATTAAAATACTTACAAATAATCCTTCTGCGATATCTATCACTCGATACGTTATTTTCAAATAAAAGAATAACATAAAAAAGAAATAAAATACATTAATGTGTCTGTACGAATAAACAGTTTATTTTGAAAATCGCGTGAGTCATCGTACTTATGAATAAACGCTTAAAAAAAACAAAACTGTACTACCTGAAATGGTTCCTTTTAATTATATTTTAATTATACAGTTAATTAACAAAACTTCCTTCGACAAAATCTCACTGATTTTTATCTTGTATTTTTAATCACTAGAAACGGCTCAAAAATGTATGTGGCTTTTCCTAGCGTGACTTGTTTTAATAAATTACAAAGCTAATTGTAAATACAAAATATATATATATTTATATAGTTCGTAAAAATTAGAAAGGTATGCAGCTCTTACGTCGCAGGTATATACACACATATACACATAGATATTATGTAAGATCGGAAAGCATTTGCGCGTTAACCATATCGATCCATCCGCATACCGTTGGAATTGGACCAAATCACGGACAATATCGATTCTCGAACCGGACGTAACTCTTTATACGCGTGATGCACATTAGGTCAGCTCGATTTAACGCGTCATCTTCCTACTTATATTTGACATACATTTATATAAACACATTGAAATAAAAAGGATGTTCTATCGATTATCCCGATGATTGATGCTTAAAACAAAATGAGAGTTTTAATCTTTTGATCATTAATATCTTATCTTCGTCGACGATTTAAAACGGTAATATCGATTGTTATCTCTCGATTATCGAAAACGAGCATGGATCCCATCGTTGCACACGTGATTCGCTGTTTGAATTTTCGCGCGCAAATTTAAACTACGAACGAGAGGAACAAAGTTGTCCCGAAGAAATTTATCGCATTCAAAGATTCTTCTAATAGTGGACAAACACAAAACATAGAGATTAATTAATATTACATAGTATACTATGTAATGGATGATATTTCAAAATGAGAAATAACTATCTGCGAAGAGAAGCCGATTACACAATTAGTAATGTGCATATCTCTCGCGAAAGTAGGACAACGCGCAAAGATAACGCGGGTAACTGAATAGTCTTGAATCGTTTCTACCGTAATCATTACGTAAACGTTCCAGTAATTAGAGATCCATAGTAGAGTTGCGATAGAACGCAATTAGAAAAATTCTACAGTAGTCGTACAAGTTCAAGTCGTTACGTTGCATTTTAATTAATTGCAAATCCGGTCCATCTTTGTAAAATTACGTTTCGTGGAATCGTATTGTTTCTTTTTTTTATTTTACCAATGGTAAAATAAAAAATAAAACTATAAGAAACGATTGCAGAAGATTGTGATAAACGCATATCAAAGGAAAAAGCATAAACAGGAAAATAATATAAACGTAAATCGTTCTAAAAGATAGTCGAATCACGAAAAGGAAGCATATGTTGAAACGAGTGTAAATTCGCTTACGAGATGGGGTCCATGGGCGGGTACATGAAGCACGTTTTACAGACTACTGTGCACGTGCGAGTTGTCTTCAGTGCCTCGACCTTTCCCTCTATCTATCTGTCTATCTTTCTATCTTTCTTTCTTTCTTTCTTTCTTTCTTTCTTTCTTTCTTTCTCTCCCTCTATGTCTTTGCCCCTCTTTAACCTATTACCACCCACATCGCAAAAGTCGCGAGTTTTAAACAAGACTCTACATACAGGGTGTCTGAGATTTTTTTCCAACCAAACGGTGTTTTCAGTGAATTCTATACACAAAAATAAATCATTCTATTTATATAAGTCATTTTAAAACTTTGTTGTTCAAAGTGCTAACTAACCACCTACACGAATGCAAGTCCGACATCGCTGTTGAACAAAATGAACTTGTTTTGCATAATTTTGAATGCACATTCAAAAAAAACCTGACAGATCCTGTGCTCTCTTGCGAGGAAATTAGCGTTGAACTCTCTTGCAGCGACCCGAGCATTTTCCGTCGCACAATTCATACACGTAACAAATGCCCATATATATTTGCGATTTGAATATATTTTCGGTATTTCGTTTGGTAATATTCAACGAGAAAATTTCAAGAGAACTGATATCTATTCGGATACGCTAAATCGATTCGAAATAGTAAACATCACAGATAAGCGTAAAAAAGATAAATATAATTGACTGGAAAGTTAGGGACAATCCCATTACTGACAATGAATATAAATGTGAGCATTTATAATTTGTATTATAACTTTTTAATGAAGCTATATAAATGAATTATGTTAATATAATGTTTTTTCTTATTTTCGTGGATAAAATACGTTTTACACCGTTTGACCAGAAAACCCTCAGACACCCTTATATAGAGGGTGAGATGAAAATCGATTTTTCAAGAGATTCTTTGGGGGAAGTAATTTATTCATGTAATGATATGCGGTTACAACTAAAGTTTTGCACAAAAATGACAAAATTTGAAACAGTCGTTCGAAAACTTGGACAATAACCCTTCGGTTGTATTCCGACCTTATGTAAATCAGTAATTAAACGATATGTGTATTAAATATAATAGAAACAAATTAACGGGAACAAACAAATATGAACAAATATTAAAAATTAATAAATAAAAATGCAAAGATAAATATTTGCTTAAAATTATTTTGAGGAAAGTGACTTTTATCTCACCCTGTATATAGAAAGAAAGAAAAAATAAGAAAATTTGGTCGTATTTCTTATCCCAACGTAGGTGTAAGTTAAAATAACGAAATGAAAGACTCATACCTGGGGAATGTTGGCGTAAATTTGACGATTAAGGGAGTCTCGTTCCTTTTCGAGTTCCCTGACTCTGGTTTCGGCTTCTTGGACCCGTTCTTGACACTCCCGCAACGAATCCATTAACTTGTCCCTTTCGTCCAACATCGAAACCATTAATTGTTCGAAGTTCGCATCCTCGCCAGAGAACTGCGAACTTCTTTGACTTATGCTGTCCTCCGCAATCGTTGGCATCACGTCACACATCGCACTCCACATTTTGATGTCGCTAATTCCTTTTTTTTCACTTTTCTTTCACCTACTCCTCCTCCTCTTCCTCTTCCTCCTTTCTTCTCTCTTTTTACTCTTCGTTTACACGCCCGACAAATTTTCTCGGTACTTTAGAGTGCAAAAGAACAAATTACGATGACAATGACGATGATGACGATGATGACGACGACGACGACGACGACGGATAACAAAAACAATGACGATGACGACGGCAGCAGCAGCAGCAGCAACGAATTGTCGGTCGACGAAGTGTAGGCAACGAACGAACACACACGACACTACTACACTTTATAAAGGAACACACGTGCGCGAAAGCGAAAGACAGTAAAAAAAAAAAAAGAGAGATAGTGGTATATAGATAGATAGATGGATAGATAAATAGATAAAGATAACGAAAGAGATAGAGAGAAAGAGAGAAAGAAAGAAAGAAAGAGAGAGAGAGAGAGAGTAGCGACGTGCAAAAATGAAGAGAATATACCGGCTGCTTTTCTTTCTTCCCTTGCACTTTTTCTTCCTCTCTTTCTCACTCACATACACACAAAACACGCACTCTATTCCACTCTACCGTACGTCGTCGTCGTCTTCTTTTCTCTTCCTCTTCTTCTTCTTCTTCTTCTCTTCGTCTTCTTCTTCTACTCCTGCTCCTTCTTCCTCCTCCCCCTCTCACTTAATCATTTTCCTTGGTCTTCGCTTCCTTCGTCCACGAGTTTTCGTAGGATCAACCAAATTGAACGACATTCAAACAAAGAAAAATAAAGAAATAAATAAAAAAGGAAAAGATGTAAAAATATGAAAAAGGAGAAGAGGACGTAAACCTCTCTCGCGGAAGAAGCGACGGTGACTGCTGGTAGGCGAAGCGCGTAGAGGCGCGCACGGAAGTCGCCGGCCCTCTGACGGCGCACTTGCAAACTTTCTGACCACTGTCCTAAAGTTTGGCGACGTTCGTTTCACTGAAAACAGTAGCCGCCGGTTTGATGACTTTTACTCGAACTATTTTCTACCAAAGAAATTTCTATCGCAGACGAACGAATCATTGAAACTTTATTCCCAATGATGATGACGATGACGATGACGAAGATGAACGAACACAACTGTTCATACTCATATCCGATATATGCAATAAGGGCCACTGAATCCTTTTCCTTTCTCTTATTTTCCCTTTAATCCTTGTTCCCTGTACACCCAATTTCTTGTCTCCCTTCGCTTCTTCTCTCTTTCTTGCAATCATAAAAACGGACTATAGCAGAATTGGACCACTCAAAATAGAGATACGTTCTGGTTCGTTCGTTCGTTCTCTTTTCGTTAGAATCGATCGCACAAAAGTAAAACTCGACGAATAAGAACGATAATGGAGCACGCTTTCTTCCACGCTATTAAAACTTTTTACGGAGCACCAGCCACCGTTCTGTATTTACCCTTTTTCATTTGTTCACTTCTCCACTCCTACCTTTTTTATTCGCCAATATTTTTGCGCTACTATTATTTTATTCATGTGTCATTGGACAGTAGCAAACTCGATATCTCTTTCTCTCTCGATCTTCGTTGATATCCAATCAACGAGGACCTTAGCCCAGAATAGAAAACAGCGATGGTGATAACGAAAATTAAAGGGAAAATAAGTAGCAATTGTTTTGCCCTTTTTCCCTGTTCCTTCCACTCCTCCTTTTGGTTTCATTCAGATATTTACAGTTTTTCTTACGTACATAATTCTCCAAAAATGATTAATTCGAAAAAGGGTGAGAGAGAAAGAGAGAGAGAGAGAGAGAGAGAGAAAGAGGATTCGTTTTTTTCTTCCTTATAGAAACTTCAATATGCTTGCGTTCGATTGCCTCGGTGAGGACGAACAAGAAAGGAAAGAGAGAGAAAACGAGAGTTGTAGCAAAAGAGAAAATTGTTAGCACTCGTTCCTCTTGTAATCTTTCTTTGACGAATGAGTTTTATCTCTCTCTCTCTCTCTTTCTTTCTTTCTTTCTTTCTTTCTTTCTTTTTTCCTTCTGACGGTCAGTCCTTCGTAGTTACACGTATTTTTTAGTTTTGTTCACCGTCCAAGAGATGCCCGAAGAAATGTAAATGGTAATCGCGACTCAGGACACTGGGAGTCGCGCGAGTCTACGTGTGAATCTCGGCATCCCGATGACAACAGCATTATCGCGGGGAAGACCGAACACTGACACACCTACGCCGCTCGATTCCAATTATTCTTCCCCTCCCCCGCGCTTTCTCTCACACTCTCTTACTCTCACTCTCTCTCTGTCTCTCTTACTCGCTTACTCACTCTTCCTGTCTCTATCTTTCTCTCTTTCTTTCTTTCTTTCTTTTTTTCTTTCTCTCTCTCTCTCTCTCTCTCTTCCTCCCTTTCTCTTTCTTTCTCTCTCACTCTACGACAATTTCGGTTTTACAATTCCCCACCCTTAAGCCTATCGTTTCGCTCGTGATCCTTATTCGATGTGCTGTGGCCCAGAGACAGTGGCCATTTTGTATCTGACGTCATCCAACGACACTGATACGAACTCGTCACTGGCCCGATCACGCAAATAGGAACGAGCGCCCTCCCAATGGCTGATTTTCATTCGATATATTGCGATCTTGAACCACCTTCATAAACATGCATATATAGAAATATTTCATTAAATATTATTATTCAATTCAATGATATTTGTTTAATTGTTAAATTACGTATTTGAAAAGCACGTATATTAGATGTGTAATGCTATTTGATTCAACCAATCATAGTCAACTAATTGTTAACCAATCGTATTAAAATAATTTACTACCTCGAAACTGATTCGCTTACATGAAATACATTATGTACATATGATTGCAACCATTTTGCAATTATTTAAAATTAAGTTCTATGATTGGTTAGTGATATTTGGTACTGTCAAATTTAACATTTGAAAAACACGTATATTAAATGTGTATGCTATTCGATTCGACCTATCCTAGTCAATGCATTATTGACCAATCGTATTGAAATGATTTGCCATCTCGAAGCTGATTCGTTTTTGTGAAATACATTACGCACATATAATTACCATTGCAATAATTGCAACCATTTTATACAATTATTTGTTAAGTTCTACCATTGGTTACATTTATTTGACTCATATTGCGAATTAAGAGAAGTTATGAGAGCTAATTTATGATGTAGAATTTACGATCCAAGTTTAAAATTCGATTACGTTTTATCGAATTGTTATCGCTATCATGCTATATTTCAGATAACAAAGTGGTACACTTTTTAATACTACTCTTTAATTTTCAAAAATATCTTTGATATAATTTCTATTATTTTTTCTAGACCAAATGTTTCGTGGTAATTATAAATATTTATATGAAGATATTTCAAAGGGAAATGTTGCCGAAACAGAATATGTTTCTAAAGTAAATTGATAGACATATTTATACAAAATTCAATGTAATAATAAAAAAAGATACGTGTATTTAAATACGTTACGTCGATGGATCAACTGCGCGCCACTTTCTGAAGAGAGAATCGCGCTACACCGTGATGCTATGATCAATATCGGTGTTGCGTCTCAGCCTCCTCTGGACCATCATCAAATGCCAGACGGATTTGAAAATAGAGGAAAGGAAGGCGAGATGAAAGCTGTAACGCATACTTGTACATCAAGAAATGGTAAGTATGGGTACATAATCAAATAAATGTTATCCAATAAATGTATTCCTATTTTATGTTTTTTTCTTAATAAACTACATATAAAAATTTCTCTGAACGTTTAACGTTGTCTTACTTTACCTACAGTTTTTTAAATAGTATATTACAAGTCCTCGCATTTTATTTTATACGTTTAGTAAATGTGTTTTATAAAACAAATATTTGATTTTTTTTAATGTTAGCATATTTTTCCAATTTGTATCATAATAGATAAAATTATTACTAATTGTTCAGAAATATTAATTAATTTTTACATTTGTTGTATTAAACAATCGAACGTTTTTTTATTAAACAAAAAATTGTACTAATGTTCCTGCTTGTTTTTAATCTAAACACGCATGACTGTTGTCAATTTTTTATTCGTTGCAGTTTTAGATTTTCCGGAAGGTGATTCAATCGAAGACATCGCCGAATCCGTCGACGAATTGCGTGAAAAATTAGCGAATATGAAGAGATTAATGGAGGAACGTAAGGGAACAACTCTGGGGGAAATCAGTGCACGTAAAAGGAAAGAAGCTTCGGATATAATAGACGGAAATTTTCTTTCTTGGATTTTTGGTTCTGCATTAGTTGTCATATTGAGCGTTAGCTTTTACGCTTTTTATAATCTTTATCATGCGGTACTCAAAAAATTCCCTTCGCATCATACAGAGTTGTAAGAAAAGAAAAAGAAAAAAAGATTTACAAAATATAGAAAAGAAAAAAAAAGGAGAAAGTAAGAAAAAACAGTAAAAAAACCCGTCGAATGATCCGTTCGAACGGTAATTTTCTGTTCACTTTTTAATTTCCCTTTAAATGTATTTAATTACAACGACGTTAAAATCGCGACAAACGATAACGAGATTTCTTTTTCTATCGTTTTTCTATCCTTTCAGAAGACACGATACAAAAGAGAAACCGAAATGGCTAACATAACTCACCCCCGGAAGAAACACCGTACTCTGGTGTAATGCGTTTTGTCCGGTTTACGATGTAATCGTGACTAACAGACCGACGAGATCTCTAATTTCAATTATTTTTATTATCAGTAAGAAAGTTGAAACAATATTGAGGCGACACGTGATATTTTTGTCGATGAAATTTTCTATTACAAAAAAAAAAATGAAAACGTGCATTTCACTTTGATCAAAATTATGCACGTATGCATTACGATTCTCTAATTTTTGGTTATTATTATCATTATTATTATTATTATTATTATTATTATTATTATTAGAGACATTAATTGAATGAATGATTTGAAAATTATGCGTAAAACATTGACACATTAAAAGGAAAAATTAGGAAGAAGAAAAAATAATAATCGGCAAAATATCGAAAAAAACGAGAAAGTGCCTTAATATGTCGTTCCGCATAATTTCTATCCCAATGTACAAAACGTGTAATCAATATTATATAAAATTGACTAGTCAATTGTTAATTGTTTGTCAAATGTTCATTTGTTTAATTCGTTGTTAACGCATTTATAAATTTTACGATACAGCGAAAATAATATTTATAATTAAAAATCGTTGAGTATTACGTGTTCACCTCAAAATGAATTCGAATGGAATTCGTTCCATTACTCGATTATTTCTTAAGCACTTAAATTGTAATCTCGATAATTATATGAATAGCATTTCTTTTGCGTTGCACTATTTCATTGTATAAAAATAATTATTCCAAATGTGTATATACAGAATTAATAGAAAAATAAAAGATCTTAATATTTAATAATTATTGATCATTATCGATATTAAAAATAATTTGATTACAGAAAAGAGACATCAAAAATTAAATCCAAAAACCAATAGTATTTTATCTGGAAATATTTTCCTACGTATTTCGTAATCGAAAATGCACTGAAGTTTTATTTAAAGAAAATAAGGATTTCTCGTAGCCGGAAACTGTATAAAAGAAAATAAATTATATAAATAAGAAAAGAATATTAAAATTCATTTCAAAAAGATTCATGTCGATGTACCGCATCCTGATCCTTTGTTTTCCAGATCTTTGCTGAAGTGTACGAGCATTGTTTCGTACTCCTCTTGTTGCTAAAATGACGACATCACAAGTGTATCATTTTATATTTTTTTTTAACAGATGTGATTTTTTATTATGGATATTTTAATTTAATTTGGAATACCTTAATAGCCTCTTTCTTTAATTCCTCTCGTCGAAGAGACAAATTGGAAACCTGACTTTGCAAAGATTTCACCTAATAATAAAATCATGTTTATATAAGATATTAATAAGATATTTAAAGCTATTCATAAAGGAAGAAAAACAAACCTCTTCTTCGGTTTTATGGACATCTAATTTAAGATCGCTTATTAAAGATTTGTAACGATTTCGACAAGTTGAGGTTTTACTTTCTATATCGTTCAACGCATTTTCTACGCTTTTTATCTTATACTGCGATTGTTTTAGCTATATTTTATCCCATTTTATTGAGAGAAAAAAATAAAATTATCAGTGAAATATTCATGAAAAAAAAGTATACGATATAAAAATATTACGAATTATTTATAGAACAGATTATCAAATTATTTAGATCTAACCATACGTTCCTTCTTTGTAAGTTTGTCGGAAAGCGTTTGAAGTTTTATATCCATGTTTTCTTCTTTCTAAGTGAATTGTCATTCATAAAGATACATAAAATAATTAAAAGTTGATATATACAAAAATATATTTTATTTAAAATCAAAATAATCTGTAATAATAAATTACTTTATTAAACGTAGTAATGACGATGTTTTTTCCTTCGTCCAAAATCTATAATGAAATGATAATACAAAAAAATAATTAATAAATGTATATATGCATACTCTCTCGGTGTTCTAGTTTTCTTCACCAAATTTTACCAGCATATTTTTTAAGTCAATATAAGATAACGTTTATATTATATATATAACATTTATTTCTTATTTTTAATTATAGAATATAGTGGTAAAATTTTGCGGAAAAACACTTGGGACGCTCCAGTATATAAAACGCGTAGAATATTTTATATTATATCTTTTTTGAAAATTTTAAATACTAACACGTTTCTTTATTTTCTCTCTGTCATCGTCATTCTGAAATAAAATGGTTAAAAGTTCAATTTCTTTCAAATAAATTCAACAATATTATAATTTTGCTATTATAGTCTTACTGAGATTATAATAAAAACAGTAATGTACAACATAACGAACAGGAAAATCCATGATGTTTTTGATACAAAAAATGTTAATATAGCTGTCCACATGGCTTTGTAAATTTAAACATTAATATTCTAACCAAATCATATCGTATTTGAAAGGAATTTCACTAAATGACATTAACAGAACTATCGAATCAAACTTATTTATAATTAATTATTCAAATGAAGATCAAAATAAAAGATATTGATTTGAAAATCGAGACAATCGATTCAAATTAATCGACATTTTCCCGGGCTCGTTCGAACAGTGGACACGAAATGAATCATGCGATGTACCGTGATTATTTTTTTTTTATAAAAGAAAATAAGTGTTCTGTTTAAAAACTTTTTAGAAAAATTATAATAATTTTAATCAACGTTAAATTGTGTTCCACGTTATATAAAAAGTTATTTTTTTTAGATGTAGGTAAAACGTTAAATTTTTATTTGGAATTAATCTTTCTTGTTTTGATCTTTTTTCCTTGTCCAAAATAGATGTTCAATTTTAGATTTAAACAAATTGTTGCTAAATTATTTCTTTACACGAATTTACAATTGTATAAGTTTTAAATGACACCACATACGTAGTCATTTAATATTTCTAATCGACGAAGTATTCTATAGATGTGAAGCCTATGAATAGGCTTTGAAATTTGGACATATCATTTTTTAATAAACCATTTAAATTAACGTTAAGCAGAAATAAAGTTGATGTTAAGTCATCTTCGTAAAATATGTATTCGCGTATTGTTATTAAAAAGGAAAGATACAAGAAAGAATAGAAAACATTATTCATGCTTAACCAATAAAAATGGAGTCTACAGATATAAAAAAGTTACTTATGTTAGCCACGATGCTAATAATCCTAGAAATTACTTAAATTATCCTAGCGAAAATGTTGCTTTGCCATCTCAATCGCAGATCGTTATTGCAGGTGCAGGAACAGTTGCTAATTCTGTTGCTTATCACCTTGTCCTTAATGGGTGGAACGATGTTCTGGTACTGGAACAAAACAGGTCATTTCAATCTAATCAATTAGTTTTGTTATTTCATATTTCATTACTTACAAACCAAATTATTACTGTACCTTGTATGCTTACAGGATTGGTAGTGGGACATCACATTTTGGATCCGGAACACTTGGTTTATTCAAACCCATTTCTCACAGAAACTTGATATCTTACAGTATTAAATTATATCAGAAATTACAAGAAATGGGATATGATATTGGATTGAAACAATGCGGGAGCATAAATTTAGCGCAAACTAAAGATAGAATAATAGCTTTAAAAAGGAGAATGGCATACAATGTTCCAACCGGTTTGCATTGCGAGGTAAATATCATTTAAATATGATATACAATATGATATACAATATTATACAATTAACGCAGATAATTAAGAATTACTGCACACAGATTTTAGATAAAGACCATCTGAAACAATTGCATCCATACCTGCATGTAAATGATATCGAAGGAGCTATTTGGGTACCAGAAGATGCAGTAGCGGATCCCAGTACTATTTGTGAAGTTTTAGCTAAATTAGCCAAACAAGGAGGAGCAAAATATATTGAAAATTGTCGCGTAGAGCAAGTCTACACTAAAAATAAAGCTGTACAAAGTGTGCGAACTAATCAAGGCATGGTCATATGCGAATATTTCATTAATTGTGCAGGAATGGTAAAACAGATGATATTTATTCGTTTAATTAAAACATTGCAATTGACATTTACTTTACAATATTAATCTTAACAATATAGTGGGCTCGAGAATTAGGTTTAAGATGTAATCCACCTGTTAGAATACCAGCATATCCTGCAGAACATTTCTATGCTATTACACCTCCTCTATCACCAGAATTGAAAATGAATCTACCATGCGTTAGAGATTTTGATTCGTATTCGTATATGAGAGAATGGCAAGGTATATTTTGTATAATTCAATTGACATAATTAATATAAGGATGATAATATTATTATTATAATATATTGTAATTTAAATGAAATCAAAATATGAAGTAAAGTTATTTCATATAAAACAGGAGGTTTATTGATTGGTTGGTTCGAAGCTGAAGCTAAGCCTGCATTTGAAACTGGATTAGTTTCATCTAAGGATTGGAGGCAATATGTAAAAGATGATCCTAGTCATTGGAAACCTCTTTGGGATAAGGTTTTACATAGAATACCAATTTTGAAAAGTTTACCAAAACCAAATGTATATAATTATCCAGATAATTTTACTCCAGATGGTAGATGGATTTTAGGTGAAAGTCCTGAAGTGAAAAACTACTTTGTTGCCGTGGGAATGAATGGAAATTCGCTCCAAGGTAAACGGTATACGTAATCTTTGATATTTATAAGCATTTTACCAACTTTGACGATTCGTTTAATTTTGCAAGGAGCGGGAGGTATTGGAAAAGAAGTCGCCGAATGTTTAATAAATGGTGAATCTACCCAAGAACTCCTTCCGTTTAACGTGCAAAGGTTTTTAGATCTGCATAATAATAAACAGTATTTGCAGCAAAGAATTAAGGAAGTAGTTGGACGAAATTACGCTATACTCTATCCTCATCAAAGCGAATACAAATATGCTCGTAAATTACGTTGTTCGCCACTGTATTCTGTCCTCGAGGAACGCGGGGCTATATTTGGTGTTAAAATGGCATATGAACGACCACTTTATTTTAATTCGAACTACGTTCGTGAGTAAATGTTCTTTTTTATTTTTGTTATGTCAATGCATGTAGAGTAATTTGTTTTATTCAATTATACTACTTCGAAAGGAGGACAAAAGAAACCAGTTATGCCATCAGGGAGTTTTTATAAACCTAAATTTTTTGACTTCATGAAGGAAGAGTTTCAAGCATGTCGAGAGGGTGTAGGAATAATTGATATGAGCTCATTCTCTAAAATTGAAATTAAAGTAAGTTCAGAAAACTTATTAAAATACATTTCTTCCTAATTATGTCAAATTTTAAATATTCTCAATTTAATTAATTATAGTCTAGTCGTTTGGAAGTAGTAAATTACCTTCAAAAATTATGTTCCAATAATGCAAACATACCAATCGGTGGGATAGTGCACACAGGTATGCAAAATGAAAGAGGTGGCTATGAAAATGATTGTATGCTAGTTCGACAAGCAGAAAATAGTTACTTTATGGTTTCGCCCACTTCACAACAAACACGTATTTATCAATGGATGTCCAGGTAATTAATAATATTTAAAATCATGTTTTATTGATTTCAGTATAATCTGCACATGCATAGATATAACATTATTGAGTATAACTTAATTAGTAAGATTTGATATATAATCTATATCTTATTATTACTATAATAAAAATAATTTACTTTGAGGATGTATTTTCTTTAAATACATAGGCATTTACCGCATGATCATTCTGTTGGTCTGAATGATGTGACTTCAAAATATACAGTTATTAATATGGTAGGACCTAAATCTACTGAATTACTCTCAGAACTTTCTAATTCAGATATTAATCTATTCCCTTTCACATATAAGGTATTTACAACTTATTGGTGGAACAATAAGTATTATTTTAGCTATGTAGATATATAAATCTAAAAATTGTACTTCCATTATGCAGACGGTAAATGTAGCATATGCCTCAGATGTAATGGTCATGGCATTTACACATACTGGTGAATCTGGATATTGTTTATATATACCTTCAGAATATGCACTGCATGTGTACTCAACGTTAATGGAAATTGGAAAAGATTATGGAGTGCGTGACGTTGGTGTGCTTACACAACGCTTCATGAGAATAGAACGTTTTATTCCTTTTTGGGCAGAAGAGTTAACTCCATTCGTTACACCCTATGAAGCTGGATGCGGATACAGCATTAAATTGGATGTAAGTAAATACATTTATTTGTCAAATGATATTAAATGTGGCATTTAAAAATTTTCTTTTTCTTTCCATTTTAAAGAAAGAATATTTTATTGGAAAATTTGCACTGCAACGTCAGAAGGAAGTAGGTGTCACCAAAAGACTGGTATTATTTATGCTCAATGAACTCGATGTAAATAAAAATATATGGGCATGGGGCGGGGAACCGATATATCGAAATGGTGAATTTGTTGGAACCATTACATCCGTGGGGTAAATATTTGTAATAAGTTCAAATGCACGCAAATGATGAATATTTTTTTTATATTTTACTCGTAATTATTTTACTAATAACATATTAATTTTGATAGGTACGGCTTCGCTACGGAAAAACTTATATGTCTTGGTTTTATCAGTTTACCTGGAATGAAATATCTTCAAAACAGCACAAACGTTGTTACTACGGATTTTATAATGGAACCAACGTCTCATTATGAAATAGATATCGCTGGATGTAGGTTCTCAGCGAAACCTCATATTCATCCCTTGCCAATTCCTGCATTGAATAGTAAACTCAATAAAAAATATATTCCCACACCGGTTACGTCTTATCAAAGCGATATATCACGATAAAAATACTGCGTATAGTCTTTCTATATATATTTCATTTATAACACAATACTGTAGAAAGTATGTTATGATCTCGTAAGTAAAAAGATGATTTGTGGAGAGAAAAAAAGAAAAAAAAAGTTGCACATTAATTTTCACTCTCCTTTTCTTATTACTTATATTTGTAGTCTTTTTGTTAGCTGCTATAAAATTAAACAGCTTGGTATACAATTTGCACTATACTACTTTCAAGTATATATTTATTTACAAATATATGAACTGTGCAAAAAAGAATAGTACGTTATCGAAAACTTGTACATAATCGTTGATCTGTGAAGCAATAAAAGCATAATTATAAGTCATTTTCCGTGTATTATTATATGCTACTTGCAACAAAAATGATGAAATTATAGATTTACAATTTCTATTTGTCTTCATATATAAATTATTATTATTGTTTTATTATTATTATTATTATATATATGCAGTATTTCCAATCATTTTATTAATCAATTTATAGTAATTATATCCATATAATAAAACTCTATTTATTATGAACAATATAAATGCTGCAAGCATTTGTTTTTGAAACTATTATTTAAATTATCACTTATATACAAAAGAATGAGCTATCATAACGATAAGAAACTTGTTTGTATATTAGTTTGGTACCATAATAATAATTACTCGATATATATATATATATAAAGGAAAAAACTATAAAGCACATTCCGCTTCAATGTTATAATCACAAGCTATAAATCTATAATAGCAAATTGATTTTATATAGATTTTTGTTTGTTGTTTCTCCTTTTTAACATTTGCATGAAAAAAATACAAATATAGTAAATAGGAATTTCAAAATAATTGATGGAAAGTACCTATATTAGATGTTGAAGCTATTACTTTGTAAAATCACCAATGTACAGATTAATAATCTGTAATACTTTTTCTTAGACATCCAACTTAATTACGATGCCCATGCTTCTAAATCCTTTAAATCCTCGTCTTCCTCTGGTTTAGCTTCTATAAAAAATAAATAGTATTTCAATTATAACATTACATATATGATATTGATAGAATATATAAAATACTTCTAGATATTTGACTCTTATCATTATATGAATCATTACTTGTACGAGTTCTTGCAGGAACAGATGGAACAGCTGGAACAGTTGTAGCAGGTATCGCTGGTAATTCATCCGTAGATTCAATACCAAGTAATTCTTTATCGAGTTGTTCCTGTTCAAGTTCTTCGAGTTCTTTTTCAAGTTCTTCTTCATCTATGTCTTGACCAAATGCTACAGGATTAGATATTGCATCAGAAATTTCTTTAGCAACATCTTGTTGTTCAGCAATATCATCCATCATATCGTGAACTTGATCAACGTCCCTGTAATAAAATTATTATAAAGTATCTTTTCACTTGAAAACACAGCTATCTTTAACCATAACACAACATCAATGCATATATTTAAACTGTAAAGCTTAATTAATCGTCTTGATCTGCATGTTTCTAAATAAAAAGAAAATTTAATATATATATTACCAAAATACTTATAACAATTAAAACAAATTTCTTACATGTGTTGATGAGCAGATTTTAATGCATCCGCTGCGCTTTTCATGGTGGTAAGTACTGCAGTATTTGTATTAGCACTTTCCAGAGCTTCTCTTTGCATTTCAATTGTTGACAAAGTACCATCAATTTGTTGTAGCTGCTTTTCATAACGCTTTTTTCTTTTAAGGGCTTGGATAGCCGCTATAAATGACATATGAGTATAGAACATACTTCTCATTATTAATATATCAGATAATTAAAAGTTAATTAAAATAAATATTAAAATAAATAATGTATCTTATATATGATCATGTGTGCAAATATATATGCATTATTTGAAGTTGAAATAATTGCAATAAAAAATTGAAAAAATCTGAAACTTGACAAAGGTTTTAAAAGATACCACTATGACAGATGACCTTAACCATTAAAATATTACTTTAAATTGATATTAATTTTAATTGTTATAATAAAAGGAAATAAAAACAATCTTGATATTGAACTAAAGCAATAAGTAGACAATAAAAAATACCTCTCTTGTTCTTCGTTCCATTCTTTTTCGCTGTTTGAATTTCAAGTTCAATTTTGCTTTCAAGAAAGTCTTGTTTCTTAATCAGCATATCCTCAGTTTCACGTAATTTTTGAATAGCCTCGGCCGTTGATGGAGCAACTGGCTCCTTTTTACCACCAAATACTTTGCTGAAGAAACTCATTTTGACGTTTTATTGTTCAACTTGAAAATTGCGATAGAAAAGATTACACAGATAACCTCAAAGAAAATATATATTTTAGCTAATATCAAAGAAGTATCACCACCGATCGTGCCTCTATCACCGCCATATTTTCTTAGGCATTTGATTTGACTTACGTCATGAGTCATCACTAAGTAAATCCATGATTCCCACCTATTTTGTTTTATTATTTTCCTATATTACGATAAAAAATTTTTTAAATATACTAATTATATTTTATATATCGCATTGTGTCGATTAATTATGGAAATAATTTCAAATTATACTATAAACAAAAACATTTCCTAAGTGCTTTCTAGCCATTTTTGCCGATTTCAAATGTAAATCATGTTTAAGCTTAAATTGCCTTTTCTCAAATTGTTCCTTGCATACTTCAATTGTTAATTTTAAAAAATCGTATTTTTTACATCTATTTTTTCTTGGTCAATGAAAGTGCAAAATTAAAATAATTTTTAAAGATTCTCTTATACATTCACTTGTTAACATGTTACTTGTCATTTTAACACTTTTGAATATAGAAATTGAACATTTTGTTAATGTTTAAACTGTTAATTAAAAGCCCTCTCAATAAAATCTTGATGATTATTGACATATTGATTGAAAAGTTTTTTTAAATGAAGAAATCACATTAAACTGTAATTAATATTAACATTAATTTGTTTTCTTTAAAGAAATCTCAAATGTTATTTTAAAAATAAATAACTCATATAGAGAGATTTCGTTTGATACGTAGGGAATGAAAATATGGTATATCTGGCGACACTGGTTTGCTATTATATTTTTAAAGAAACGTTCAAGAGATTTGTTTGTTTAAAATAGCTCAATATATACGCATAAAAAATTAGTATGACGTTGTAAAATTGTGTCATCAGTTTATAAATATATATATATATATATAATTTCTAAAATATTTTAAAACATACAATACGTATTTATACATATATATATTATATATATATATATAGAAAATACAAATAAAATAGATTTATAAATATATAAAAAATATAGGATAACTCACGTGATTGTAATAAAAACAATAAATTAACTTTCTCGTTTTTTTTTTTAACGACGCGAATTAAATTATTTCATTAAATTCATTTTCATGGATAACAATAGTGAGTTGCAAAATGATGTAAGTAATTATACAATTTTAACTACGTATTTTTGTACGCATTTAAAATGTTGTTTCGTGTTGCGTTCATTTTTATCTTCGTGAGCCAGATTTAGCTTGATTGACGTTTCGTAAGACTATTTAAAAATAAATAAAATGTCTCCCCGTGTGTATACTTTACCGGTCTTTCCTTGATTTTCGGAATTCACTTCCTTAGATTTAAATATTTACGATGAGACTCTCGTGGCGTGATGCAGATCGGGTGAGATTCAAAAACAGTGTCTAAATAGAATATGTCTTCAGTAATAAATTTTTGTGTTTTAATGTAATTAATCATATGCGATAAAATAAAATATTTTTTTAATATATTAGATTTAATTTAATTGAGTGATTTTATATTGCGTGTATATAAGATTATATCTGTTGTTTATTTCAGTTTGAATCATATGGTATTTAAATCCCTTAAATTCCTTTAGATTTTGTTATATTATATAATATATAAAATCCTTTTTCTTATTCTAATCTCATTTATTAACAGGATTTTAGAAAACATTTACCAGGCGGTGAAACAACCGAACATCAACTAACAGAAACTTTGCATTCTGTGAGAACTGATTTTAAACCGCTACCTGGTTTTGATCCGAACAAAGATGATCTTGAATATTTTCGTGCTCAACAAGGAATCGATTGCGACGAAGTATATCCTGGAATATTTATAGGAGATGCGTTAGTACTTGCATTGGAATTATTGCATTTATAGTTTATGTAGATTAGGAGTGAAAAAATGATAACAGTGAATTGTATCTATTGGATAATTAAGTTGGAAGAATAATCTCACCTTGCGTATGAAAGGTCTCAGATTTTACTTGATAATTTAAAATGAAAATTTACATGTCTCTTTTTCACTTACTACATTTTAAAAGGTTTCCCATTGTCTTTTCAAATCATTGTAACAATAGTACTAAATTTCATGTAACAGGACCACGGCAAAAAATAAAAATTATCTTGCAAGGATCGGTATAACACATTTGCTTAATGCTGCGGAAGGAAAGAAATTTGGATTTGTAAATACTGACAGAAATTATTATAGTAATACAAGAATAAAATATCTTGGATTACCGCTGGCTGATCTTCCAACTGTTGATATAAGCAAGTACTTCTACACTGCGGCATCTTTCATCGATGAAGCTGTTTCTAATAATGGTAAATTTTTATACATTTGTATATATTTATATCTATATAGAAATGTTGAGATATCAAGTTTTATGATTTTTATTATCTTTACTGCATACGTAATTACTAAAAAATTTCTTAAAGAAAATTTCTGCAGTTTGTACCAAAAAGACATGATACACAAAAAAATTTTTTTTTTAATCACATCACGAACAAAATAGAATTTTACTTATACATATGAAAGGATCAAGTTGAATTTAAAACATTCAACAATCTTATTATTAAGGAAGTTACCAAAGGAATGGTAAGTTATGGAAGACGTTAATGTTTTATTATAAAAATGCATTGTAAAAATAATTTATTTCATGTGTATCATCTAAATACTATATAGAATTTTGTTCCGAGTTTTTTTTTTATTAATTGCATGCATAAAAAAGATAATTAAAGTCATGCATTAGCTGTTATCCGCAAATATATATTACTATTGTATCACCTGGAAAAATTGCTTCGTTTTTAATATAAGAAATTGATTGTGTATAAAAGTGGAATAAATTTTCCAGACGATCCAATAATATTACCTTTTCAAATATCTAACGCACGCATGTGTGTGCGTGATCATGTAATAAGTATCTTTTAATCATGTCATACGCATATATATTAGGTAAAGTTTTTGTACACTGTATGGTGGGAGTATCTCGCAGTGCAACGTGCGTCTTAGCATACTTGATGATAAAGAAGAATATGTTGGCTGTTGATGCGATAAGGATAGTCCGTGAAAAACGCGATATTCATCCAAATTATGGATTTCGCAGTCAATTAGCTCAACTGGATAATCAACTACGTCGGCAACGTTTGTAATAAAAAGAACAAATTTGAATTAACAAATATATCTATAGTATTATAACATTATGCGGATTAAATATGATTGTAGATACGCGGTTCCAATGTATCATACGTTTCTTGTAATAAGATGATTCTTAAATCGTACTTATATCTTATAATAAATAATAATCAATAATCCCAAATATATGTCTAATGTTAATGCTTGCTTCAAAAGTAAAATTGATTTCCTTTTCTGTACGTTTTACAATATTATAACACATTATTATGATTTTTATTATGATTTCGGATATTTCTTAACGTTTTATATCAAATTCTTAGATATAAAATTGTAAAAAGAATTAAATAATATTTTATTGAAATACAATATAGAAGACTAATTTCATGTAAAAAAGAAACATTATTTAAAATCTCTATTGTATAAGAATAGAATAAAAATTAAAATGATCTTATTTCTAAATCTAATAAAAAAATTACGTATCGTTAGTGTGATCTCTACAAGAATATACAATCCTAAAATGTACCTCGTAATATTAAGAACTTCACTGTTAGTACTGTTTAAAATAGACACAATAAAAATATTTAATCGAATATTACATAAATTAAATATAATCTCTTGAAGTAATACTATTATACGAAGAATCATATTGTATCAAAATGTACTAAAGTTTGAAGAAAATCTTCCTTTTCATAAAAATCACTTAATTTATTATTCGTGGCCTTTTATTATGTAATTCTAAACTGTGATTTGTTAAACTTATTTGACTATCTACTTCGTCTAGTCCACTACGTTTTCTTGCTTTTGGTGATGATTGCTTTAGACATTCCATATCGTTAAATACTACTTGAGCTCCTCCGCCAGAAGTTGGTAAAATATCTCCTTTAAAAAGTTTGGTTTCAAGTTCTCCATCAGTATCATGTTCTTGTGCGACTAGGCAATACCTAGACGCACCATCTGTAATTTCTTTTGGACTCGTAAGTCGGGTAACACTTCGTCTTCTACGCATTATTGGTTGGAGAACAGTACCAAGAGGAGCAAGTGCTCCAGGTCTATGATCGATCCACCTATCTGCGCTTTGAGAACGTCTATACCTTACATTTGATACCATTGTTTTGTCTTTCCGTGATCTTCCTTCTGTAAAAGGTACTAACCTTTTCGTAATATCTGCTACACGAACAGGCGTAGCAGGTGGTACATCCTTGGATACAATATTTTCTGAATTAACGTTTTCGTCAACTAAAATTTGTTTAACTAATCTCAATTTGTCATCTTGGGCTTTCATTTGATTCTGAAGTTGTTCGCGTTGTTGACGAAGTTTTACTTCTAATTCTTTATTCATCTTATCCGTCTCTACCTGTATCTTAGTATTATATTTTTGTTTGGCCCTTTGTTTATCTATCAAACGTTGATTTAATACCATGTCTCTATTTTTTACCTCCTGTTGCATAGATTTTATCGTTTCATTTGCACTGTTTAATTTGCAAATCAAACTATCGATTTGCGCTTCCGTTTTCCCAAGATGACCTTCCAAAGCTACAATCTTTTTCTTCTGTTGCGCGTTCGTAGCTTTCAATGAAGCATTATCTACTTTTAAACTAATATTTTCTTTTTCCATCGATGAAATCATTTTTCTGAATTCATTTTCTACAAAAAAGATACAATCAAATAAAATGTATTTTTATAAAAAATATTTATTATCTTTTATTTTATATATATTTTATATATATAAAACTACAAAAAATTAAAATAGATGTCTTACGCTTTTGTTGTAAATCAGTCCGTAACATATTTCGTTTGTTTATTCTTTGCTCCAAGAAGTGCATTAAATTTGTTATGATTTGATCATTTTGTGGATTATTCATTTCTAATTCAGGGAATGGTCCACCCAAGCTAAAGACACACACAAAACAAGAAATAATAATAAAATAATTAAGGAAAATAAAACAAATAAAATTAATTAATAATTGCATTGAGAACAAATTATGAAATTTACCTGTACACTAAACCAATATCAATTTCTAAACCATTAGCTTCTACACGGCCTTCTTTTTCCAATCTATTTTTTGCTTCTTTAAATATCTACAAAAATAATTATTTCATTAACAATATTTATAATCAATTAAATATTAAACTTAAATTCTGTTTGTTACATACTTTATTTGCTTGTCTTCTTCCAGGTGTATAACCAAGATCGATTTTATTAACCGTGGGCCTTGCTACTTGTACTTCTTGAGTTACTTCAGCAAATTTCATCACTTGCTGCACAGATATAATATTATCAAGCAATTAAAACAAACTTTGACATTATACAAACGCACATATGTGTGCACTATTATTATTACTACATAACGTACGATTGTTTCATCATAATCATCTGCTCTTGGATTAACGCAAACAATCATCCTAACTTGTCCTTCCCCATCAAAGTAATTTTTAAACAAATGTGTAAGTTTAGAATCTCTATACGGCACCATCTTGTTAGTTCCTTGTATTTGATTCTCTCTTAAGATTTCCATACACGATCGAAGAGTCATCAACGAATTATTTATATTTCCTGTTTGCAAATTATATACATATATGTATAATAGATTTTTTATATAGAAATATATTTTAACATGTTAGGCGCCAAATCTCGTAGGAACCGACATGGGGGTTTAACATGCTAAGAGAGAATTAAAAAATTGCATTAACTATATACCTGCTTCTCTCAATCGTTGTCCTGTATTTTTAGTACGATTTGTACGTTCACTCCCAGCTAAATCAACTAATGATAGTTGGCTTATCCATACAACACGTTTGTCTTGTGTAACTTGCTCACCATCGCTATCTAAAGGTGCCTATTTACTGATATATTAGATTCACGAGTATAAGAGATAATATATGTGTATATGCATATACACATACTTGTAAAAAATGTATATAAAATATTACCTGTACAAGACGAATAGTAAATGTGCTGTGAGATCTACTTGATTCTGCGTTAAGAGCAGTATGAGCAACACGTCTTTTTCGTTGACCACGATGAAACACTTCGAATGCTTCCTCTGAACTTTTCACTTCCACTTCAGTGACAGCATGGACGTACATGTTTTTATTACCATCTTCTCTTACAATTTTACTCTGTAATGTTCTAAATATTGCAACAAAGTATTAATGAATAATATACAATATACAGTATTATAATTTTGTCCAATAAAAAATTATATTCAATAATTTAATGAACATTGAACATACTTATTTCTAACATCATCATCATCCAACAAATCATATACACTATTGTTATATATTTCAACATATGTAACAAACACAGCGTATGCATTGTCTTGCTCGATAGGAAGAACTTGGATTTCATTATATCCACGAATTAGAGCAGGATTACTATCGCTGTCACTTTCCGCTTTACGTCTAATAAAAAATAATTAATATAAATATATTTTGAATCCTCGAATATATTGTAATATAGTGGATGATTGGTTAATAAACGTAATCTGTTCAAAGATTATGTTCACTATACGTATTGTTCGTTAACTAATTATAATTTGGCTATTTCATTTGACTTACAGTTTTCCAGATTTACTGCTTTTCTGAGACATAAGTCCAGCATGTATTTCGCTTTGTCGATCTAACATCGCATCTGCTTCACTTTGCACATCAAAACCATTGAGTTTATCAGGTTTAAATACAAATTTCTTAGTTTGATAATTTATAATACTGTTAAATATAACATCAAAACAACGAGGCATAATCCCATCTTGAGAAGTATCTCCAGTCATAGTATATGTTTTACCACTACCAGTTACCCCATACGTAAACAATAAACCATTTCTTCCTTGTATAAGATTTTCAACCAAAGGTAATGCTACCATATCAAATATTTCCTTTTGTGTAGCATCTGGTGGAAACACATGAGTAAATGTCGTTTGTATTTCCTTATTAGTGGTATTACGAAAATTAACTGCAGATTCTGGTGGTGTGATTACTATTGTTGAATCTGATACAACTCTCATACATGATACATCATTAGGAAATTGCATAGGTTTTAAACGACAGTATACTTGAACAGGATCTTTATATGATGTGTTAGCACCTCTTATGCGATTAATCGCTTTTCGGGATGAGCCTAACATTTTTCCACGTCTAAAATAATAAATGTATAAACAAAAAAACTATAATGAAATATCTTTGTGTTGTTCTTGGATCATTATTTTAATAACAGAAACAAAATTGATAAAACATATGATATCCAATATTCTAATGTCAATTTTGTTAAACAAGTACATATTGCATACGACAAAGAATTTATTCAAATATATAATATACTATGAATATATTGATTAACTTACGAAGATTTCATTGTGCTTTAGATATAATTAATCTTTTCAATTATTCTTGAAAATATATCAAAAAGCCTGTGTGTTCTTCCTTAGATTTCTGTTCTTATTTTCCTTTGGGCTCACTGAACTATACTTCTAACAATTACTATTTACACAATAATATTTAATTTAACAAATATATATAAAAACACATTATTATTACAAAAATATTTATAAAACCTACTTGACTGATCAGTCAGACAATTTTCCAACTGTAAACTGTTTCAAACATTCAAATTTTAAATGGGTAGTGTTTTCAATACCGGTAACGGTCATTTGTAAATTTGCCCTAACGTAAGATATCAAATAAAATTTTTATTTCTTGTATTCGCTTATAATATATGACTATTAACAGATATTTAATATATTTTATTAAAAATATTAAATTAAAAGTTTTTTACCTAGTAACAATTATTAGAAATTCATCCCATCAAAAGAATAGTCCAATGAAAAATTGTAGATAAAGCAAATATTGGTTACCATGAAGCTGGATTGACCAATCAGAATCTGTATTGTTATTCATTTTCAAAAATGTTCTGACATAAATTATATTGCAATACAAAAATTTAATTTATTTAATAAAACATTATATGACGGTGGGTTGAAAAATTTGGGGTCTATTCTTTTAATTTAAATATTTACATTTAAATAATTAGACATAAAAATGTAATTTGCTATTATTATTATATGATTATGATAGTGGTGTGCATAAGTAAATATTTTATATCTAACAAAAATTTGAGTAGAAGTTATTTATTTTTGTTTACAATTCTATAAAAAAAAAAAACAAAATAAAATTACTTCTTAGTTTTTTTGTCTTTGCCAATCTTGGTAACATCATCAGGATTCTCTGTGGCATCTTTAACGCGCTTTGCTCTTATTCCCACTAATCTAGCATCTGCTCTAGCTTTACGTAGTGTTATATATGCAGAGAATTTCTTTTCATCTTCGGTAATAACATGTTTTTTCACTTTCATAGATGGTTGACGTTGAATAGGTATAATTTCTCCTTTCATTTGCTTAGCCGTTTTCATTTCTTCTGCGGTTGCATCACCCTTCTTAGGCTATTAATTGATAAAAGTAGAATATTATTATTATTATATTTATGAAAGATCTGGGCAATTGAACTTTTTAATTGGTTTTTACTTTTATCGCTTCTGTTGTTTCAGTAAACTTTTTATATAAATGTACAAATAAAAAAAAACAGTACTATAAATAAATAAAGATAAAACAGAAGATTTAAATGGTAACCACAAGTGTAATAGCTTGTAGGTGCATAGCTGCCCAAGTTGCAGTAAGCATAGCTATTTAAAATATATTACGTTATCAATTATATCAAGTATATATCATAAATATATAACATACAAATACACTAAGTGATTAGTTAACAAACATGATTCATTCAAAGACAATGCTCGTTACCTTATCACATACTGTACAATTCTATAAAGTTTACACACGGTTACTTCTTCTCATGTTTGTTCTGTGAGGTGTTCGTTATCCGAATATAAAAATATTTAGCAAATATTTTAATAAAAATATTTTATATTAATAAACATACCTTCTTATCATTTATGGGGAAGATGATCAATTTGTTTTTGTATTCTTTCAGCCTCTGAGCATTTACTTGCAAAGACTCAATGGATTTATTGCGTCTTCTTGGGTCGACAGCAATTCCAATTGTTCTAGCATATCTCTTGTTTAAACCAGAAGCTTTAAGTTCTTGAAGAGTAAAACCTTTGCCAGCCCTAACTTTTGTATGATAGCGGAATGTTGGGCAATGCACAACAGGTCTTAAAAGCTTGACAGGCCTAAAATACATAAATTGTTAAAATACCCACAATAATAATTAAAATACACATAAATAAATGAATATTATTTTTCATCATTGTGAACAAAATTTCGGTGTGAAAATAAAAATTCTATACTATTCAAATATTAGTTACAGTAATAGTAATTGTATATTATATGATATAACATTAAACTATCGATAATTACCTTGGTGCAACTGCACGAGCTTTCTTTATTCGGTTTTGTCTACGACGGTATTTTCTTGCAGGTTGATTAAACCAAGTTTTAACAAACCGTTGCCAATCCTTATGGAAGTGCCCATTAGGGATCATATTATTACGTTTCCCCATTGTGAAACTGTAATTGTTGAAAATATTGAGATTAATGTTATGACAGGAATATGTTTCTTCTATACAATATTGCCTAATTAATTATTAATAAAGCGATAAACAATTACTGTATATCGAATATACATGCATATCAATATTAAATTTGTTGAATGCTAGAACACATCTGTATATACATATAATATCAAAATGAAGTAAAAAAATATAAAACAAAAAATATTTAAAATGTATATATGTTAATATGAAATGTTTGTTTACTTTATTACAAATTAATTATAATTATAATTATAATAGTAATTACAATATGCATTAATATTCCTAACCTCTCTCTCAATGATTAATACACAACACGAAAGTACAATACTTTGAAATTAAACATATATACATACGAAGATAAATAAATATAATATTATAAAAAATAAAAAGAAAATGTTAAAAATAACTCTTTTTATATCAAGTATTAAAAAATTATCAGATGCTTACATTTGAGAAAGATTTAATATATGACCAAATTTTCACTTCTTCTTCGATGTAATCCACATCCGGAAAAGGAACTTTCGGTGAAAAAGTCTATACTTTTCCAAACTGAAATAAGCATTCTTATTACAATTATACATTCTAATTTTATAAATTAAAAAAAAGAAAATTAGTTATATGAATATTAGGTTATACGTTCTTACAGGTTTATTAATTATTAAATTTATTATGTTATGAATATAAAGATTAATTTGATTAGAGTTGTTTAGTAACATTAGTTATAAAGTTAAAGGTGGGAAGAATTCATTTGACGCATGCGCTTATGTTATTTTATTGTCGCTTGAATAGAGATGCTAGTTAGATCATCAAACGCTGTGGCGCTTCGGTCGCTCCGCAATGCCGCAAGGCAATTTTCCTTAGTCGGTGTTCTGTATATTATGTTATGCATATGTGGTTATAAATATATAAATATATAAAAGACTTCACTTTATTGATGTTAAATTATATTAAAATAAATTTTGATTGGGCTACAATTATCATTTAATACTAATTGGAATGTTAAAAAAACAAGACATGAAGTACGGTTTTATAAATTTATTAAAACCGATTTTAAAAAATCGAGATGAATACTTTTTTACAAGGTTTACAAAAAGACTAGCCTCTACTGGTATTTGTTCATTGAAGGTAATATTAAAATTCTCTTATATCTCTTAATTTACATTTATTGCTCTATAACCTATATTTAAATTTTATTTAAATAATAAAATATGTGTTAGTTAATTTATATTTAAAATTTCAATGCATATAGTTTTTAGGATGACAATCTTGATATAAATACGAAAAATAAAATAGAGTTATATTGGAAGAAGAAAGTTAATTTCGATTTATATGATGGAAATGATAATAAAAAGGATAAGTTTTATGTTCTTTCCATGTTTCCTTATCCTTCTGGAAATCTTCATATGGGCCATGTCAGAGTTTACACCATCAGTGATGTTATAGCACGTTTTTATAAAATGGCAGGTAAGATAAATAAGGATACTATCAAATTGTCATTTTTCTATAATAAAAAAATATTAAATCAGTAATGAGAGAAATGAGAGAATGCAACTAAGGTGGCATAGCGTATAGAACACATTGACATTATTTAACCGGACGGTATTTAACCACTGACATCTTGCATAAATAATGATACTCAATATTTGTTTTAGGTAAAAATGTGATTCATCCTATGGGATGGGATGCATTTGGTCTACCTGCTGAAAATGCAGCTATTGAACAACAAATTGACCCTAGCGAATGGACTAGAAGTAATATAAATACAATGCGCAAGCAATTAAATGCTCTTAATTTTTCATTTGATTGGAACCGAGAAATTTCAACTTGCGATCCTGAATATTATAGATGGACTCAAGAATTATTTTTAAAACTTCTTGAAAAAGGTTTAGTTTATCGAAAAGAAGAATATGTTAATTGGGATCCTATTGACAAGACTGTACTAGCAGAAGAACAAGTTGATGTAAATAATAAGTCTTGGAGGTCTGGAGCTACAGTAGAAAAGAAATTATTAAATCAGTGGTTTATCAGAACTACAGCTTTCGCAAAGTATGTTCATAGTAATAACTATTTTAAGAGGAAAAAAAAACAAATCTAATAAAATACAATATTTTTATTATATTATAGGTCTTTATTGGATGGATTAAATGATCCGACATTAAAAGAATGGAAAGATATTATAAAAATTCAACAAAATTGGATAGGTGATTGTAATGGTGTAAGTTTTGACTTCAAATTAGTTTCGGATATTTCTGAATTCCCTAAAACTATAAATTTGTGGACTGATAAGCCAGAATTTATCAAATTTGCAAAATTCGTTGTTATTTCTCCTAGTAACATATTAAATCAACAACAATACACTGAAAGTGTTAACGCAACGACTAAAAAACTGAAAGCTACTGTAATAAATCCTTTCACTGAACAAGAATTACCTATATTTATATCAGAAGAATTGGTTTTTCCACAATTAAGAGATAATTATTTGGGTATTCCTTCTGCTTCCATGGAAGATTACAAATTTGCAGAATTTATGAAAATTCCATTCCAACGACACAATATACGTTCTCATTTAGAATTGCAGAATGAACTTAATGACGTATTAATTAAAGCAAAGAAATGGAATATTGGTGGATATGTAGTAAGTTCTAAATTGAAGGATTGGCTGATTTCTAGACAAAGATATTGGGGCACACCTATTCCAATTGTACATTGTCAAAATTGTGGTATTCAACCTGTGCCACGCAGTCAGCTACCTGTTACATTGCCAAAAATTAATTTTAACTTAAAAGAAAAAAATCATTTTACTTTACTCGATGCCAAAGAATGGTTAGAGACTGTGTGTCCAAAATGTGGTAATCATGCAATCAGAGAAACTGATACAATGGATACATTTGTAGATAGTTGTTGGTACTTTTTAAGATACATCGATGCAAAAAATAACGAAAAAATATTTTCCACGGAAAAAGTCAAAAAATCTTTACCTGTTGATTTATATATAGGTGGAAAAGAACATGGTATGTTCAAATGTTGAATTTGATTGATTTGTCCATAGCTCACATATTTCTTAATCAATTTTTCATACGATTACAGCTACGCTTCATTTATATTATGCTCGATTTATGAACCACTTTTTATACGAGGAGGGTCTTGTTCCAACTCGTGAACCATTTAAGCAACTTCTCGTACAGGGTATGGTAATGGGAAAAACTTATCAAATCTCTGATACTAAAGAGTATATAAAAGAAAGTGACGTTATTAAAAATGAAACGGATAACAAGTATACAGAAAAAAGTACTGGGAAACTTGTTACAGTTACTTGGGAAAAAATGTCTAAATCAAAACACAATGGAATTGATCCTCTTGAACTTTTAAGATCCTATGGTATAGATACAACTAGATTATTAATATTAGCCGATGTAGCTCCAACTTCGCATAGAAATTGGTCGACTGACAGTATGTATTTTTAAATGGATATATATATTATTTATTATTATAATTATTATAGATCAAATAATACGATCTTTTCTTAAGAGATTTCTAAGCTAGATATTAAAATAGTAGAACTCGTTTTATATTATAAAAATGATAAAATTAGTTTGTATATACTTATAATTGCATTTTATTTATGTTTATCAGCTATTCGCGGTATACAAAACTGGCAAAATCGTATATGGAAGATGCTGAAAGAATTTATTAAAATGAGAGAACATTTATCATTAGAAGAACTTCAGAAAACACCTACTGATCCTAAATACGTTAAGGATGACGAATACATGTTTGATAGTAGAAATTATTTTCTAAAAACAGTTACTTTTAATATCACAGAATCGCAGCAGATAAGCGTTGCAATATCTAGAATGCAAGGACTTACAAATAGGTAAGTTAATATAAAAATAAAAAGGTTTTAATTATCAAATATAGTATATGAAACATTAATCAATTTTAATTACTATATTTTGAAATTTTCAGTTTACAAAAAGTATGTAGTGAGTGCAAATTAAAAAGCCGTGAATATGAACGAGCATTAGCTGCACAAATAATTATGCTTGCACCGTTAGCTCCACATTTTGCTTCAGAATTATGGACTGCATTTTGTTCTATATCGAATCATCTTATGAATAAAGAGGAAGTTCTATTGGATAAAGATGTATTAGAGCAAAAGTGGCCTGAAATAGATATGGATTATAAGATGGAAATGAAAGTTCATGTAAGTTTTTTTTATTCTTTTTATATGAAGTATATATGCATGTACAGATATACATTAGATTAATAAATTTTATAAATTTCAATTTATTCGATATTTTTAATCTCAAATAGGTAAATAAAAATTTGATTGGGAAAATAAAAATTCCTCGCTATACTTTGGATAAATTAACTGCGCAGGAAGCTTCAGAATTAATAATAACTGAACCCTTATGTAAAAAATTTATAAAAAATCATACGATCACAGATGTTAAGCTCCTTTCACAGACAGGCTGTGATGCAACTTTGTATGTCAGTACAAATAAAATATCAAAGAAAGTTTCAGGTTAATAATTCTGAAAGATTTTTGTAACTATATGATAAAAAGAATAAAATAAAACGAGAAGAAAAAGAAGATCAAAGAAGAGAAGAGGATCAAATTAATATTTTTCAAAATTAATTATGAATTGTCATTAATTAGTTGTCGAAAAAATTTATGTTTCGTTTGTATGTACGACGAATATCTTCATTTTTATGTAATTATTTTAACGCTCCTGCGCAGTGATGACTTCGAGGGTAAAATTCTGCTGTAACATAAAGAGAGTGCATTAGTGCATTAAAATAATTGTTAATTAATCAATGCAAGTGTCTATTGTTATCTAAAAGCTCGGAGTATAAGTTCTGTCAACCGTCTTCCTCGAAATTCACCTTGAGACTGGCACTTTCTCTTTTATGAAAATTCTTTTATTAAAAGTTGTTTATATGACCTCCCGAACGTTGCACATGTATTTAAAGGAAATAATCCACCTAATTAATAGAATTTAAGATTATAACGTTCTGATTTAGCATTTTTTTTTAAAGAAACAACATTTCTTTTTTATCGGCCATCCCCCACCCGCCCTAGTAAAGTAATGTCGTTTTTTAAAAAAAAATGCTAAATCAGAACGTTATAATCTTAAATTCTATTTATTACATAAATTATTCCCTTTATACACATGCGCAACGTTCGGAAAGTCATATAAACAACTTTTAATGAAAGTATTTCTACAGAGGACAATGATCCATTTCAACGGTGGATTTCGAAGAGGATGGTACATAGATCTTATACTCGGTGCTTTTAGACAACAATAGACATTCCTATCGATTAATTAACAATTATTTTAATATTCTAACACACTCTCTTTATATTTCAGATTGTTTAAACATATATATACTAGTATAAGTATTACATACTTATTAACATACTTTAAATATGAAATAATTTCGATATGATATTCTTTCCGATAAAAATTTCCCCCTCCGAAGTCACCACTGCACAGGAACGTTAAAAAAATGTACATTAGTTTAAACAATTATATAAAAATGAAAAAATGCTAAAATCAGATTGTTGTTATCTTAAATTTTATTAAATAGGTTTATTATTCTTTTTATACACATGCTTAACGTTCGGAAGGTCCTGTAAACAACTTTCACCAAAAGAACTTTAACAGAGGACAATGACTCAGTTCAACGGCGAATTTCGAAGAGGAAGGATCGCAGAACATATACTCTGATCTTTTAGACAACAAGAAACACTTGCATTGATTAATTAACAATTATTTTAATGCAGTAATGCACTTTGCTTATATTACAGGAGAATTTTACCCTCGAAGTCATCACTGCGCAGGAGCGTTAAAATAATTACATAAAAAGGAAGATATTCGTCGTACATACACACACAATATAATTTTTTTCGACGTAACCTGCATTTTATGAATGCAGGCTTCTCACACTTACAATATATGTATAAATGCATTTCTGAAAGCACATACATGTTTTATACACTAAAAATTAAATATAATTATTTAAAATTCTATTAGAATATATAACTATACTATATATACTATCACAGAATACTGTATATCCAGGGTGATCAGGTTAGTAACTAAGATGAATCTGGTTAGAAAAAAAAGTAGACTTATGTAAAGTTATGTAAAAGTAACTTCTATGTACTTCTGTATTCTCTGCTACTATCTTTGACTAGATTGTAGGTAAATAAGAGCTTACTATTACCGCCTACTCGATCAGTTAAACAGAAATCTACTATAGTGAGTAAAATAATACACACACACATTTGTATATATAATATATATCATCTTTATTCACAATACAATATATTTTAAATAGTATCATTTACGGCAAAAGTCGTGGGTAGTTTAAGTAACTATATGAAAACAACATTTATTTTCTTTTTTTTTTTTTTTAATTTTTTTTTAAATTATAATGTTATAAAAATTAAAATACTAACAATAGCATAAAATACTATTGATATGTTGTTGGAACACGTTTTATTGGAAGAATCTTCAGTGGTAGAATCTTTAATGGTAGAATCTTTAGTGGTAGAATCTTTAATGGTAGAATCTTTAGTGGTAGGATCTTTAATGGTAGAATCTTTAGTGGTAGGATCTTTAGTGGTAGGATCTTTAGTGGTAGGATCTTTAGTGGTAGAATCTTCATTGATAAAAGCTTTATTGATAGATTTCATCAATATGTAATCAGTTCCGCAAATTCCGTTATGATCATCAGTATCGATGCTCCAAATCATCACACCAGATAAATTCATTTCCTTAGCATATAATGCCTGGAAATCGCGCAAAAATTATTAAATTTGTTTCTAACTGTAATATACTGTAATATATATATATATAGATTAAACTCTTGCAATTTGATCGTCTAATTTCTGGGATGCCATTTGTATATGCTCAATTCACGATGGTAATTAAACATATGCATACATACTTACGTATATATAAATATTAAAATTTATTTTGCATAAACTATAAATTTTATGACATTCTTTGTAACTTACTTTCGTTCTTAAACTTATGTAATCGTCGTAGAAAATTACTCGGTCTTCATTTACCGCGTATGGTGTATTACTGTCGTTATCCCATCTGGAAATCCATTTCTTATCCTTTAGTTCTTCGCAGATCTATATAAAAATATATATTGATTTAAATAAAAAAAAAGGTAGTATTAATCATATCTTGTACTTAAAACGCATACAATTCCACATACTTCGTTATAACCCATAAACCCATCTTGACAAGTATAAGGCCCCTTAAAACCATCTTTGTCACAGGGCATTCCAGTAGGATTTTCATGTGGAGAAATTTTCTTATTCGAAATATATGTTCGTCCATACATTGGTAAACCTAGAACGAGTTTCTTAGCTGGTGTTCCTAATTGTAGTAAATAGCTCACAGTAGCATTCTTAAAAAAAGACACAAAACATTTATACCGATAATAAAATTAATTTAACAGCAGGAATATTAACACCTTGGTTGTTAACTGAAATAAATCTTAACTTGAATGTTGATTAATTATTTGAAAATATTAAAACGAAGAAGATTATTACTTACCACACTTTCATCATTATTACTGTATAACGGAGCATTCGGAAGAATTTTTAAATCCCATGAACCATGATAATCATATGTCATAACGTGTATATAATCGAGGTATTTGGAAATATATGAAATATTGTATCCCTCGTCGATTATTTTTTTATTTGCGCTTATAGCTGCGGTTAATATAGAATTGTAAGGCAACTGTTGTTTTAATTCCTATTTTAGAAAAATTTAATCATTAAATGGATGAAGAGATCATTATTGAAGAAAGAGTCAATATTGGAAGGACGATGATAATATTTTATGTTATTTTATCGAACTGTATTGTAATTTTTACAATTAAAAGCGTTTATTATTTATGATCGTATTTATATTATTAATATATAATTAGCACTGAAACAATATACTTACTTTAATCAACAAGGAGAAATTGTCTTTATCCTTTGAATTACCGCCTCGTTGGGAAGGAAATTCCCAATCTAAATCGACGCCATCAAATTTGTATTTTCTTCGTAAAAAGATGACACGTTTATATATGAATATAAATTATTATAGGAACAAAAATATATATCTAAAGATTATCAATTACATACTTAAGAAATTCTGAAATGCTATTGATGAAGGTCTTTCGTTTGTTTTCATCCTCAGCAAGAATAGAAAAATTCCCGCTACCTTCATTCCAACCACCAATTGCAATTGAAACTTTTAATCCTGGATAGTTTTTACGAAGTTCTGACATTTTTCTGTAATTACCAATTCCTGAAAAAAATACATATTGTCATATTTATTACGCTTATATTACGTTCATATATATTTATATATATATACAGTCAGGGACAAAAATAAGTGGACAGGCACTAGAAATGGTTATCCCCTTACTATTGTCCTCTACTATATATCTTATTTTATTTAAATTAAAAAAATACCATCTTCTATATCGGCCCATGGATCAAGACTTTTTATTTCCCAAGTGGTTGTATTCAAGCCCGCGAAAGCGTAAATCAAATGTGTACAATATTGTGGTTTTAAATTTTCTAATGTAAATTTTCCATTCGAAGGCCTATACCTTGCCCAACTAGCGACATAACAAGCAACAACCTTTCCGTGCTTTGGAATTTCTTGACCTAAGAATTGAGAAAAAATATACTACCTTTAATTAATATTATTGAAGTAAAAACTTCTTTAGTTTTTCATTACAAGATTTATAAATAAATGTTACATTTTTAGGAATTACGATAAACACTTGTATAATCAACAAACAAACAAAAATGTTACGATATTAGTACGATTATCATTACATGTGATTAATATTTTTTATATATATAGATAAAGTCTTAGACTTGAGATAAGATAACATATATTATCATTATTAATTACTTTATTGTTAATATAAATATTATATTTTTTCAATTCGATTCAAATAAAAATCACAATTAAATGAAAATCGATATATTGACAATGGGATTATCCGTATGACCGATATACCGAATAATTAGGTTTGTTAAAAAATATATTTATTTGAATACAATGATTTAAAATCTGTTAAAATGTCAAATCATCTTTATTCATCGATGCATAGAAAATGTCAATGACGTTCCTGATTTTCTTTAATTTATGTCGACGTTATTCACCTTTCTCTCCGAATTTCTCGACAATGAAATATAATCGAGTATAGTTTAACAGCTTTCGCGCTTGAAACGAATAAATTTCTTTTTAAAATTGTATTGTTTTATTCGAATAGCTATAAATACTATATTAAAGGTTATTAAAAATTAAAGAATATTAACGAGGAAGTATTTAATCTGTTGTCACAAAGTAACGAACACGAGTAAGAAAATAAAATGAGATTGGAACATTTGACCAAAGGATCTGATTGTAAGATAAATATTTTTTGAAGAATCGTATATATACTGTGTTTAATTTACCTTGAATACCATCAATGTAGAAAAAGAAAAGCATTAAAAGACATGGCGTAAGATTCCTCACCGGATTCATTCTTCTATATTATATACTTCTTACTTATTGTGGATGCCGAGTTATTGTCCCGTTCACTCTGACTTTCTCTTATGAATTCTCGTACCGCACTGCTTTTATAAGAGAAGTGAGAGATAAACTATCGAAGAAAAGGACGGAGATAGAACCTGTTGCACCGTTAAATATAAGAAACCTACTATTTCAATATTTTAACTAAGTATAACTTTGAAAATATTGAAATCAATATTGAGGAATCATAAATGCATATAATTTTTTACGATATAAATGTCGATATAAATAGATTAAATTGTTTATAATATATATCAACTAAATTTAAAATTAATATTTCAATGAACGTTTACATTCGTTCTCAATGTAAAATATTTTTGTTGTATACAAAAATATTACTGATTTCAAAAGTGAAATTGTTGATATTCAAAATGGTTTCAGTCTTCCCGCGTAAATGACGAACATCATAGCTGCTGCAATTTGATTGGCTTTGATTATTTCATCCAAGAGGATGTATCTTTTTAAAGTATAACAAAGTAAATTTCTATATATAATCTCGTTCGGTTTTATAATTTATCTATGATTGTTTAACATTCATTAAAAAAATTGTATTAACTCCAATATCATAATTATTTATAGAAATAGTGAATTTTTTAACGTTAAAAGTGTGTAGTTAACAACGATTTATTGACGCTGCTACATAAGAGGTTATTTTTAAATTTATTTATAAGAAATAAAATGCCTTTAATTATAATAACAGGTATTCCTTGTAGTAGTAAAACTACAAGAACTTTACAACTGAAGGAATATTTTGAAAATGAAATGAAAAAACGTGTAGATATAATTAATGAAATCAATGTGATATATAAAACAGGTTATGATAGAAACTCATTTTATTCTGGTTAGTAAATATTGTAATGTTTTAACCTCCAAGATAGTTTACTTGGTACTATAACTATAACAAAAAATATTATTATGTATATGCATGTACAAATGTATGTTTTAGATTCTAAGAAAGAAAAATGTATCAGAAGTAATATCAAATCTATGGCGCAGAGGATATTGAATCCAAACGATGTTCTAATAATAGATGGTAGCAATTATATTAAAGGATATCGCTATGAAATTTACTGTATGTCTAAATTATATAAAACACCGCAGTGTACAATACATTGTGATATACCTGTTGAACATGCTTGGCTGTGGAATGAAAAAAGACCGATATCAGAACAATATAGTAGAGAAATATTTGATGCGCTTGTAATGAGGTAAAATGGAAATATCAATTAATATTTTTATAAAACTAATAAAATTATGAATAATAGGTATGAAACACCGGATAGTAAAAATCGATGGGATGCTCCATTATTTTCTGTGATGCCGGAAGATGATATAAATTTCAATGATATTTATAAGTCTCTCTATGAAGTTAAGGCACCTAAACCAAATCAAAGCACACAATGCGTTAGTACTTTTAACATTCTATTAATTTAATTATATTTAAAATTAATGATTGTTTTATTGCAGCCACCTTTATCATCCACAAATTATTTATACGATTTGGACAGAATAACACAAGATATTACTAGTGTAAGTTTACTAACAATTTCAAGCGAGCAACTGAAATGATATTTTTTATTTTTCGTATATATAAAATGCTTACTTATTTTTTTCTTTATAGGCAATATTATCGGCTAAACAACTGGGAATCGAGAATGATGTCAAAATTCCTCAATATGGCTTAACGGTGCAGAAAACAGGTAATACACCTCAAATGATGAGATTGCGAAGGCAATTTTTAACATACAGTAAAATGCATCAAATTGATACTAATCAAATAGCTCTATTATTTGTACAATATCTTAATAAAAGTTTATAAAGTATAAGCTGCAAATGCAATTTTTTTTCTCTAAGTAAAAATACTTTAATCTCACATTACAAATATTAATATACGTAGGAAAAATTATATTTTCTATAATATTATTACAAGATATACAAAAGGTTGATATCTTTTAACAAACGCGATCGTGTAGAATAAATTTTATTATAAAATTAGATTAATTACATCATTAAATCTAAACTAACTTACATCTAAATTGATCTGCACTTATTCCACATAACAAATTATTATTGCTTATTTCTGAAGATCTTAAAAATAGCAAAACATAAAAATGAAACAATCATATTTGTATAGTTCTTCAATTATGCGCAAAATACGTCAAATGATAATAAAAGTATGCATTAAGGAAGAATAATGGAAGAAACTATATTATCTTGACAATGGTAAATACATCTACGGACTTGTAATTTTGTATTGAACTTAGCAATACACATTCATTATATTCATTTCTTTTTACATACTTTGTAACAGTCTTATGTCTTATATTTACGATTTATATTTACTTTAAATTTATTTTTTTATTTAATTTTTCGGAAAAATGAAGTATTAATAATATAAATAATTTATACAATAAAAATATCTGAAAGGCACTGACGCAGAAGATCGATACAAAGCTTAAATAGTCAGATTTATAACGTTGAAATTCAAATTTTGTTCCTTACGACGAAATATAATATACAGGTTTTATACATTAAATTAATTTTTTTGCAAATCATATTCATTTTTTAACATTATAAATTAAAACTCTTTTAGATCATATTTGCGAAAAATGCAGAACATACAATTATTCCTTAAATATTTATTACTGTAAATAGGAAAATAATTTAATTGTTGGCCAGTTAATTTGATTTGCCGAAAAAGATGAATATGATCTGTAAAAGGGTTAATTTGGAGTGCAAAACCTATATAAATTAGATATGTTATTCTCTCATTGTATTTTGTTGAGATTTATTAAATAAGACAATGGATTAACTGTATTTAATGAGAGAGTTCAATTTTTGTAAGGTAGTTAGAAAATAATTGTTAATATGAAAATAATAGAAAGATAGAGAGAAAAAAACGCTTGAAAAGTATTTACTTCCACATTTGCCATTACAAAATTATATATTTGAATAATAACACATATAACGAAGTAAAAACTTTCAGTGATCATTTATATATCATTCTCTATACATGCTTTTTACAATAATTTTTGAAAGGAATTAATGATAATATAGAAAAATGATACATTTATTTATGTAAGCTGTAGTTTCTTCTCCGATGAAACTTTGTCTGTTCGTTTAATTTAATTTGATTTTTTAACTTGTCTTCATAATTTGTAATAATGACCAAGGATAAAGAAAAAACTAAATAAGGCTTCGTTAGCACCTGTAAAGATATGTCATTAGCATTATTACTAACGTTAGTAAATCGAAATATTCCCAACTAAACAGCAGAAGAGAGCAGAAGAGGAAATGGTCATATTTTACATTGTCATAGCTATTGATACACGATGGAAACAAATAAACGTTAATTATTATGCTAGATCACAAATGTAAGACTCATTAGGGAAATTGTCAAATTGTTACTAAAAGTTACTGTTTTATGCTGTTATTAATTACATTTAGTTTCGTACTATTAAAGAAACTTATAGATGTTAACAAAAATTTAGTTCTCAGGGGAATATGAAATAACACTTATTTGTATCCAAATAAGCTTTTGAATCACAGAAATTGTTTTACAATACCAGAAGTTAAATATGTTATGGTTGTCTTTGAATTTGTTCTGTATAAATTGTAGTACTTTAGTCCTTGTACAATTCCATCAATTTTCCTCATGAGTAAAACATATCAGATTTGTCAAGATTTAATTTTCTTGTTCTTGTTCTTGTATGCCATTACTTTCAGCACCATTTTGATGGCCCAATATACTAATATGCCTTTTAGGTTTCCGACATACAAAATAAACGCTATTATACTCGCACTGTAACATACTGTTCACATTTTGCGCGTAACGTGTTTTCATATGTGTCTCTTCTTTCTAAATAATGATAAACATATAGGAATGTAATTTACATTATGGGTGTATCTTTTCTATATAAGAAAAAACAAAAGAGAAGAAATTAATTACCTCGAGATGAAAACCAAAACCTTGTATAACATCACGAACCGCGTCATAACTTGGTTCTATTGAATCTTCCATAGGCATGTCACTAAAATGATACAGCAACGGACCGAGATTTATCCATATTCCCCCCGGTTTTAAAATTTTATAGATGGTTTCTATAAATTGTACCACGTTGTTTGCACAATCTATAAAGAAACATGTAGCAACACAATCCCAATGGTCATCTTCCGTATAAACCTATAATTTAAATTTTCATTAGTATACTTAGTCCAGCCCTAAATAAATATTATTTTTTGGATAACGTAAAAAGACAATTACTTCTAAGAAATCTCCTGCCGTCATAGAAAATTGTGCATTTTCTGGAAGATCACTGGGATTTACATCAGGGAAGAAAACAGCCTGCGTTTGATGTTCAGGTTTTAAATTGTTCATATATTGGTGTACCCATGGATGTACTTGATATGAATTTATACCTCTGCATCTATATTCATTTTCACAGTATCATTATTGTCATGGTACCATCGTTCGAGTACCTTATTTAACTTATTAACGATAAAAATGAAAGTGTTTTACAATACTCACTTATTTAATACAAAATGTGACGCGAAGAGCATAAAGAGAGAAAATTCGTTCCCTTGGCAAGTGTAACCACGCCTTGCAATTTCATACGCAAGACGACCCAATCCTGCACCAGGTACTAGAATTTGCACTTGTGATGGAGTACTGGAAATTTACCTATCATTTCATATTTTTCTGAACTATTTTTAGCTAGGACACAGAGGTTTTGCAAATAATGATATCTAGATTTTGTACACGATAATAGTAACTTTAAGTGGAATCTGAAAGCTTGATCATAGATTGCTTATATTCTTAAATATCATGATCATTATTAAGATAAAATCTAGCAATATGTATTAACATATTGTAAGAAAGTAGACAAAATATTCGTACCATTTATCTAATGGAAATTGATTAGTTATTTCATCTATGATAGGCTGATAGCAAGCTTTACGTTCTTCGCTTCCTTCCACGCTCCAGTCACGAACTAATTGTTTAATAGTAGCTTGTACTTTTTCTTGGTCAGCCAATACAGGTCGAGTGTTCTGTGTCTGCAATCAGACCTACCTATAGAATATATCTTTGTGAAAATAAGCTTATTAGTGATACGTTTTATAAATTAATTGTATATTTAATTAATTAATATATTTCAAAAGTGCAGCTATAAACTATATTTTATGATAATGAAAAGTGAATTGTATTTGAATATTAGAAATTATTAAATTTGGTATATTATACATAGCATTAGACGTATCATAAGAAATAATGAAGCATGCGACAAACCAGGTAAAGTTTTCTTACACTATCATTTTGTGCACTAGCTGGGCTCACGTTTTCAAAAATATGAGCTACATCTTTTATGATGAACCTTATTATGTCGTTGTTATATTCAATACATCTCTTGACTTCCTGAAGATGTTCTTTATATTTTGATAAGAGTTTTTGATGATGCACTGGTAAGGATAATAGATAAGATTCTGTCTTTTTAACTCTCTGCAGGGAATGAGATCTATGGAAAAAAATTTTTATTTTTTAAACATATTTTGTATTTCATTTTGATATTGCGTGCATGTTTATTCATGCTTACACAACTATATATATATATATATATAAAACCACGTAAATATTTATCGACTTCACGAAGGACATGAGTATTAATATCTAGTACGAAATTGTATTTAATAGCTAATGAACTTATGAACCTGACAAGATAATATCAAAGCCATTGTACTTTTATTGGAATAACAACGTTGATCCATAAACACCGATGACATAACTTGCGTACGAGTATGAGTTTAATATATAACAAGAGATAAATGAATACACTATAAAAGCTTTCGCAAGAGACAAGTTACCTATCTATTAAAGGGTTAAACAAAAAGATAATATTTAACATATATCGTATAATCGATGAGAAATAAAAATCATATACAATTGTGTAGTCGTGTGAGAAAAGAAAGAAAAAAAAAATGAAGGTAATAGAAATAAGGTTAAATCATCATAGCAAAGATTACAAATAAAAAAGAACATTGATCGTTCATTTTCAATGGGTCTACTCACTTGTAGTGTCTGAACGCTGAAACAATACGTTGAAAATGTTTCTTCTCCTCTTCATCCTCGTAAGAATCGTGAACTTTTCTCGAATACGCATTCTGCATCGATTCCATTTTTATACTCGCACACGTAGGCCCTACTTTTTCCTAATTAGCCTTTTAACACGATGTTCGGTGGCGGCTTCCTCGGCACAAGCGTTACGCCGAGTTTACAATACGACAGCAAGATTAGGTTTAAGGCTCCACCGATTTGATTCGCGACGACAAACCATACCCTTGCCAATAATACACTATTGTCACTATGACGAAAGCATCCTCAAATTTTCAGTTAAATCAAGACGAATTTTGGCTCGTGCGAGATTATTTTTTTCTACTAATTATTAATGATTATAATTAAGGTATATATTTAAAATTTGTCATTAAATCAATTACTTAACCTGTCGATCGAACTTTACCGTTAATTATCAATCGAAATCTTGAAAGATTTGAATCGATTAAAACAAATGACGATACATTTGGTTATACAGTAAAGATAAGAATTTGTTATTGCGAAAATAATGTATAAAATAGAGCCGTTTATTTGGAAAGTGTCACAAGACTTTTTACTCTAATGAAAAATGATAATTTTTCAATGTCTATATGAAATTATTTATAACTTAAATGCTTAAATATTTCGATTTGAAAATAAAGCGACTTTCAAAATAAACAGCTCAAATATAGATAGAATTTTTATACGTATATCTTCGCTTACCGTGCCAAATTTATAATGGATTTCTAAGGTAATATTTTGATCGATCTTTGTAAATAAATTCGTCGTCGAAAAGGAAGAAGTTTCAAAACGAATATGGTACTTCTTTCGAATTCGTTTTTTTTCATCCTTCGATATTTCTCAATGATCATTTGATTTGTCTGAGATTAGAAAAAAAAGTTTCTAAATCGATGAAGAAAAGAAAAGTTGAGAGTGGAAGAAGAAGAAAAAAAAGGAAAAGCAATAATATGAAAGTCGCAGTGCCGGTGACCGGCGCAGATATCTGCGATATCTGCAGAACATCTATAGTCGTTGCGGCTCGCAGGTGTGACATGCTCGCATACGCCATTTTTAAAAGGAGCTTTCAGTCGCTAATCAGCAGCCGCGCGGCATACTTGTGAGAGTAACGTTGCTCGAAGTAGCGGCATTATCGTTGACGAGACTTTGCAAAAAAAAAAGAAAAGAAAAGAAAAATATAACCCCTCACATTTATTTCATATCGAAATCGCAAGTGAGAACATAATAGGGTGAGATTTGGGTGATGCATTTCGCGATGACAACGGCGTGACTTGTGGAGCGTACAAATCGGTGTACCGAAGTGCGTCGTCGATAGTTCCTTTATCTGTTGCGACTTGGAATTTTTGGTCAGTGGTCGTCGGTGTAGGTGCGAATCGAGTCTGGTATTTTCCTCAAACCGCGCGATTTGGAAAGAGAAGGGAGATAGATAGTGAAAGAAGGACAGAGGCAAAGATATTGAGAGAGAGAGAGAGAGAGAAGAAAAAAAGAAGCAGACAGCAGAGAAACAGAGAAGTACCATTGCTAAAGAGAAAAAAAAAGAGGCAGCATGTCCAGTGCGCCGCAAGTTTCCAGCGGGCTTAGCAAGCTGAAAAAAAAACATTTTCGGGTTAAACATCAAAAGGTTAAACTCTTTCGTGCCAACGAGCCGCTTCTAAGCGTCTTCATGTGGGGTGTCAATCATACGGTAAGCGTTCATCATCATCGTCAATTCGTTCGTTCGTCGTTCATTGCGCGTGTATATATATATATATATATATTTATGTATATGTATGTGTCTGTGAGAGGGAGAGACGTGTCGCATTTATATGACAGCACGTCGTATTGTACGTCATTGCGATTGCCATTTTCTCTATTTATTCCATCGTCACGATTGGTAATGCTTTTAATGAATGTTTAATAATGTTACCTATTTCATTGGATTTTTATTTTTTTCTGAACTTCATACAGCGCGCTATTTCAAATTGTGCAAGCCGACGTCACGCTCTGAAAAGATTGCAATTTTTTTTTATCCTACTAATATTCTTGCAATATATCTTTATACTTATACTTTACAATACTTATAACTTTATACAGTATATTTTTTTACTTCGATCAAATTACAGATTATATTTATAGATTTAATTTAATACAATTTATTATTTTAGATTTTTTAATATTTCCTGATTAATTTTTGTTGAATAATATCGATATTGATACTTTTACCTTTACAATCATTTATTTACATCTAAGAACACTGAAATATACCGTATAACATTATTTTTGATATTTTAACTATAAACAGTTTTCATAGTAGATATTAAAATGGAAATATATTGTCTTTCTTATATATGGACACGTTTTTTCTTAACTATGGATAATGGCATCTGTATACACAGATGTATGATCTCATTACATGTGGATAAGCCTATAAATACCACAAATGATATTATATATATATGTAACATGCATTAAATGTTTGGATGCAATGCTTCCCAAAGATACTATTTAACATTACCGTTTATATAATTATTTTTTGTATAATAATGAATAATAATTAATATTGTATTCTTATCATTACAGATAAATGAACTTAGTCATGTTAATATACCGGTAATGCTCCTACCAGATGATTTCAGAGCTTATAGTAAATTAAAAGTAGATAACCACCTTTTTAACAAGTAAGTGTATACTTCGATTTTATTTAAATATTATCATTATTATTTCATAATCATGGAAACATCTTTTTAAGGAATATTTTATTGCATAAATTGTCATAGATTGTATATCCTAATATTTGAAAAACATCATTTCATTTAATGTTAGATATTTATACGTTTTAACGTTGCGTTCAAGTATCTTTGGTATTTTCAAGCAATCGTTACTCTTAACGTTCATAAAGTATCATTAATGTAAATTTAAAGCATGCCAGTCGGCTAGTCCATTCTAAATATACCACTTAATATTAGATTGTTAGGTTGGTCACAGCAAACCAGCCTTTAATAATAGAATCAATGAAGGTCTTTCTATGACCCAGCATTGTATTAGTAAACAATGAAGGTATTGATTTTACTTGAAATATTATTTGGTTATGAATGTATGTATTAATTTTTAATTACAGAGAAAACATGCCTTCTCATTTTAAAATCAAAGAGTATTGTCCATTGGTATTCCGTAATTTGCGTGAAAGATTTGGGATAGACGACCAGGATTATAAAGAGTCTATGACAAGGTAATACAGAGAATAATTCAATTTTCAATTATACATTATCATTGTGGCTGCAATAATGTGTAATTTTATTTCACTCAAAATCAGTTACCATTTTATTACATACATATTATTATGTGAAATCTTACATTTTGATAAATAGCAAACAAGCATTTGAATTTTGTGATGTGAAGTATAAACATTGTTTATTAGTTCACATTGCACGTACACAAGACAACTTATTGTTTATTCATTTTCTTTCTTTAAATTAATTGCTACAGATAAATTGAATGTACTCTTTACTTTGCATGTCAGCAGATACTATGTTTACTTATTTGCAGGTGTAGTATCTTTCAAAAAATTGTTATTTTGAGAGAAAATAATCTATATGCACACTTTGATATTATGTATTAATTTTTTTTCTATTATGGTATTATTCCAAAGATAATGTTACGTAAAAATACCTAAAATAAATTAAATTCTCTCAAATATTAATCATTGTGCTTTAGAGATCTTTGTTTGTATGTTTGTCTTTTGCTAGAAATAAGAAAGCATGTATGTTTTAGATATTGGTATTGTTAGTAATAATAGATTGTTTGATAACTTTTCGTTTAATATTTTGTTTCTCGTCATTATTGTTAATGTAACAATGGATAATAAGATAATAATACCATCATTGTGGACATTTTTTAGATATTCTTAGTTTAGTGTAAATAACTTATGTACAGTTCTCAATTTGTGAAGCAAAGAATACAGATTTTGTCATACGGAGATCATCTGACACATGGATTCATACTTTCCTGCATCAACCAAAAGATAATTTGTAATTAATAGTACGTCTTGTAATACAAAAATTTTGCTAATAGATGTCGAGCATATAATCCTTCGCGACGTTCGGGTTTGGTCACACTCAGTGGGAGGACTCATCAATTGGTTCAGCGTTCAGCTACTGCTCCCTCAATAAACTTTACTCCTCCTCCTTTTATATCTCAAATTTCAGTCTTAAGTAAACCACTACGTACCTACAGTTTTAAACCAAAACGCTTGAGGTTAGCCAGACTTGATTTCCCATTCTGTGCGTGTCTTGTGGTTAACACAATTTGATGAGTTTCTCTTTGACGACAGAGATTCGGCACGAACTTTAGAGTTGCATTAATTATTTTTCATAGATCTACCTTTTATACGATCTAATAATAGTTTATATTAACATTATTCTTTCAAAACAAATTCAAGAAACTTAATTTTGATTAAATTAAGCATGCTTAACCATTTGAGTTCCAGCGCTCCTTGGAAAAATCTTGTTGAAAAGACCCAAGCAGCATGATGGCATTTATCTCAGTTTATATCAAGGAGATCTAAGTAATGATATTATGTTATTTTTTATTAATGTAACTGGCGAGCATCAATTAAGTTGAATACTCCAACTTTGGCAGAATTCTAGTATACTATTAATTGTCCACAATAGTAAAAGGCAGTGGGTATTTTTGACATGAAATCTAAAGGGGACTCAAACGGTTAAAATTGAAGTGTTCAAATATTAGAATTTTTTAATTTATTGAAATATTTGAAAAATCTTACTGTAACCTGACACAAATATCAAAATATTTTCATTAAATTAGATAATTGTGTATGTTGTTGAAATGTATTAAATTCTATTATGATCGTGCAATAGATATTTGAAATTTGTATGAGTAACTACAAATTGACGTGATTTATTAATATATTCTTACCAAATAATAAATTTGTTATATAGTAGAAATTTATTCTATGTATTATACGGCTTTTCAAGTTTTGCTTTGTGCACTGTTTGAATGTTTGTTTGCTTGATTTTATGTTTCAATAAATAGGATGATGACTAATTTTGCTTAATTGCCTTTTATGTACTCAAGATTTTTTACTATTTTTATTATGTAGAGAATTTCTTTATCTTATTTTCATTGATTAGCCTTAAATTACAGATCAATAGCAGATATATTAATATGCTCTATAGCTTTGTACCGAATATATTGAAAAGAAAACGATATAATAATATCTAGTTATATGAATTAGATTTAATTTAATTTTCTTTTTTATAGGTCGCAACCTGTACTCGATGATTCATCGGGTAAAAGTGGTGCTAAATTTTATCAATCCTACGATAAATTATTTATTATTAAAACTCTTACAAGTGAAGAAGTCGAAAGGATGCACTCATTTTTAAAACATTATCACCCAGTAAGTAATCTAATTTTTTTCTTTTAACTTCGTTATAATATAAATGTGATATTTTGTAGTATATTGTGGAACGACATGGTAAAACCTTATTGCCACAATACCTTGGGATGTATCGATTAACGGTGGATGGCGTTGAACATTATGTTGTTGCTATAAGAAATGTCTTTTCTAATCATTTAACGACGCACAAAAAATTTGACTTGAAAGGTTCCACTGTAGATCGTGAAGCATCTGATAAAGAAAAGGAAAAGGATCTCCCTACATATAAAGATAATGATTTTGTCAAAGAAGGAATGAAAATTTACATAGGAGAAGAAGCGAAAACAAAACTCATAGAAACTTTAACTGCTGATGTTGATGTGAGCATTGTCATTATTATGTCTTTTTATGATTAAAAATCTTCATGAACTAATTATGTTACAGTTTCTAACAAGATTACACCTAATGGATTATTCCTTATTACTTGGTCTACACGATTGCGCTCGTGCGGAACAAGAAAATAGAGAACGTGCAGAAAGGGAAGAAGATGAAGATAATCACGACGAGGAAGATGATAGTGAGTCTGGTAGTGGATTAGATTCAAGAGGCCCAATGGGAGAGTAAGTTATTAGTAGCATATTTACTGTTAATCATTATATTATATATATATAATTCGTCGATAATATCGTATCTTTTATAAATATTATGAAGTATTATTTCTGTCTCTTTTAGTCGACTTTGGAGTTGGAGTGGGGTTACAGGCATGGCTACACCACCAGAATCACCTCATGCAGCTTTAGTGCGTGATGCGAGCCTTCAATATGAGGATGCAATAATACCCGAATTAGATATATATGCTATTCCCAGTAAAGAAGGTAATATCAAAAAATAAAAAATAAATCAATGAAATGTCTTTCGTTTTATGTACCTATGGTTATTCTAATTACCATTTATTTTATTCACCAGGTGCCCCTACAAAAGAAATATACTTTTTAGCCATAATCGATGTATTAACACATTATGGTGTACGCAAACAAGCTGCAAAAGCAGCTAAAACGGTAAAGTACGGTGCCAATGTGGATGGTATATCAACGTGTGATCCTGAACAATATGGCAAACGATTTATAGAATTTATGAGTAAAGCCATAGAATAATTTTAATATTTTTTATTATGATAGAACATATGTAAAGATGCATAAAGAATTTAAGAATCGTGAAGGTACTACTACTGCTTGCACTTTTATGCTAGTAAAATATGACAATGAGGAATATTATTGAAAGGTTTCACTAGAAGTAAAGCTCGCTTACAGATGCGACCAACAACACCAAGTGCAGCCCTTAAAATGCAGGTTAGAGTAAAATGTCATTATTTTTTTCTCTGCACAATTTAAAACGGTAAATTTATTCTTAACCGATATTTATCGGCACATTATTTTTGTCATGTTAAATTACTTTAACTGTTGAATTTTTGCACGAACTTTCTACGTCATATGATTCAAATTATTCTTAAGCTTAAGCTTATTTTTTGACTGAGTCCGTGCTTTAACTAATATGGTTATGTTTATATATTGTATGTACAGAGATTTTTAGAGAGAGCAAGAGAGAGAGTGAAAGAGAGAGAGCGAAAGAGAGAGAAAGTGAGAGAAAGTGAGAGTGAAAGAGAGAGAGAGAGAGAGAGAGAGAAAGAGAGAGAAAGAGAGAGAAAGAAAAAGAAAACTTTAAAACATAGTTTTTTCATCTACTTTTAATCCACTAATTTTATAAATGAGTAACAATAACGTCGGATAGAACATTCAATATAGTTTATAGAATAAAAAAGTTATAATCAAATATGTGACGCATAGATTTAAATTCTAATTGTTTATGTGTGTATCACGTGTATTCCATTAGATGGAATATACTTATAAACAATAATAAGGGCAAGAGTATAAAATGTAAATGTTAATCTACCGTCATTGGTATTACATAAATGCTTTACAAAAGCTATGGTAATTATTGTAAAGGGCAAAGGAATTAATGGTATTAACAAATTATAGAGAAAAAAATATTCAAAAATAATGTTGATGTTATATGTAATAGTACTTGGAAAGAGTACAGTTATTCTGCATCGAGACTTTTCAATTGAGTCTAAAGAAATCAATGAAACGATCGTAGGCGTTTTTGATTTCATCGTTGCAGGATTGAGAGAGTGAGAACGAAAATATTTAAAGTAAAGACATACGATTGGATATTATATTCAATATATATTTTATTCCAATAATGCGTTTTTCATTTTGGTAGTATAACAAAGAGAATATAAAATAATATATGTGCAGAAAATAAGAAGGCTTACAAATAAAATACATATATAAATATTATAACAAAACTAAGTAAATGTTATAAAATCTGTAAATCTGTAATTTCGGTTATACATTGTATATTGTGAAGCGAATTTTATGTTCATAATGCAACATATTCACTTATAGCTCGTCGGAAGTCTAATAGGGAACAAAATCAATTGTATGTACCTATGATGTCTCCTTGAATTTTTAGCATTGCTTATCATAAGGAAATTGATGCCGTGATAAAGCATCATTGTTGTGTACGGATAGTCATTATTGCAGTTATACACCTTTTGCTTTAAGTAATTTTAATGCTATTTTTGCAAGTTTGTAAGAACAGTAACTGTTAGCACAAGAGATTATACTCTACAATCCTTTAAGCATAAATTTAACTAATATTTTACTTACATTTTTTCCAGTACGTGTCGTTTCCTAGTTCTTTCATATTTGATATAACTATATATTATATCTATTGCATGAAGGGAAGTGCACCGTTGCATAAGACTATCTTTAAACGATCTAATAATCTAACTTTTATAATTTGTTAGGATTGATAACGATATAACGACTAATTACTTTACCAATTAAGGTATTCATCTAGTCTCGATACTTTATATGATTTTATACATTGTCAGCACATTAAGGAGGTAGGAAGTAACAAAATTGAATCATATTTGACAGTAACTACATTCATTATATTACAGTATCAGTTAATATGATACGTTCAATCTGTAGCATATAGAAATTGTATCATATATACAAGGTGTCTGAAGTATTTCCAGCTTAAACAGTGTCTGCGCATTCTATGCTCGAAAATTAAATAAAAATGTTAAGTGTTAAAAATCTTCAGAAAGCCTGTATATATTTAATTAAATTTCAGCTTCTTTCATTATAATGGCACCATTCTACAAAAATGTTTACTGCAAATATGCTTCTACAAATTACTGCTCTATAGGATTTTTTTCCATACTCTTTTTCTATGAGATATTTCACATATAACTTGCAAAGTACTTTGTATTTAAATTATATTAATGAAAAAACTATTGCATTAATGTAATACGTTAAAATTGATCTTTTCATAAGCGGCATTGTGTAAAAATTATGTATATATTCAGTATTTTGTTGATGGCAATATATCTCAAGTTTTGTTATTATAATTGTACTATTCACTTAAAATGTCTGTTGTATAAGCTTTGGGGAAATAAGTGGATACCTAAAATCCATTAAACTCGAATAAAGACACATTATTAAAAAAGAATAATACCTTGTAACATTTTATATTTTGTTTATTGAAGGTAAATACGATGAACAAATTCATTATTGCAGACATTTATAAAAATAATTTCTTCTATTGAAAAAAAGTAGTAAGCACGTATGTCTGTCTTAACAGTCAGGTCCAGATCTATTAATGTCATTAACATATATTGCACGAAGTCAAATAAATCATCTTATTTGTGGAAACAAAATATTAATGTTTAACTTATAATAATAAAAACAATATATATAGACTTTTACTCAAATATTATACATTAACATTTGTACTTCTGTACTTCTATACAACAAAAGAAAAAAAAACATTTTGTGTTTTATTATACTAAGAAAATGACAAGAATGGCAAATAAGCCTACAATTAGATGTATATTGAGATTCATTTTCATACGCGAAGTTTCTTAGAACCAGTCTCAACAGGTAAACAATTATCCGAAGAAGTTACTTGATCCTTGCTTCGTGGACTTAGAGTTACGCTACGTTTTCTTGTAACTGGTGATAATTGTTTTAAATATTCCATGTCGTTGAACACTACTTGAGCACCACCGCTACACGTCGGTAATATATCACCCTAAATTAGAAAACCATATTATCAATATATTTAAGAAAGAAATATTTGATTTTAACACTAATTATAAAAATAACCTTGTATAATTTTGTTTCCAGTTCCCCATCTTCATCTTGATTTTGAGATACAAGACAATATCGGGACGCTCTGTTCGTGATATCCTTTGGATCTGTTAAATGTGTAACGCTTCGTTTACGATGCATTATAGGTTGAAGTATTGTACCAACTGGTACTATTGGAGGAGGCCGATGATCGATCCATCTGTCTACACTTTGCGACCGCCTATATCGAGGATTAACTACTGGGAATTTCTCCTGAAAAAATTTAATTAATATTAAATTATTCCAACACTTAATTGAACATAATTATGGTGTTTATTTCTTAATTAATGTATTATTATAGGCAATGGAAGTACTATATACTTTTGTGTTAACATCTCTAGCATTAGACTCCAACATTTTTGCCAACGCTTGAACTGTTGTTGTTCTTGGAGTAGTATCTTCAATTCTATCTTTAACTGTAGATTTAGCAATACTACTAATTGTACTCGATGTAGCAGTTTCAGGAATGTTAGTTGTTGTTACAGGTATAGGTTCTTTACGATCAATCGTTACAATATCACTCGCATTATCGTCCACCAATATTTGTTTAACTAACTTCAACTTATTTTCTTTTTCTTTCATTTGGTTCTACAAACATTATAATTATATACTCGAATTTGTTTAATTAGATATGATTCAAAATACAATATATGAATTTTATTTATAAATCTTACGTACTTGCAAAATCTCTCTTTGTTGTTGCAATTTTGTTTCTAATTCTTTACTCATTTTTGCCGCTTCCGCTTGAATTTTATTATTGTATTTTTGCTTGACTTTTTGTTTATCTATCAATCGTTGATTAAGAGACATACCTTTATCTTTTAACTATAAAAAAAAAATATTTAGCAGTTTCTTTTATTAATACAAATGTATCATTCTCGCTTATATGTTTGATAATAATTATACAACCTCTTGTTGTAAATTTCTGATAGTATCATTCGCACTGTTTAATCTATACAGCAAAGTATCGATCTGTTCTTCAGTCTTGCATACGAGATTTTCCAAAATAGATATCTATAGCATTACAAAATAATATATACATATAAATCAATTTTTTTAATATCAATTTTTATGAGAAAAACAATATAAGTCAACAATGTAATGAATAACAATATCTACTTTTTCCTTTTGTTGTTCATTCGACGCTCTCAATGTCGCATTTTCGATTTTTAAAGAAACATTTTCTCTGTCCATTTTTATCAGCATATTTCTTAAGTTGTTTTCTGAGAAAAGATTTAGTTTGTTAATTATTTTTACAATAACTTTCTCTAAATATCTACTACTTTATTTAAAAACATACGCTTTTGTTGCAAATCTCCTCTTAAAAAATTTCTCTTTTGAATGCGTAATTCCAGAAAACGCATTAGATTGGTAATTATTTGATCACTATGGGGACTTGTCATTTCCATGTCTGGAAAAGGACCACCGAGACTAAAAAAAAACATATATTTCAATTAAAATATTGTTTTTTATCTCTTTGCATGTGTGTGTGTGTACGATCCGTATATGGATCGCTAGTAATGAAAAAGTTAATTATTATATGTATATTGTACCTGTATACCAATCCTATATCTATATCTATATTAGCAGCATCAGGATTGCCTGCTTTTTCCAATCTGCTTCGTGCTTCTTTAAATATCTAAGAAAGAAGTGAAACTTAATATATAAAAAGTACATATTCTATTCAAAGAATAAAATTGTAAACATAATTTATTTTTTACCTTATTCGCTTGTCTTCGTCCAGGAGTATAGCCTAAATCTAATTTGGAGGCTACAGATCGTGCAACTTGAACTTCCTGAGTCATTTCTGCAAATTTCATTGCTTGCTGTTCAGAATAAAAAAAAAATTAACTTGTGTTCACTTCCTCTATTAAAATTAGTGTACCATCTTATTTATTCATCAAAACTTACTATTGTTTCATCGTAATCTTCTGCTCTAGGATTAACACATACAATCATCCTAATTTGTCCTTCGCCGTCAAAATAATTTTTGAATAAATGCGTAAGTTTAGAATCACGATAAGGTATCATTTTGTTGGTACTTTGAATTTGATTTTCTCTAAGAATTTCTAAGCACGTGCGTAGTGTCATTAACGAATTGTTTATATTGCCTGAATGAATAATGTTAGATATTTCATTATTATATAGAATTTATTTTTATAGAGAATTAATCAAAGAAAGATTATTATAGAAAATTATAATTACCTGCTTCTCGCAGTCTTTGACCCGTATTTTTCGAACGATTTGTACGCTCTGTTCCAGCTAAGTCTACGAGAGATAATTGACTAACACAAATAACACGTTTATCTTGTACAACTTGTTCTCCTTGAGAATCTAATGGTGCCTATAAAAAAAATACATATTTCATATAAATTAACTGCATATTAATAATAAACTATGTATTTAATTTAAGCAAATATAACATAAATAACCTGCACAAGCCTTATAGTGAAAATGCTGTGAGATCTACTTGATTCAGCATTTAATGCAGTATGTGCTATGCGTCTTCTTCTTTGTCCTCGTTGAAATACCTTACATGCTTCTTCCGAAGTTTTGACTTCTATTTCAGTAACACCATGGACATACATATTTCGATTACCATCTTCGCGTATAATTTTACTCTGTAACGTTCTAAATCTTATTTTATATAATACTACTGTTTTAAGATATAGAAAAGTAAATCAATGCTAAATTTTAACTCACTTTGACCTTACTTCCTCGTCTTCGAGTAAATCATATACGCTATTATTATAAATCTCTATATATGTTACAAATACAGAATATCCGTTATCCTCATCAACCTGCAGCATATCTATTTCGTCTGGTGCGCATATAAAACTTGATTTATTGTCGTTATTATTATCTATCGATTGGACACAACTGTAAATGGTTTAAATCTTTGTTAATAGTATATAACATCTATAATAATTTTAATTGATAATTTATTATTGTATGAATAATTTACTGCCTGTATCTTCCATTTTGTGAGGTAGCAAAGTCTAAGTTTAATTCTCCTTGTTTCTCAAATTGTATCTCCGTCTCGCTTAGTATTTCAAAACCATTTAATCTGTCTGGCTGGAATGTATATCTTTTGGTTTGATAATTCGCAATACTATTAAAAAGAATATCCAAGCATCGAGGCATAATTCCAGCATTGTGAACATTTCCAGTCATTGTGTAAGTTTTTCCACTTCCTGTTACACCGTATGTAAATAAAAGACTATTTTCCCCATTAATAAGATTTGTCACAAGCGGTAATGCAACTGCATTAAATACATCCTTTTGAGTTGTATCGTCTCCAAATACTTTACTAAATGATGTTTGTATTACTTTACTAACATTGCGAAAATTTATTGCAGTTTCAGGCGGTGTAACAATGATAGTTGTACTAGATGCAATTTTCATACAAGAAATATCTGTAGAATTTAACATTGGCCTTATGCGACAATAAACTTGAACTGGTTCTACATTATCTATTCTTATTTTGGTTGATTGCTTTCGACTTGTAACAGGTGGTTTCTGGCGCCTATGGATTTAGGTCAATTTATGTATTAATAGTGCTGATATTTAATATTTTTAAACTTGTTAAATAAATCTATATTTATTTTTACATCGGTTATTTTATTTTTTATATGTATCTGCACGTGTACTCTCAAATATATACACAGATATTATTACAGATTTACTACAGATTAATCATTGCAGATTAGATAAAATACTGCAATATAAAATCATAAGTATGATAATTTAAGAAACTATTAGAGTTTGCACAGTTAATTTTGTAAACTTTTTATAGTTCCTATAATCACAGCACTGTTTACGATGATTTAATACGTGAATGAAAACACGTGCCGGATATATATAGATAAGATAAAAATTATATCATTTAAATTAAACTTACGCTAACTTTATACTGGACATGGTTAAATAATTCGAAGTTATGTTACGATGGAATGTTACGAAATAATATATTAATATTAGAATTATTTTAAAACATTATGATCATTTTTTTTCTTTTCCTATTTTCGTATATGTTCGTTACGAATACCTCATTCAAAATGAGAAACATAACACAACACAATACAACTTAGGTTTAACAACATACTAGAGAGGAAATAGCATTAAAGTGTAGTTAAAATGAGCAAGTTGAATTAGGTGGGATGCAGCAAGAAGTAATAAGAGACTCTGTCGGTAAAAAAGTTATCGATACTGTTTTATTGACTAACGGTAAAATTGCTAGTAACTTTTTAATGATATATTTAGATATAGTTTGTGTAAATTATTTGTGTATTATTTCTTAAAAGAAAACTAATTAGATACAAGCTCTTGATAGTAGCTTATAAATATATCTATACTTAGTTCTCAATAATAATAATTGTACTAAAGGATATATATATGTCTACATTGAACAAATGCCATATAATAATAGGAAGAAAATCTTGCTTTATTCTTAAAGAGTAAAGTAATATTAAACATAGAATTTACAAGTTTATGTCTGTTTAACGTCTTAATTCTTGTATATCTTCTCTTTTGTGAGTTCCATCACAAAAGGGTCTATTTAATGTTTGTTTACAATTACATAACCAGTATTCTTTTGTCTCTGGGACTACAAATCGGACAGGTCGCAATTTAAGTTTTAAGAATATATTCCTGTGTGTACCATCACATAAAGGTTGGCTTTTACTTTGCCCACATGAACACCAGTGATATATTTTTCCAGCTTCACAACGTAATTTGAAAGGTTTTTTATCGTAGATAAATCCGGTCTCTTTTTGGTCATTAGCACTGTATATTTCTTTCAATGGATTTATTGGTATCGAAGAATGCTGTGGTTTCGTGCTATACATCATTATCTATAAAATAAACAAATTACATTATTAATTATTTGACAGAATAAAATGCAATTATTCAAATATATACGTAGATACACTTTTATCTTAAGTAAAATTACTATGATAGGAATATAGTATGATACAAAAAATCGTATTTGGTTAGTTTTGATCAACTTAAAAGAACTTATTAATTTTATGAGATTTCATTTGAAAAGTACTTACTGATCGTTTAACAATTCTTATACAAATATTTGTATATTATATTTAACTTACTTTTTGATATTTTAAAACATTTGTGCGAATAAATCGCGGAAGTTTAATAACCGTGGTGATATTCATTGTGCAGACAATATTCAGAAACATGTGTCTTCGATGATTTTCATCAATGAAAGTTAGATAGTAGAATAGTAGATTTCTAATTTATCTTACTCTACGTCTGTAAGACTTTATATTAAGGTTACCGACGGTAGATATTTTACAAGTAAAAAAACCTACTGTTACCGACGGTAGGCAAGCTAAAAGCAGAGCACTACTATTACCGATATGGTGCTTAGACGGATTGTTTTTACCGATAAGGTAAATACCTTCATACATCTACAAATGATTTCGTTAAAAAAAAATCAACTGAGTTATTGTAGATAATATAACATGGAATGTAATTTTTTAGATATTTATTACGTATTAAATATAACATAGACAACATTTTAATACGTTTATTATGAATTAGTATAATATATTATAACGTTTGAAATTTTAGAATTATAATTACATCACTATAATCTTTCAATAAACAAATTAATTATAGATGAATATTCCAAACGATAATAAATGTATTTATTGATTTTTCGCGAATGTCTCTTTAATAATTATTTATTTATTTAATGATATAAGTACTCATTGATTTATCGAATAAATGGACTTTCTTTGTGCATTACGTGTTTGTAATTAATGTAATTAACAGTGTTTCGGTTTTATGTTACCGTTGTGTCCGATTACTACCAACCTTATACATTCAATCTAAAAGTTACAATCACAGAATTGCTCTAACAAGCTAGAAAATATAGACTTACTATTTCCTTCTTCTTCGTTTAGTAATTCTAATTGATGACACAAAAATCACACGACATTTTCAATAATATTCTCGAACAAAATGCGTACTCAAAACAACAATTATATAAATGAATTTTTCATAAATTAATCGGGGATAGCAAATTGAGGGACGTTTTAGAAATTTCGAATTTTTTCCTTTTTTTATCCTTGACCTTTTTTTTATTCTTCTTTTTAGATTGAAACAACGGACGTAGAGTCGTTGATAAGATCGACATGTCCAGTTATCGTATTTCTATGATTTAGATTAGATTAATCTGTTGACGTTTCTCGATTGTTACTGATCGAACCCTAACGAGTCTTCAAAAGTGGAGAAATGTAAGTAAATATATGCATACGTAACATATGTACAGTGTACACGTATAAAAGAATAAGAAAAAAGAAAAAAAAAAAAAGAAAAAAAGAAATATATTTCGCAGGGAAAAATCTCGACGATATATCATCGTGCACGTTTAATACCAGGTAATCTAATTCCATATCTCGTGTTCTTGCATAATTTGGTTACGTTTAAAGTGGGGCTGCTTCTTCTTCTTCTTTTTCTTCTTCTTCTTTCCTTTATCTTTAGCGCTGGGAAAGAAGCTAATCGAAAAAGTACGAAATGGAAGGCTTAAAAGGCCATGTAAATCAATAGAAATTTTTCAAAGTTGGGAAGGAAATGGAAAGAGGAAGAAAAAAAGGAAGAAATAATAACAAATTGAAAGTTAAAAAGTAAGAGAGAGAGAGAGAGAGAAATAGGGATAGTTTAACGCTGAGCTAACAAGAAGCTTTGCTGATAGGCACGAGCATGGTAGCGAGTGGCCTAATCGTTACACGATGTTGTCGCACGCGTTGCTTTGAATATTTAAAAAAAAGCGTAGGGAGTGTTATTTCCCTTAGGAGGCGAGGAATTTGACGATCACTCGAGAATACTAAATGCCGATTTTCATCTTAATTTTCTTTCATACTTTCGCCGAACACGAGAGACTACTTTTTTCTAATATTTTTCTAAAATACAAACTTCGACTCGAAAAACTGAAGTACCTGCCAAAAGGCTACTGTTTTCTTTTTACTTTTCTCCTAATTGTTCCTCTAAATGAAGATTTTAAGAGGAGGAAAAAAAATTAAAAGACAAAAAAGTAGAAAGATGTCGAGACACAAGAGGTAAACCTTTGAACAACGAAAAAGAAATGTAGAAATTTCAAACGATATTTCGTCTAATGTTATAATATTCATGAACTTGTAATGTAATTTAATTAGTGTTCCGTGTGAAAAGGAAATAAAACAGTTTAGATAAGCTGCCGTCGAGGGGCTTTGTTGCTTTTCCACGTTTTCCTTTTGACTTACTAACTCTAATTATCTCGTAGGTAAAGAGAAAAGAGCTTGTTCCAAACGTTTTCTTTGTACATATATATATATATATATATACACATGCACCCACACACATATATGCATTTCCTTTTATTTTAGCTGTTTACTCTTATCTTTGGTTAATTTGTTTCTTTCATATGAATAATATTCAATTGTTCGTTATAATAAATAATAAAAATAAAATTCTAATAAATTATAGAAAATAATCTCTGTGACAATTTCTACACTTCCAAAGATATTAAATTAGATGTAGACTCGAAAAACTAATTGCCAAGTATGTTCGGAATACGTCAAACTGTCGTTAAAGATAAAAGTAATTTTTTGATATCGAAGTTCAATTAGTAGAATTGCGTTCGTTATTAAAAGAATTAAATAAAAAACGTAAAACGTACTATTCGTAAATTGTGTTGCTAAACAAAAAACAAAAATCTATCCATCACGGTTTATTTTAAATATATATACATTTTTATATAGAAATATCTTGTTTCTTCTCTCTGAATTTACGTAGCGATTGGAAACTTTCTGCTGGTATTGTATTTACGTAGATTTTATATAACACGTAAATAGATAGACCGGTTGAATGGGACTTTGAGTAAAACTACTGATAATAAGCTATCCGATTAATTCGAGAATCATCCGTTAATTGTGCCATATGTAACAGAAAAGTATTAGCTTTAAATAAATGATTGTACCTGTAGATACGTTTTTAAGAAAAAAAAGAAAAAAAAACAAATTAATTCTCTCTCTCTCTCTTTTTTTTTTTACTCAAAGTTGGTATCGCGTGTGAAACGATAACCCATTCCCCGTGCATTTTTTCCTTCTCGTCGATCGATATTTTTGGACTAGAAAGTTCGATGGAAAAGATAATGTCGATAGGTTGGTTTATTGAAAGTCATACGTGTTTCCCTGTTTTTTTTACTTTCGATTCGGTTCTTTCCCTTGGCGCTTTTTTTCTTTCTTAATCGTCGTTGATAAATACCCTAACGTCCAAAGAAAATTATGAGCCGATCGTTAACGCAATATCGCGTATTATTGAAATTTATGATCCCTTTCGGCACGATAGTAATTTTAACGTTGTGCATCAAGTATCAATAGTTAATAATGAAGCTATTAGATAACGATTGCTGATCGTTTGTCAGTATTATAAACGAGAACGATCAACGATTCGTTTGATATCGTACGTTTCGATTGTTTGAACCTATGACTCAATTTTTCTTCCATTTGGGAAATTAAAAAACAAAAAAAACGTATCTTTGATATTTTTATTACTTTTTTTCTTTTTTTTTTATTCGATAATTCGGTCCACAATATTTGTATTTCCTTTATTATTTTTCACGATTAAATGTACTTATTTACGAAAAAATAAATGAAGGAAAAATGTCCGGTTCGTATTTTTCAAATCTAATCGAATAATTTTGACTTCGTTGATCTTATTTACGATAGTCAAGGAAGGTAAAAGTACTAAGAAGAATCTTAAGATAGGATTTGGTTAATGACCGAGCAAATCGAACTACTGATCAGTGTAATTATTTCGGACGTTCGGACATTAAAGAAAGTGTCTCGAATCGGGGGCTTTTTCATTCGTCAAGAAGGATTTTCGCGAATTTTCTTGGATATTCGTGTAGGTTTTTCTGTATAAATATAGTTTGATTTTTAATTAATAAAAAAAAAAATAAAAAAGAAAAATAAAAGGAAATACAAATTCAGCGATTCAACCACGCGAATTCAAGCGATTATTTTTTTGATTAATTTAAAACACGACTCTCGAATAACAGATAAAAAAAATGTATTTATATTTTCTTTGATTATTTTATCCTATCTCTCTCTCTCTCTCTTTTATTTAATTATTAAATTATTAACGATATATACACGAATTTGTGAATCCTACGTGTATCCACAAAATGATCATACATTTTTCGTTTTTCTCAAATGAATTTCCGAGCCGTTTCTCGTTGTCTTTTCATTAATCATTTGTTCCGTGATGATACGTAATGTATCCTTGATGAGATTAAATTTCTCCGCGGAAAGTGAATTTCTTAGTTTACCGATGCCTATCTTGAATGCTTTAATAAGGTTCAACGTATGCTTTTATGTATTTTAAAAGGTTAAATACGTGTAAACATTTTGCATTGGAGATATTATTTTCTTCACCGATTATAAGAAACAATAAAGTTTATTCGTAAAATTAGAATAATTAGTTTTTTTCATATCGAGATACTTGAAACTTTAATAAAAGTGACTTTTCGTACGCATTGTATTTAAAAAGCACGAAGTGCATTAGAAGATGTCGAATGGGGATTGCGAAGAAATTTGTTCCGACTCTTTTATAAATAAAATCTCTTATGAAAAGAAAGGAACAAATACAAAAATACAAAAAATAAAATAAAATAAAGAGTACCGAGAATCTCGAAGGATTAACACCTTCTCCACCTTCTCTCTTCTCGGTTTCATCCTTTTTATTATTATCCAGATAAAAACCTTTTATGATCCACAGTTGTCTGTTGCCAGCTTTAAGTATTACATTCTGCTTGCTTTCTTAGTTTCTCGTTCCTGTTTCTCACACTGATCGCACCCTGGAGATGGCAGGAAGATTAAAAAAGGGTGAACACTCGTTGGCCAACTAAGAAAATTAAGAAGAGAAAAAAGGTATTGCGTTTTTACTATTAGTGTACCTTTTTTTTTTCTTTTTTTTTTTTTTTTAAAGTGTCGTTAAAAATCGTGCAATTTATAAGATATATCCAACGTATTCTTTTGAGAGAAAACGTAATCTTTTACGTGAGCTGTTTATTGTTGATCCACGAAAACAAGGAAAATCATTTCTAGACATAGAAATTATTTTATATCGAAGATTTTTCATCTGATCTTTTTTTTCTTTTCCTTATTGATCATGATCATCGATTACATTTAAATCTTTTGATAAAATTGATCGAATAAATGCGGAATAAAAAATAAAGTTACTTCCTCTTCCCTTCCCCCGCCTCAAAGATTCGTTCATGTAATTAATTTGTGTCATGCAAGAATGTAGGCTTACCGCCTGTGCAAACGGCTGATATTTTATTTTGCATAAAATTTAGATTTATATAACAGTTACAATAATTGTTAGAATATTCACTCCAGAACTTGGACACAAGCAACCCTCGATTGTGTTCCGTGTTTATAATTAAATCATTATTTAAATGATGTGAGCTGTGTATCCAGTATAATGGACACCAATTTGAACAAATTGATATGAACAAATGTAGATAATTAATATATAAAAATATAAAATTAATTAGTTCGTTGAAAATGATTTAAAGGAAAGCAACTTCTATCTCATCCTGTTTAATAAATACTTGTTATAAGAAAAAATATAATTTTTTGTTAATTGATCGAAAGATGTTTTATATACTAATTACATAAGAAAAATATCGAATAGTTGGTATGTTTTTGTAAACCTTGTCATCGACAGCTAATGGTAATTATTAACGATAATACATCTGATATGTAAAGAGTACAGACACTCATAAAATATATTTACGTGGTACCCATTGAAGAGAAGAAAATAATATGAAAATTATCATCGATTATTATTCATCGTTTATTTTACGTCCTTTTAATTATTATACGAAAAAAAGAATTAAACAAACGTATTAAAAATATGTGACTCGTAAATCACTTTCGTTTTCGTTATCGTATATTATAATAATTGTAATAGGTGTAAATAAAATGAAAAGAAACGTAATGCGAATGAAAATTGAAGAATTTTCATAATAGTTGTCTCTCATTTCTACTCTCGATTGAGAACACGTTGCGTGCTCGTAATGGACATTAAATAAAATCTAATTAACGGGGACGAATCATATCGCGATTGTGTCGCGACAATGATTTTTCCTCGTAATCGTTCAAATTCCCATTAGGTTTTCTAATAAATCAATCGATTATGTAAATGGCGATAGAGTGACATAGCTTATCTCCATAAACGATTGTTCGTTCTATTCGAATTCAGTAATATTAATCGTCGGAATTTCTTTTTTTTTCCTCCCCTCAAGTTTTTCTTTCCAAAATTTCTTGTATTCTCTTTTTTCCTTTCTAATTTCATTCGATTGGATATTGAAAAAAAAAAGAAGAAATATAATACGAATAAAACATAAAACAATATACTACAGGTATTCGTTGAAGTGCCATCGAAAAATTTCGACCAACGAATAGCGTTTGGTCTATCACTTAATACACAAACACACGTGCGCATATTTTGTAATAAAAAGAATATTTAAAAAAAAAAAAGGAAAAGAGAAAAAAGGAAAAAAAAAGATCAAAGATATCGTAACAAGAATCGATTACACAAATTTACGAGGAAAAAATGCGTCAGACACGACCGGTCATATGGCGAGATATCGAGATACGAAGGAAGAACGAAAAAAATAACAAAAAAGAATTCCGAACAAATTACCGCGCGCGCGCGTGTGTGTGTGTGTGATTTAAAGAAGGTACTCAAAAAGGTGAGTTAGAACACACGCGTATCAAATTTATTTTCGATGAATAAGAGAAAATCGCGAAGAGAGTACACCGGAGGCGCGTGAGTTTTCCAAGCGAGTGGATGAGGGTGATCGTTTTGTTTAAATTGTTGGATAAAAAAGAGAGATAAAGAGAGAGAGAGAGAAAGAGAGAGATAGAGAAAGGAGAGGAAAAGGGAGAGGGAAAAAAATGGTAGATATGTCAATGGTTTACGAAGAGGGTGCTAAGCTCGTACCGGATTGGTGGAACAGAAAGGGTATCTGTGGATTCTCTCGTGGGTGGTTGGGAGAGACTATATAAAGCGTTTCGTCGTTCATGGGACACCACAGTTGCTTCTTCTACGTGTTGCTTCACCTGCATTTCGCTATCCTGCGTTCGCGTTTCATCCCCCAACCGCGAAATAGAAAGAGATTTAGAGAGGGAGAGAGAGAGAGAGAGAGAGAGAGGGAGTGAGGAGGGATTCAAGGAAGGTGAAAGAGTTTTTTTTAATCGGTGCTCGCGTTCCACCAATTGTTTTTTTTTCATTCTCTTTCTTTTTTTTTTGTTTTCTTTTGCTCTCTTTATTCTATTATTTCATTTGGACTATGTGACTAAAAGTTATCTTTTAATTTTCCCGTTAACGAAGGAAGGAATAACGTTTATCAATCGATGTGGTCGAGAGGACGAATAAAAATAAACAACGAAAGAGAGAGAGAGAGAGCGTGTGTATAATCGTGGGGAGAAATTCTCTTTCTTTTTTATCTTTTATCTGCGCATATTTTTAATCTTTCGATTGAACTCTTTTGATATTAATTATTAATCTCCCTTTTGTTCGTAAAAGGTAATCGCGTAATTGAAAAATAAATTTTGTATTCTCTTTCGGCAACATTATTTTGGGTCGTAATTTTTTATTATATAAAATAATAAGTAATTTTAATTAAAAAAAAAGTGACGCGAACAATACAACAAGTTACTACGAGAGAGAATACTGTCAATTTCATTTTGGTGAACTTTCAGACCCCCACGGTTGGGAAAACTTTAGTGAAACGAACGGTGTTACGTAACTCATTGAGGAACGTTACAAAACAAATGTCAATTTTTGTTTCTTTTGTTCTCGGAAAATAAATAACTCGATCGCGGGGCTTCCGATTGTTTGAAATTTGACGGTGTCAGAAAAAAACCAGGATACGAAAGAAATCTCACTCGACTCAATTGATTTGAGGAAACTTTTGTGTCAGCTTTTTTTCTTTTTTTTTCTTTTTTTTTTATCAATTATATGGAATGTAAATTGATCGATAAACCGATTCGAAATGAGTGAAAATTAAAGTAAACTAATATTACGATAGCATTTCGATCGGAATGAATTGCATCTTTTGTTTATTTTTAACTCCTAGGTGCGAGAATGCTCTCTCGTGGGATAAAATCATCTATGGTGCCGACTTTCAGTAGCATTCAATTGATAACGTGCCTGTGGATTGGGTGCACCCTTTGGTGCCTCGTGCAGGCCACCGATGGCCAACATTTTTATCTTCAAACTCGTTACGACAAACGTGACGTTTCACGTGCGGACGTGCCAGGTGAGCTTTCGAAATCATTCTTTCCGATTTTTATCTAAACCACACGATTTATCTTTTTCCAACCATTGTCCGATTTTCTTTCATTGATCAATTCATCCTCCTCCTCCTCCTCTTCCTCCTCCTCTTTCTCTTCCTCATATTTTTCTTTTATTTTCTTCAATAAAAACATCGATCAAACGGTGGAACAAGTTTGATAATTTGATCGATGCGAATATGTCACTTTTGTTATCGAAATTTTTGATCTTTTATCATACGAATAGAAATTAAATATATATTTTTGTAGAAACACAATAATACGAAATACTTCATAAGTTTATAAGAAACAATTCTTTTTTATAGAATGATGGAATATTCATTCATCATTTATTTATATTTTTATAATGATTTATCAAATTTTCTCTAAAATTTAGAGAATCAAGCATCAGAATTTCGAACAAAGTAGGCATTCATGAGAAAGTTGATTGAAGGGTTCTCAAAAGTTAGAAAACAGTTGCTTGAAAGCGATCGAAAGGAAGACCCAGGTGTTTCGAGTTATAATCGGAATATTTGTCCACGATTTAATTTTTCTCACGAATACTATAATACGCATGCATCAATTTTATAATAAATGTTTAAAATTAATACTATGATTTTATAATTGTCTTGACAAATAGTACGATATGAGCGTTCAGCGATTTACAATACGAATGGAAGATACGGAAGAAGCGAGTCAAAGATTTCTGAGGAACCATCGAGACCGATGAAAATCGTGCCAAGAAACAACATGTTCTTCCTTGGAAGTAGATACGGTAAAAGATCACTCGAAGATCAACAACGGATTATTTATCATTCGGAATATCCGTTGGAACGTTTGGATGCTGTTCTCGAATACGTTGACGAAGCACGTCGTGTAGCCGAAGCGAGGAAAAATCAACGAGATGATTCGCGAGAGGAAGATGAACGACAAGATGATTTGGTGGAAGCTGCAGCAGCAGCAGCCGCAGCAGCAGCAGCAGCAGTTATTCCTTTTCAATAAGCGTTCAATCATCTTATCTAGATAGTTCGTTTCTTTCTTTTACCTCAATGAAAATGATCTCTTTTCCTTAACTTTTTCTCTTTCTCTCTCTCCCTCTCTCTCTTTTTCTTTCTCTTTTCTTTTTTAAATTTTGAATAAAACACATTCGATTAATTCCTCCCATTATGTAAATTACATTTTTTATAAAGAGAGTTCATTGGTTAATATTTGGAAGAAAAAGAAAGAGAGTGTTCATAGTTTGTCTCTCATTTATGCGATTTAAATCTCGAACACACTAGACGTGCTCGATGTTTTCCTCTTTTTTCATTTTTAGATAAGTAGAATGTTATTCTTAATAGAATGTATTTTATGTATATGTGTATGTGTGTATTTATTTATAAATAAATATATACGTATATATATATATACATATGTACATAATTCGTGAGAAACACTAACTTCGATAAAAAAAAAAAAGAAAAAAAAATATATATACATATATATATATATAAAATTTCTTTTTGACAATTAATAACGACTTCCTTTCTTCTCTTTTTCTTTCTTTCTTTCTTTATTTATTTTGCTTTACTTTACTTTACTTTATTTTACTTTACGTTCCCGAATCCATTCTCATCATCTTCTTTCAATTATTTGTCTTTTTAATTAAAATGAGAAAATACAATGGATGAGTAGATGCATTTAATTTGTCTCATGTCAGTTTAAAGGAACGACGTTCTCGTAGGACAATGATTTCTTGGGAGAATGATAATTGGACCGCTGCGAAAGATTCTTAATTAGATATTAATTAGAAAGTTTGTTAATGAAATTTCTTTTCGCGATGTCAAAAATTATTCAAAGACATTTTCTTTCTTTTTAAGAACCGTCGAGCTTTTGCATTAAGAAAATTTGTTAGAAAAAGTTATCTAATTTGTTAAAAGAGATTAGCAATCAATTGTTTTCCAAATTATTTGAGGAAACTCTTTAATCCTATTTGGGACCTACTTTTGAAGTATCGAAGTGAGAGAAAGTAAGAGGAGAGAAGTTTGTTGGCTGACGCCTGTGCTCTCGAGAAAGTCAAATCTTTTCTGAACGTAGTAGGATCGTCTGACTGGATGGAAGCAACAGATACACGAGATATAATATATTGAATTGCTTTTTAAAAAGTCATTTAGTTAATTGCGTTTACTTGTACACCCTGGCCTTACCCTCATTTTCAGGATTATTTGACGTTATAGCAATGAATACTTCAAAAGTGATTTTAGAACCCTCTTGCGTTTCGATTTTTTTCAAGTAATTTTATCTGTTTTTTTTTCGCAATCCTATCAAAAATGGAAAATCAAAGTCTGTGTTTTCGTCATGGGGTTTGCTTCTATTTTTCTTTTTATTATTCTACACAAGACCGATTGAGAGAACAAAATTATTTTCCGTATTTCCGTTTACTGAAAGGATTCTGTTTAAGCCAGTGTTAAAATTCATTTTCAAAATTTCGTTAAGATAATTATGATTCGTGTAAGATGTATTATACTACGTTTAGGTCGTCCAATTGAAAGAGATAATAGTAAAATAAAAGAATTAGGGGATGCTAATCGTCCTAATGAACACCTAATCTTCCTAATAAATTCTAAATTCTAAAAAAAGTGTTTTTCACTTATCATTTAAAAAGCGAAATTATTTTCCAATTAATCTAATGAAACATACAATATATAAAAATATATACATATATATGTAACAAGTACATGTACGTTGTATACACTATATACATAATTACGTATAAAAGTATATATACTGTTCTTCTGATTTCTATCCACCCACTATATTTTGTAACGTGAAAAATATTATTGTCGTTACAAAAATAACATTTACGTATTTCGAGATTAAATTTTATTGATAAAAAATGTAATATACATGAATATGTATTTATGTAGATAGAAAATTAGATAAAAGTAACAATAAAAGGCGTCTATGCAATATTGTTCCTTCCTTTTGATATTTTCTTTTTTTAACTTTTTTAACGAAAATCTTTGTATTCTATTTTATTTAATTTAATATTTAATCACTTGGAAAGAGAAAGATCTCTATTTATTTAAAATACATCAAATCGTTTTAATAAAAAAAAACACGTCGGACAAGACTTCTTTGTTCCCATAAAATTTATTTAGATATTTCTTTCACGATAGTTAATTAATTTTTACGATTAAAAAGAAAAACCCTAGAAAAAATTAAAAAAGTAAACGTGAAGATGTTGCATCGGAGTCGACGTCCTCCGACGATTCTTCGATCGTTTGACGATTATTATACCGGATGACGTTAGTACACATACGGACAACACGCGAGGTCACAGATTAGATTTCACTCTTTTCGTGATGTCACCATGAACATACGGATGGTAATCATCATACAAACGCGGAAACTTTCATTCACGATACTCTCCATATATAAAAATTTTCCATTTCAATTCGTCGGATTATATTGTTTCTTTTTCTTCATCTTGGGGTTGGTGTTTTATATTTTTGTTTTTAATTCTCTAAACACTTTTCCTTCTTTTTCATCCAATTCTTCTAATTACAATTCGAACACGATATACAAATGATTCCAAATTCATACGTAAAATGAATTTTTGTTATAAGCAACAAGGGATTCAGAAATTATAATAGAAAATTATCCAAATTCTCGTAGAAATTAGATTTCATCCTGTTGCCAGTCTATTTCTATCATTACGAAGACTTGAATAATGTATTATCATTAATTTACAATTTCGCGTTCGTGCGTTTTGTTTTATTATCACCTTTTATGCGTCGCTTGCGTCATTAGTTGTTTAACAAGTTCGATCTGTATTAATACATACATCCTTCTGCGTTTGATAACAACTAAATATTATTCAGTTAGAGTTTTATTTTGTAATCGAATAAATGGTTGATACACTCGCGAAGGAACGTACAATAGGTGAAACAAATATGCATACGATACGATCGTTCGTTAAAAATTTTAATTAATTAATCATAAATAAAAAAAACAGAAATAATAATAATAATAACAATAATAATAATGAATATTTGAGAATAATGAAAAAGAATTCTATAAAATGTGTAACAATAATACGCGCAATAAATACAAGTACAAAAGATTTACCATTCGAAAGCAATTCCCGTTTTATTTTTTTCATTTTTTTATTTTCTTTATTTTTTATCTTCTTTGTTTTATTTTTAGTTTAATCGTGCAAGATGCCTACATAACGTTTTGCATACATATTTATATATATACATAAATAGGTATTATTATAAATAGGTTTACGAACAATAGGTTTTTGGTAAAAGTAACTATGCTCACTTAGTTGGCAACCAAAAAAAATCCGTAATCACTTAGTTGCCAACCCAATACATATACATACATATATATATATATGTATATATGAGATCGCAGAGACATTGGACTTTCGAGTTCACGGAGAAAGTTTAGCTCTAGCACTCGAATACCTGCCTGCCGACCTATAGAGAGGCGTCTATATAAATAAAAGGAACGTCGATGATCTCGCTCTCCGTTTCGACCTAGTTTTTTTTTTGCTGTATGCACCTTGCAACTGAACGGCATTCCTCTAAACGCGATCACTCTGTCTCTTCTTAAAAAATAAATTTATAGTTATTAGAATGCACATTAGAAAGATTATTATTTTCATTTTTAATCAGATTCTCTTTCACTCTTGATCTATGATCATCATGCATATTATTTTGTTATAGAAAGAAAAAAAAATAGAGAGAGAGAGGGAGAGTAAAAAAGAGAGAAAGAGAGAGAGAGAGTCATTCATTATGTATATTTAACAACGTCGTTCACTTTCGTTTTCATCCTTATGGAATAGAATTAACACATATTTTCAATCTCCGTGACTGTAATGACTGATCCGTTTGATTTATTTGCGTGAACACAAAGAAAGATTCTTATTGATTTAAAGTATTTAATTGAAAGTATCGTTAAAAGGAATATAATGATAACATTTTGAAGATAGAAAAATAAATAGATTGAGAAAGAGATAGAAGGTGGTAAGACGAGACAAGGAAAGTATCGTTGTCGTAGTCGCAAGTAATCCTTCATCGTCTATGTTTCGAATATATAATTTTATCTAGACACGCTTTCGCCCGTCCCATATAAACGTCACCTAAATCCACCACGACTTCCTCTTCGAGAAACGCTCTTACTTTCTTCGTCAATTCCATCGGCGTAACATCATCGCGCAACACACGAGAGAACGCGTTTTTTTTTTCTTCAATTCGTTTTGCAATGATCCACCCGAGTCAATTGTGTGTGTGTGCATTGGGAGGGGAGGGATGCGTAATCAGTTGGGTAAACAATTACGTTTTTTTTAAGTATGTTCGTTGATTTGTTTTTTATTATTTCAAACGACTAAACCGATTGAAATGTTAACGTTCTTCTCTCTCTTGCAGATTATTTGTTTTTTTTGCACAATTTGCTTTTTTTTCTTTTTATATTTCGTAGAGCAGAGATTTTTTTTCAAATGGTTTCAAATTGTTTTTCAAATCGATATTTAGTTCTTAACCGATAAAGTAATTTGTTGATATTTTTTTTCTTTCTGTAATAAAATTTCAAAATGTATCGGATTTCTTTTTGTGTGTGTTTCGTCGATAACTTTTGACCGAATAAACGTACGTCGAAATGTTCTATGATCTTTCAGCTTTTAAATGTACGCAAGTTTTGCCAGATACGATTAATATTATCAGAGTTATGAGATTTGAAATTTATCAGGAAAATACGAAGAAACTTTTTTCCCTGACTTGGATATAATTTTGCAATAAATTTTAAGTGAATATATTAATTCAATTAACACGAATTATCTTATAATAATAATAATATATATTTTATTAATTTAATAGATACATTCTAATCGACGACGTTCTAATGCGATTAGAAATCTTGGGAATTTATAAACAATACGATACACTGTAGGTAATTTATGTGCTAATTTGACATACACCTGAGAGATATTTTAGCAAAGAATATTATTAATTATCTTTATACGATTTAAGTATAATTTAAAGAAGAGAATGAAAGAGAGATCAATATCTTCGTTCGTACGTTCGTCATTCTCAATGTTGCGAAATCGAAACTTAAAGATTTCTAGTCCGTGGATAACGTAAAACAAATATTGAGATACCATCTGATTTCACTGACACTTCCATCAAGCAAAATTGTGTTACATCCTCGTGTCTTTTTGTTCGAGGGTCCTTCTCTTTGAACTTTCACCATTTTGTGGAACCTTTAAAATAATAATTGGAATGGTGTAATCTCTCGGTTAAATCTCCGAGTGTCATAAAGTCCGAAAGAAAAAGTGACCCAAATAATTGTAAGAAATTAATTATGCTTGTGCTCTTACGTTGGTTGTTTATCAAAAGATACAAAAGGTACAATTTGATGAAAAATTCACTCGTCGAATTTGAACGATACTTGTGTGTTGATAATAAAATTGCATATGTGCAAAAATGTGGAGAATAAAAAAAAGAAAAAAGAAAAAAAAGGAAACAAACGTGTCGCGAATTGAATCGCACGTGTAATACCGTGGCATATCAAATCGATTGAAAAGTGTCGAGAGTCGATGTCGACAAAGAACTTGATAAATAGCGTATACAATATGCGTTGTTAGGTGGTAGTCGTAACTTTTCGAAAGAGTTCTCGCGAAATTTCTCTCATTCTCATTCTTTTCATGCTCCTTTTCGAACGGACAATGGACGCGGACAACAAGGGGGTGTATACGATGTCGGATCTTTGCTCTGCTACAAATTTTCCTCTTAACTAATAGTCTTATGTCGTTCTATAATTGTCCAAACGCAAATTAGTCTCATTAAAAAAACAAAACAAAAATAGAAGAAAAAAAAAGTAGTTAATTTTGGAACAATAGATATATTGCAATTTCATAAATCATTCAGCGAAAGTTTTCGACAATTTCGTATTGACTTACATTAAATTGTTGCAACAAAATTATTTATAGACATTTATTATTCACCGAGTATCGATATATCATTTTGTTTGAATTTTAATTTACTTTAAGATAATATTATTATTTACGATTTTTGTCTTTTTTTTTTTATATTCATCTAAATTCAACCGACAAATTGCTTTCTTTATTTCCCTTTCGTTATTTAAAATTCTCAAGAGGATGATCGTTATTTATGTTTACGCGTTCCTAACGTTCCGTACACATTCCACACATCATAGAAAAAAATAATTATATGTGCACACATCCGGATGTATTAAGTGCATCATACGTTTACGTATTTTTTCCTTTTTTCTTTTTCAATAAAACGTTCGCTCATTCGTTTAATTCCAACATTCTTCGGAATGAAACTATCGTGTAGTAAATTCAAGCATAGATATATTGTGCGACTACCTAATGTAAAGTTTTCGAGACAAAGTTTGAGATAAGCTTGGTGATAACTCGTTGTTAAGAAATTGAGATGAGAATTACGAGAGTTAAAAGCGTTCCTTGTTGTTAATCGAGTTAACGAGAGGCAGAAATTCGTAACGTCGATTTCTTGACGAGTGATGTCTTTTGTTTTAATAAAGAACATTAGAAATAATTATTATATACGAGTCGGGAACACGTTATAGGAACAATTTATAATGAATAAATGAATTAATAATAAGAAAATGACTTGTACAGAGAAATTTCCATGATTTAACCTACTTCGTCAATTTGTACTTTTATCATTATTCGGTATAATTTACCAACGTAAACCACAAATTCCACGTAGTTGAAAATTCAATAAATTCCTCATTTTCTCTATATCTACCAACCAATTAGAAAATAAGTAAAAGGCAATGAGGAGTCGTACCGTGTCGGTGTATGTATGAAATATAATCTACGTAATAAATTAAAATGATCAGGCTGATGTCTGTTGAAAGAGATCACCTTTATTGGTAGATATAGTTTCTTAAGAATCCGTGTTATGTCACATGATCTTAAGACTTCGAACATATAGGCCAGGTATCCGTAACATAAATGCATTCCATTCAAGTGATTCGTCTCTTTCTATCCTATTCATTTTTTACTTTTATTTAACCATTGGGTGAGATCAAACCGGATGCTGTAGTTCCTTGAACGAGTGCGTAGTCATTTAATTTGATTATAAATCAGATCCTGGATCGATCTAGAAAAGGAAAATAAAGGAGTGGTGGGAACTTGATGGATTTTAAAAGGAAGAGACAATTTTCGTTCAGATCAAAACAGAGTGAGAGAGAGAGAGAAAGAGAAAGAGATGATCGTGCATGAGTTCTGCTGATGTTACTTGTTTACTGGGTACCTCTTACAACTGTTGTTGATTCATGGTGGGAGACACGCGAGAGAGTTTTATCGTGAGTATACCGAAATGAAACTACATGGTTGGAGAAAGTGAGAGCCGACACGAGTAGAGTAGAGGGACGGACGGACGGACGGAACGGTGGGCAACGAGGAGCAACGACGAGCATCGTCGAGAGTATAGGCCTTCAGTCCTGGAATTATCCAGTGGTGAGAGGATGGAAATGGTGTGAGCCCTCGACCAAGTGCGGACACCACTCTGCCGCTTCTTATTCCTTCGACGGATTATTTTTTAAACGAACACGAAACGATTTTTTTGTATCTCTACACCATTCGTCCCAAAATTTTTGTCAACGAGAAGAAGAAAACTATTCGAGGATGACGAGAAGAACTAAGATCAAATTCGCGGAAGGAAAAGGAAGAAGTCTTTAAAAGGGTCGAGGGTTTCTCTTCAAATTTTCAAATCATTTTTTTTTGTCCACTTTAATCAATCTTATAATCGTTCAATTGGTTGCACGTGAATTTTGTACGCGATGGTGCGTCGAAGGATCAACAAAGTGTGCTTCTAGTGGTTTACCTTATTTTTATCTTTTCTTCTTCTTCTTCTTATTCTTTTATTTCTTTCTCATATATATGTTTTGTTTAAATAATAAAGTTGAAATAGTGTGTGTTGATCAAATTCAGTGATATCAAATTAGATTCGATTAGTAAAAGGGAAAAACGTGACTCGATCATGTTCCAGATCGTGTCGTTCGTGTCACTTATGTGCGTGTAATTTATGATAGTGTCCATTCGAGTTGGAAGAAGAGAAGAGAAGAGAAGGTGGTGGGAGGTGTCGGTGAAAAATAAAAATATTACGACGACAAAAAACAAGGGGAGAGAGGAAAAAGGATTATATTATCGTTCGAAAGAAAAGTTTATTTCTCTTGGTACATTGGGAAGAACGTTGTTCATCTACTACTACTACTACTACTACTACTACGTCAACTCTCACGAGAGCTGCTCTCTCTCTCTCTCTTTCTCTCTCTCTACTCGAAAGAGACCAGGAGAAATCCAGAAAAGGTCAGGTTCGCGTAGGCTGCACGGAGGATCGACTTCGATCTTGTGACTCGGTGAGTCCTCCTCGCTTTCTCGAGTCTTTAATTGTTTTTTGTTTTTTCTCTTTTCTTTCCCCCTTTCCTTCTTTTCTTCCTTTATTTATTTCTATTTATCTAACAATAAGTAGAAATGTTTAATAAAAATGAACGAAAGACTAATTCTCAATTTAATTGGTGGCATTTGAAAAAAGAAGAAAACGAAAAGCTACGTTCAACGTTTTATTATTCAAAGTGTTTTTTTCCTTTTCTTTTTTTGTCAGGGATAATGAAATCTCTATTTAAAAACATCTAGGGTGAAAGTGAGATCGTTTAGTAACGTTTTAAAGTATTAAAAAGGGAAAGCCTTTAAGACGATCGAACGCCTTCCAAAAGAATCAGGAATATCTCCATTTCGGTGATTTTAATGCTGGAACAGACGGTTTTTATTGAATTTCATAAATCGGTTTAAGATTTCCAACGGCTTATTCAATTGGTCAGAATTATAGATCAATTTTTGTAATTGTTAATTTTAAAATGATATGAATTGATTAAAAGGAGGTAGAATTTGATTCGACAAAAATATTTTTCTTTTCTTCTTTTTTTTCTTAATCTAAATTTCCAATAATCATAAGATTTACATTTAATTCGACGAAAGTAAAATACGAAATCAAACGAAGACAAAAGTTTTATTTCGTAAAAAAAAAGATTCATCAATTGTTAAGCTTCTAGTCTCGTAGGTAGTGAAAGTATTTCCGGTATTCTCCGAATCCGAAGCTCTTACGATGGTACCACATTAAAGATGCGCGTGTTTCGATGAACGTTGTATGTACACGGATTGCCTAAACGGCACTCCTCCTTTACGTAACAGAATTTCAAGGGTTTTAATGGAGAAACGTGTCGCGGAAGTAGAAACCACCAACTCGAATCTTCCGATTTCGAATCGATGATACTTATTTACGGATGCATACTCTCAAATTATTATTATTATTATTATTATTATTATTATTATTGTTTTTTTTTCTTCTTTTATTTTTTATAATATACTCTTCTTTCGTTTCGATGAGTAGTTATATGGAATGAAATTGTATAATAAACATTTTAGTATGCGTTAAAGTATTAATCATATCCATGCGTCTGTGTGCGACTATGTGATATACACGTATACATTTATATTTATATATATATTTATCTCAATTATGTGCCAGGTCTTATAAATTTACAATTAGTTTCACATTAATTACACTTATCAATTGCACATAATTTACTAATATATCAAATTTTTCATCGTGGATACACATGAGTACTCGTTCCTTTGTGCGAATCAATCGATTAGTATCATTTCAAAACTCGATGAAATTCGAGTATTCGAAAATCGCCTAATTCTCAAATATCCGTGATAAGTGAAAGCTATAAATATTCGGACAAAGTTATTAATATTTTGTTCTTTTTTATCTGCTCTCTCCTTTCATCATTGTTTTTCTGGCTCAACGAAGGCGAAAGGATGATGACGTTGTTGTTTATTAATAATTTCTTTTAATGCGACCCACGATCCTTATTAAATATCTCTCTTTATTTTGTTGATTAACAATTACTTTTTGCTAATGAGTAAGTACCTAATGACGATAAAAAGACAAACTATCGAATGCCGTGCGAAAAGAATTCGTTACACAATGGAAAGTATTCGTCACGAAGGTGGGTATCAACGAATTAGACCGAGAAGAAGCGTACTCTTTCAAGGCCACGAGAAATAAGAGAAGCACAGAACACTGTGATTTCTTCCAACCGGTTTTCTTCGCGGCCAAGAAAATGGCCCTTTTGGAGATGGGAAAGGAATTCTCCAAATGATTTCGTCGATGATGCTAAGAAGATTTCGAAACATTTCAAACAAAAATACCGTTACTTAACTGTCCTTTTTCTCCTCTTCGAAAGAAACGAATGGTAGATAAGAATTTTTTCATGCGGAGAGAGAAAGAACAATACACGCGAACGGATTATTTATTCCGATGAAAAGATATTCTCATGGGGGGATAAAGAAGAAAAAAAAAAGAAACAACGAGGAGTGAAAAACTAGAACGATTAAAGATTCGTATTACGATTCGACGAGAAAGTCTGTTGAGGGGAATCTTGAATTTTCGTAAGTTTCGTTTCGGAAGAAGACAACAAGGACGACAGACGAAGACACACGATTTGGGCGAAAGTGAAGGAGGCACGTTCCTCGTTGGAGAAAGTAACGGATCACGTTCTCGATGCCGGTTCGATCAGAGAATTTGGAATCCTCTCTTTGGTGGAGAGGTACTCGACAAAAATATATCGGTAAAAAGAAACAAAAAAAAAGAAAGAAAATAAAAGGCACTGAAAATGTGGGGAGGTTGGGAGGGGGGGAGGTTGGTGGGTGCTCTGATATCATGGTAAATATGTTCACGTATAAATAATAACTTGTATATATGTGTGTGTGTGTGTTTATGTGTTTATGTGTTTGTGCACGAAGCTTTCACGAAGCGCCAGCGAACAGCTGGAAAACGAAGGTGCAATTACGTGCCACGAACACGGTGTGTCCCGGTGTGGTGATACCAGTCAGAGAAGAAACTCGGTACTTTCGTTCGGTGTTGTTGTATATGCCAGTTAGAACCAGCTAGACACGGGACCGGTGAAAGTCCCGCGAGTCTCGAACCCTCGTCGACTTTTTTCTTTCTTTTTCTTCTTCTTCTTCTTCGTCCTTTCTTCTCTTCTCTTTTCTTTTTTTTTATTATTTATTTTTTCACCTATTTCGAAAAATTCTGTCATAATATATATAGTTTTGTTAAATCATCATTTGAAATTTTTGATTAAATTTTAATATAGTCGCTATAAATTAGATCAATTTCTGTGCACATATATCTTACATCTATCTTGTATGATTTTTTTTTAATTGAATCATTTTGTCAATGTAATTAATTTCTAGTCGATAAAACACACGAGAAGAGAGTATTAACGTTTAATGAAAATTTCACGCAAAATGATCTTATCTTATCTCGTATCCTTACCTACGGCGCGTAATCTTATCCTTTAAAATCAAGAAAGAAAGAAAGAAAGAGAGGGGCAGGAAGGAAGATAGAAATGGGATTAGTTTAGTCTCGATATCTCAAACTGTCCGTTCCACTTTTCTACGAGTAATATTTTTTGTCCCTACGCGAAGAAAAAAATCGATCGAATATCTTCTACATTTATATAGACAAGTATACAAGTATATATACGTGTATTCCAATTTATGCTGATATTCGAGAACTAGTAAAGCCATTAAGGTAGTTGATTTAACAATGTCTTCTAGCTATTACGTTACTCGATCCAACACAGTAGTACTCTTTCGATTCGATATAGTTCTCGATCTTCCGTTTGGAACGCAATAGAAACTGGACCAAGAGAAAAGATCTCCTCCTTTCGCCGGATAATTTATTCTTGCGTTAAACTGTAAGAGATGCTCCGATTAAGGTAACAACTGTGCTGATAAGCGTTGGCTCCTGCATAACGATCGACTACTCTCTCTCAGTGTTCTATGCCGTGCCTTCTTTCATTCGGTGGGATGGGGTGGTGGGAGGGGAGGAGGGGGAGGTGGTCGTTGGAGAGAAAAAAAAAGAAAAGAAAAGAAATAATAATAAAAAGAAGGAGGAGAAGGAGAGAAGAGTGTGTCCGAGAATCGTGGCCAGCCAGTCGTAACTTCCGCCGAGCGGGTGGCACCGCGTGAACGTGAACTTCACACTGTCGTGCACGCAAGAAGTGCACTTTCACTTCTGGTGGATTCACGAAGCGAACGGAGAGCCAATGACCTACTAACACATCGAACCGAGTCAGAAGCCGGTCGATCGTACTCGACAAGGCCGTTCGATCCTGTCCCATTCATCTCGTCGTCACTTCTGCACGAAATTCCATCAGCTTCCATCTTATTTTTCTTTTTTATTTTTCTTTAATAACTACAGAAAATGTCTTCTTCTCTTTTACTCCTTCTTCTTTCTTTCTTTCTTACTTTTCCCATTGCCATTTCTTCTCTAACAATTTTCTAATTTCGCTTAGCTAGCAGCCTTCTCCATTACATTATTACGAGAAGGAGTAATTGTTAGCTTGTTAAATTAGCCATGAACGACTACAGCGATTAGTGTGACTGGCACGGGTCAGGACAACCACTGGCATAACAAATGTTACTATACTATAGTGATTAGGACTGATGCTGACACCGGATCCAGCTTCAAACCTTTACTTATCTCTCTCTCTCTCTTTCGTTTTTCTTTTTCTCTTAGTACTTATGAAGAAGGACGAGAGTCTTTACTTTCGCTCGTTACGGTTCTAAACGTGACGCAAACTAGATTTCGCTGTCTCTTAGTCCTTCGTACGAAGGAAGTTACCCTTTAATCTTCCCTATTCATTTTCGAAACTTTTCGAACGACTTTCCAACCGCAGACGATGACTCATTGGAAACCGTCGTATATTTTTTTCTGTTTTTCTTTTTTTTTTTATATATGAAACTCGAGTAACTCGTTTTATTTTAACGAGTCACTTCGAAAAATGTCTTTTAAGAGATACGATAGATTAATTACATTGATCGAATAATCTATCATAACAATTCGTTATTTTAGAAGGAATTTTTATAAATTGGAATCAAAGCCCATTACGGATAATTTATTTATTATGTTTTCAGAAATCGAGCAATGGGGTTGGCGACGAAGGTGTGCCATTGGTTTTTCATAGGACTGGTCCTCGTGCTCTGTTCGAAGAGCCAGGCCAATCAAGACACTACCGTTCGTCCAAAGAAATTCCATCTTGAAAGGATCGATACCGTTAGAATTCCATTGCATAATGAAACAAGCGATAGCAGTCGTACCACCGAACGGATTTTAAGTCCAGTTCTTCGTAAACGAAGATACGTTCGTTTTCCTAGCGGTCCTGGTGGATATGTTTTCGAAACGAGTGGCCCTGCCATCGGGCCGAGAAATGTTGGAACTCATCCAGCCGCACGTTTCGGACCCCAAGCACAATTTTCATCACCTTGGAGGCAATACAAGTCCCTTTGGAGAAGTCCCGTTTCTGAATACTCCAGACCGGTGATGGGTCATCGAACTCCGAGGTTGATATTCCGTGACAACGATTTTCTACCGCCTGCTGGCGGAGGAAGTACAACTTTCTTCCAATCCAATCAGCTGCCTGACTTTGAGGATGACGTTAGAGGTAATAAAACATCTTTCGTTTCTTTTCTTTTCTTTTTCTTTTTTTCGTATTTATCATTAACCAGTTCTCTTTTACATTTCATTGACTTATTTTCCTTTCATTTCGATTCAACATATCCCAGGGATCGAAATGTTCATATCAATTTTCACATAGAGATAATCTTTTTAATTTTTATTTATAAAAATCATTCGCATATCGATATATCTTACGGTAACGTTACTCGATGACATAGTTCATTGAAATATATTGTAAAACATTTGATTTTTATTGGTGCCCGAGTTCAATGACTTTATTTTTTCTTACGAAATCAAATTCCATCTCGCGGTTTTATTAATTTTAATCGAATGATAATCGAAGATATCCGACATTGATTTCTCGTTATTTGAAAATCGAGGATAGATCGCGAAAAGAACTAAATTTCGCGTCTAAGGGAACAAATTACGCGTTTCATAGATATTTTCTTTCAGATCATCGAAAGCAAACGTTAGAAGATTATCCCAGGCTGGAAACAGGTACGGTTAATAATTTATAATAAAATCATTATTAAACTAATCATTGTGTGTACATGTAAGTTGTAAAACACGATTAGCAAAATGATCAAGTCGCGCTTGATAGTTGTTTAATTGTTTAGAGATGAGGTAAAAGTTGTATAGAGGTGGTTGACAATTTCCGGCATTGTGTCTTTCATGGGAGGAGGGATTTCTTTAGGGATAGCCTAACGTGTTCGTTATAGTCTGGGATTAGCAATATAATAATAGCAGGCATTACGGTAGGCTGCTTTGAAAATGGAGTCGCATTGACGAAATCTTACTTAAGCAGAGTCACGGATTCTAGACTTGGAGTAATTGAACGATCGACGATCCAAATTGGTTTTATTATTTATCTATTCGTACGTTTATTTCATTGCATACGAGATCAACAAAAAAAAACAAAAAGAAACCAAAAGAGAATTCGAAAGCGGAAGAGAGAGAGAGTGAGAGAGAGAGAGAGAAAGAAAAAGAAAAAGAGAAACAAGTTAGGAAATAATTCTGTGCAGAATCTCGTCAAGAGAAAAGACCGCTTTGGAAGGGCGACGATACTTTGTGCGCCGACGGACGAACCTGTGAATTTTTTCTAATGTGCTGGATGTCCGCCGGCCTATTGGATGGCAGTTGCGGGGGCATTATGTTCGCTTGTTGTCACCGAAAAGATCCTAAAACAATCTCCGATTCTAACTTCCTCGAGACGCCTCGAGATCAATCTCAACAACTTCCGCTGGAAACGTACACGGACGCTACCAATGACGATCGTAAGTCCTTCCCCGCCAATAAAGAAGCATGTCGCCATCTTCATTCTCATCTCGCTTACGTTAGGCTTCGATTGTAAAAGGAATACGAAACTTATTAGATCATTCGAGCACACTGTGGATCTTACAAGCACGTTAATTATTCTTTTTAACACTCATTTTCTTATTTTCTTTCTTCTTACATTTTATCCATCGTTGGTCGATCGTTTATCGATTTGTTCTAATACAATCATTTCTTCTTTTTTTTCTTATTTTCTTCTTCTTCTTCGATATTGACTATCTACGTTGTACGTTTGTGTACGGTCTATTCGTTCTTTTCTTCTTCTTCTTTCTCTTCTTTGTCCTATTACATATATATATGTTTATGTGTATATGTGTTATATGTATGTATATAAAAATTCTTCTACTTTTTCGTTAACTTTTCTTATCGCGGAATTCTTCTCTCTCTCTCTCTCTTCTGACAATTCTAAAATAAACAAAAAAAAAATAATAATAATATTCGTCTGCATGTGTTTTGTTGGTCAAGTAAGTGCATATACCTGCGTGTCATACTTTGTAAATGGTCTACCTTTTACTTCTCTATATTCACTTTCTTCTTATTCTTCTTCCTCCACTTTCGATCGACTACTCGTCGTTGATATTCGATCATTTGAAAGGTGGTCGCTTTTAAAACGAGTTACGACAAGCTAAAGTTTTATCGACGTTTCTAATCTTAAAATGACTCGTTCTTTTGCTAATAGTTCATCGTATCTTTGCTAGAATAGAATACAATTATTTGGGTTTTGTATGAACGAGCCTCGCGTATCGTCGATCGTTCGAAACGACGAAGAAAATCGAGGAATTAGAAACCGAGATTCAATTGAAGCCGTCGACTCTACTCGTTCTTTATTACGAGTCAAGTAATAACAATAATAATAATAATAATAATAATAATAACAATATTCCGCGAACACAGTAAATTATATTTATTTGCACAATCGTCGATCACGTTCATAGTAAAATGCGATATCGTTTTTCCAATCGTGCGATCGTTAAATCGACGAACCATTGAAACTTGAAATCGAATTCTTTTTTCTTTTGCACGTCTTTTATATGTAATAACAATGAGTCTTTAAACCCAAAAGGAAACGTTTCTTTAACGAATTTTACTCCAAGTCTAATTCGGTGATACTAATCTTTGCAATTAAACTACCGTTCGATCGTAAATTCGTAAGAACTAAGAATTTCTTATAAAAAAGTATATACAAAAAACTAATTAATTTTTTTTTAGAATAAATAAATTGCTTGGAAATAAATAATTACAAATTATCATTTATGTATATATATATACGTTCATTTTTACTGATCCATGTAAGGGGTCATAAGAAAGAGTTATACTTATCAATATTTATTTGTATTGTATAATACGATGTATTTATTCTAAAAAAAAAATATGTATTTTTTTTTTAAAAAGTGTCTCTAGGAAGAAAACAAAATCAGAATTAATATTCCAGATTGCGGTATACCAGTTTCAAAGCAAACAGCCCAAAGAAGAATCGTCGGGGGTGACGAGGCTGGTTTTGGAAGTTTTCCTTGGCAGGTTAGCTATAGAAAAAAAAAGAAAGGAAAAACCAATAAATATTTTCTCTTTGTTATAAACGGATGTCGGTTGTATATTTGAGAATTAAAAAAAAATGTGTTTTCTTTTGTTATATTCAGGCTTACATACGAATAGGATCCAGCAGATGTGGTGGTACGTTGGTTAACCGGTACCACGTTGTAACAGCTGGTCATTGCGTAGCAAAGTGAGTGAAAATAACTGGCATTCGTTGTGAAATGAAAAAGCAAATAAATATTATATATTAGATCATTAATTGTTTCGTAATTATTTTTTTCCGTTATTCTATTTCTGGTAAATTCGTCAGAGCTTCGGCACGTCAGGTACAAGTTACCCTTGGAGATTACGTAGTCAATTCAGCGACCGAATCACTGCCAGCTTATACTTTTGGTGTCCGAGAAATTCGAGTTCATCCATATTTCAAATTCACTCCACAGGCTGACAGGTAGATTCCGATAAATCTTCTCAACAAAAAATCAACAATCTTTTTGTTCAATTAGTTTCCGTTTCATTTGAATTGTCCATTTGTTCGCAGATTCGACGTAGCAGTGCTCAGATTGGATCGACCGGTTCATTACATGCCACACATTTCACCTATTTGTTTGCCGGAAAAAAATGAAGACTTTTTAGGTCAATACGGTTGGGCTGCTGGATGGGGTGCACTTCAAGCTGGTAGATCATACCGATATGCTTTTATCTTAAAAAGACAAATTTTCAAATACAAGTTGTTCCTAATATCTGAACGATTTATGTATTTCGTCATATATTTTATGAACAACTTGTACGGTTAATCGAATCAATCATTTTTTCGACCACAAAAGTTCTAATTGGACATTTTAGGTTCAAGATTACGACCAAAGACACTTCAAGCGGTTGATGTACCAGTTATTGACAATCGTATTTGCGAAAGGTGGCATCGTTCGAACGGAATCAATGTGGTCATCTATGACGAGATGATGTGTGCTGGCTATCGTAGCGGTGGTAAAGATTCATGCCAAGTAAGTGAATGTTCATTAATTTATTTTTAGTAAATAATTTCTTCATTTAATATAATTTTTGTTCATTATTTTTACTATAGGGCGATAGTGGTGGTCCATTAATGTTGGAGAAAACAGGAAGATGGTATCTAATAGGAATCGTATCAGCTGGTTATTCTTGCGCTCAACCAGGACAACCAGGGATTTATCATCGAGTAGCAAAGACTGTTGATTGGATAACTTACGTTATAAACTCGTAGCATTTTCTACGTGGATCAATTTTTCTATCGCTCTGTTTTTATTTGCGTACATCATGAACTTTGCATGACACAAAGTTCTTGAATGAAATAATCGAAAATTCATTTTAAAAAGAGTCCATCATGGACCCGAATGTTCAGCGATGAAAGATGACGACGAAGTTAGTTTTGTTAAAGACTCGAAGGAACGATACAACAATACTACTTTCCTTTACGTGATACGCGTTGAGATTACGTTTACGATTTAATAATCTCAGCCATCTTATTTAATGACAATCATTTGTAAATATTCAAAAGATTTATAAATAACACAACCGTTAATTTAAGTTCATTTCTTCTTTTTTTTAAGGCACCCAAGAAATTGAAATAAATCGACGCGTTTATTCGATTGCGTGTTCATTCAATCGTACGGGTGTGACAATTGTTTTTGTAATCACGCTTAATAAATTTTCTTCTTTTTTTTTTTGTTTTGTACATTGCATCCAAGCAATTGAATATCCTCCTTGCGCAAAGATTCCATTTTTAAGAATAACGAAGATCGGACAGGAAAAAAGAACAGGAGAAAGATGATCGAAGGTACGAATGAAAACGCATAGTTTCTTTTTTTTTTTGTACGTTAAAAACATATCATTCCTTATTTTTGACATTCATTATTTTGTTTTTTCAACACAAGCTATAGCGTCGCAAATAGTTTAACGCATTTTTTTTTTTGTTTTTAAGTATCTCTATATGCATTCATAGAATAAGTACACGTATTTATTATCTTGATCGCGTTAACGTTAAGTGCATTGCGACAACATTACGAATTATTCGTTATTTGCTTGTCGTCAATTCCGTTCTTTTGTTTTATCATTTTCTTTTTCATTTAAGCACAAGATTCATCATGTTTTATCATTATCACCTATTATAATACGTTAAGGATAAACTATACCAGTTATAAATCTCGCGATATTCAAAATCATTATCAACGCTGTTTAGTTCATTTAAAATGGATGGATAAATATCTTAATGTTGATTCTCGAAATAAATGCATAATTGTTGATAAAACGTGTATCATATAAATCACGAAAGATTTTTAACTGGTATTAGATCCTAAATTCAAGTCTAGCTAATAATTACATACGAAATCAATTTTTGTCTAATTTTAGATTACACATAGAAGATAGACACTCATCCCGAAGTTCGTGACTAAAAAATTAGAAGAAAGATTTACAAGTGACAAATTCATTGAACAAGTTTTTCCTTAACATTACTTTGTTTCTCTTTCTTCTTTCCCAGTTATAAGTACATGTATAATATATTAATTCGATATTCTAATCATACTAACAATTTTCACGTGAGAAACGAAAACTTCAAATCTTCAGTTTATTTTTGTCGCGCTTCGTGGATGAGACGAAATTTCTTTTCTTTTCTTCTTCTTCTTCCTTTTCATTTGTTATTTTTTTAAATAAATAACGATATTAATACTTTCTCTTGAAATGGCTACGGTTTTAATACTAGTAGTTAGGGAAAGGAGGACGCGAAAAGAGAGAGAGAGAGATAGGAGAGAGAGAAAGAGAGAGAGAGAGAGAGAGAGAGAGAAGTCGGGTCAAAAGGAACCCCCTTTTTTTTCGCTCAATATCGAGACCCATTTAACTTAAATTACTTCTTTTTCTTTCTTAAACGAGCATACTAAAGTATTCTTAAAAATATGATTTATCGTCGTTTACAAGCTGTCGTTGAAACCGCACGTTTTTTCCTAAATGCCTTTACTTTAAAATCCTAGATAATGCCATACACGCACGCACACACACACAGCATAGAAAAACGCATTAAATATTTTTGAAGAACGCTGCTAAGAGATTGTTCCTATCTATCATCGATCGATGCGTCTCGATCTTTACAAGCAAATTAGATTGAGAAATTAAAGTAATTACATAAATTAGATATAAAAAAGAAAAAAGAAAACAATATTAGAAGTTAAGATTCCAATTATTTTAAAATCAAAAATAAAGATCGTTCACACATACAAAGGCTCGCATGCACGATTGATCGACCCATATGGGGGTTGGTACCACTCGACGATATTCGTATCTAAACATATATATTTATATATATTAATAAAAAGTTAGTGAACACACGTAAAAATAAGTTTCTCATGTAGGGACATTGAAGTACGTTTTGCCGAATGCGTGAACAAGAAAGCACCATTTTTTTGTCCATTGATGGATAATACTTCGAACGGAAGCGTTCGACATGTTAAAAATAACGATCGATAGGGAAAACACCACGAGATCATTTTGATGATCTCGCAATGATCAAAATTCGTCAGCTAAGATGCGATCCTCGAAAGATTAAGGATATTTCGAAGGGAATGATTAATAAAATTAATTGATTTCCATCGACGATAAAATATTTCAATAATATGTAACAGTAATTATAATCGACCGATCCAGATAGAAAATGTTTCTGGTTGATGTCATCGATCATCAATAATCGATCGTTCGAACGAGCTAATTCTCAGGATGGTAAAATATCGAGTTCGAGGACACTGTGTGTACTGGGTGCCAAACCGTCCTCGCTCTTGTGAACAAGAATTTCCTTGAAGTTTCTTAATCTTTGCGGTTGCAAAGTCGTCGTAGGATTTCTTGGTAAAGTTGCGATAGGATTAGTGTTGTGAGTTTTAAACGACTTGTCGTATTGATTTATACCATTTTCTGATTCAGAATTGTGTCTTCTCTTGGTCATCAGTTCTATTTTCGATTGTTTCATTGATTCCTTTCCCTCGAAACACGGTACGGTTTGCATCGACACGGTATTCCTACGATCGTTGAAGAGAGATCTAGGATTCAAAGTAACTTCTCTGGCAGAACCGAAAGGTTTAATGTTATTACAGATCGGACTGTTCATGAAGTTCGTGTCGGCTTGTCGGCAAGGTTCGGGTGCCCGCTTCTCAATTTTGATCTCGGTTACGTTTTGACGAATGAGAATGTCCGGTGCTGCCTCTGGTAACGGTTCTTGCGATATAGGCGGCCATTTCAAATCTCTCGCTAAATCGCGATCAATCGCTAAATATTTTCGTCTAGATTTGTCGATATTGTGCCAAAGATAACGTAATTTAGTGAATACCAAATAATCAACGAATAAGTATTCCACCATCAAAGAGATTATGAAATTGGCGACTCCGTAACCTACCAGAATGAAACGGAAGCTCATGTCATTGGGAAGTTCGAGCTCGAACGCATTGGCTAACCATTGAAACGGGAACAGAGCGAGATAGACGGAAAAGAGAGTTAGTAAAACGAAAGAAGCCATAAGACCGTAATTAGTGAACATTGACTTTCTGTATGGGGGACCTTTTGAAAAAACTACGGCTAGAATGATGTACTGCATCGAGCTCATGGTAAATATGGTGTAATTTTCCAAACATCTAACGTTGTCCTTATCTTCGGCCGATTGACTCGTAAAATTGAAAGGTTTGTACCAATTCATTTGTTGTAGATGCCAAAAACTTGCAAATTGGAAAATGGCCACGATCAAGATTTGTGTGACCAAACTAAGAATCGGTGTTACACTGATGAGACTATTCAAAGGAGCTGTTTTTACCAATTGACCATCATAGGCTTTTGTTCGGCTAAAGAAGACAGCAAATATCGAAATGATGAACAGGTCGATGTAAAGAAATTCAATGTCGGTCAAATTAGATTCGATGCTATAAAGAATCATCACGGAGATAAATTGTGTAAGCGAATACGCGGCCATATATTTGAAATTGCCGAAAGATGTTACCAAAGCGGCACGGCCTTCTCGTATTACCGCAAGGATAGCAGAAATATTAGTCTCGCGACTGGTAAATGGCGACGCTACGGAAGATTCGGTATCCGACAAAGAAATTCCTGTGTGAGCTGCTTTCAATGCTCCGCAATCGTTTGCACCATCGCCCACCATAGCTGTAAAAAGGAAAATCATCGAATTTAATTACGCGTAATTAGATTTAACCATTCAGAAGTATTTGTCATTAACTTCATTACGTACCAACATAATATCCAAGAGCTTGTAATTCTTGAACCAGCTGCTGTTTCTGATCCGGTGACATTCTAGCAAAAACAACACCTCTAGTAGCCAATTTGGGAATCAGTTCAGGATAGTATTGTTTCACCAATGCCCACGTTTTCCCAGTCAGAGCGAAAATATAATTATTTCGCGTGCGTTGCAAACTGAAAAATATCGAAATAAATAATAATTACAAATTAATAAATTGTTCAAATCAAATCAATCACAAATGATTACTTACTTATCTGATAGATAATTAACATCGTTTTCTAAAACGTTATTTCCAAAGGATCCACTTTCCACAGTATCCAAACTGACCACGCTATTGTAATCAGTCATTTCACTAAAATCACCTTGACCAGCAGGTGAAATTGGCGAAGCTTGACTATTACTTTTAGTGAAATAAATCTGTGGTTTGGTTTGATTCTGTTGCGTAATTGCTGCCACTACGATGACGGTTGCTCCTTGTCTAACAATGTCACAATCTCTGGCTACTGATAATGCTGTCAACATGTTATCTCCTGTCACCATGACAGTCTTGAGGCAAGCAGCGTTTAAGGTTGCGATCACAGGATTAGTTTCCGGCTTCAAACGATTTTCCATTACTACGAATGCCAAGAAATTTAAGTCGATTTCGGCAGATTCACGACTCATCCGTTGTACTTTGGCATAAGGAAGACGGTTTAATGATTTATGCGCTATGGCTATTACGCGATAACCTTCTGCTGTATATTCTTGAAGAACGTTAGCAAAATCGGGCGGAACTATAAACGAATAATAATAATTTATCAAAAAACATTAAAAGAAAAATGAAATAAATTGATACGATTTAAACTTGGACTTACTGGATTCTGGTTTGGATAAACTGAGAATCATTTCAGGACTTCCTTTGCAATAAAGATCAAAGTGATTAGCTCCCAATGTTCTGGTGATAACGCTCATCCTTTGAAGACTAGACGTGAAAGGAAATTGCCGAACGATACCAATTTCTACACCTTGTTCACCTAGATCGGCTGTTGAACCACCAGTCAAAGCAGGGTCTAAGTTGCTTAAAGAGATGCTATCGACTACGTCAGAAGTCATGGAATTCTGTCGGCTCATATCGATCGATACATCATTTGTTCCTTTCTTCGAGATTTTGGAACCCCTAGGAGGTCGAACTATCGTAGGGAAGAGCATAGAAAATTTGGAAGTATCCGATACGTCAGGTTCTTCCAGAGTCCAACCAGTGGATTCGAACATTTTTAAATCAAGTGGATCTCCTACCAACTGATTATCAATTATAGTGATTCCATGACACGTAACCATTCCTATTAGCAAATCGCTTAATGGCAAAGTCGTTATATCCTTTATAGGAAATTGGAATTTTGTTTCCGAAGCTGGTACAACACCCCACATATCGAGACCATCTTCAGTTAATGTTCCAGTTTTGTCGAAACAAATGCAATCGATCGAACCAGAAACGTTTATGGTTCTTGGACTCGTACAATATATCTTGCTCGTTTCTAATCTTTTTTGAGCAACAAATCGACCAACCGTCATGGCTGCTGGTAAAGCAGGTGGTACTACGATAGTAATTAGATCCAGAGCTTCCAAGACAATGTGTTTCATCAGAACACCCCGCATAACTTTCGTTACTACCGTATAGATTACACCGATGCTGGCTATCCCGGTTAATAATTCAACGAATTTATAAGAATCTTGTTCGAATTTGAAATCAACAGGTGGTGGATACATGATCGATCGTACCAATCCTCCTTTGCTAGTGCTAAAACCTGTCCTGATGACAACTGCGAGTACCTGTTAAACACGAGACATAAAATTGAAAGATCTATCACCTTATTGTTTGTTAATATTAATCTTTACAATATTAAATATATTTATTATCGAAACGTACCTTTTCCGATCCAAAATATCTCGTCTGAATAATCTTCGTGCCGCAATAAAGAGTATGTCTAGCGTGTTCTTTTGTATCGTAGACAATTTCGTTGGAAGATGGAATGGGTGTTTTTGTTACTGGAACTGACTCTCCGGTTAACATGGACTCGTTCAAAATACAATTTCCGGTTAAAAGCACAGCGTCACAGGTCATCGTACAGCCGTGAGGTGGAATAACTAAAATATCTCCAGGAACTAAGCGTTCCGCCGGTATACTTGCAGTTTGTCCAGTCGAACGATCCCTTATAACGGTTGCCAATTCAGACGAAACCGCGTGCACCGAAGATCGTAAATTATCTTGATTCTATTGGATACAAAATTAACGATTAAAAATTACACGAAAGGAAAAAAATGCTGCTACGCAAGAAAAAAGAATTTGCTTACTCGACGAGACTGGTTAACCGCCATTATGATACCGATGCTGGACATTAATAAAATAACCATTGCGTAAAAATAATAATCGTCCATTACCCACAAAACGAAGCTGAATAATTGGAAGACGTAAAATGGATTGAGTATTTCGAGGCATAATAATGTTATTATACTTTTTACTGGTATAACAATTTCATTGTTTCCATAAACACAACGCCTAGAACAATGAACAATCTCTTATTATAAAGAATAGTGATTACAATGAACTAGGAAACAATAGAAAGAATACCGTAATTTTATTACCTCATGTATTGTTCTTGAGCACTTAAACCTTGCATTTGATGTAGAGAAGAATTTACGACACCAATGTCAAGTCCGCGTAACTTTAAGAATTCAGATCTTTCTGTATCCCACACGTATGTTAACTTCTTGCAATTAAAAATGACGATCGATTGAACCTCTAAAAATGATTCCTCGTTAATTATTTTGTTATTATTATTAAAAGATTGTAATTATGTATAAGAATTTCATGAGAAATAATTTTTACGTTTAAAATGTCCGCCAACTAAATGCAAAGACAACGTTGGAATTTCTTCCTTTTCTGCCTTGATAGTTATCATGCTTCCGTTATCCATCCACGGCTCATTATCCATTAATGATTCCCCATCGAATGGTTTATTCCTTTGAACAAATCAATTGAATTTTATTATTATTATTATTATTTTTCTTTAAACTATCATATAAAATATCCAAATGTATACTAACATAACATCGCGAGCTGTTAAGGTCTTTAATTTTTTCACATAATAAATGGTATGCTTTTCTTGAAACTTTTCTACCAATAGAACAGTATCAGCCTCATCCAAAGGACATTTGGAATGAGTAGCTTGCAACATAAGACGTGGTACCCAATGGAAAATCAATCGCAAAAGACCGCAGGTAAGGATGATGAAGATCCAGGTGATTACAGACCAAGTATGATTTCTCTTGTAACTAAAATGAGAAGATAAATGTGTGACATATTTATAATCGTATTACATTTATTATCATATGTTGAAATCGTTGAGATAATTCATTGTTTCCCTTTCTTAATTACCCATAAATTTCCATCTGATCTTCTTCGCCAGGATTGATGTAATCCACGCCATTTTTAAGATGAAGGAGGCCGTTGCCTCTTGTACCTAGAATCAGATAAAAGTCTGATACAGTTATATATATATGGGATACAGTTATACACCGGAGATCGTTTGATAACTTCGATAAAATAAATGGTAAAAATCTGAAAGCTCAAATGAAAAATATTACTTGTACCCAAAAACGTGCAGCATCATATTTATCAATCGAACACGCAAACGTGTCGAAATATTCTTCTCTTTGATAATTTATGTATAATAAAAAATATATTATATATATACACGCACACGTGTAACACACACGTCGAGCAAACAAAAAGATTACGAACGATCATTTTCAAGGCTAGTACGAGTTATCGGATATTCGTAAATTGTACGTAGATCAACGACGTAAATGTGTTTCGAATTAATTTCAATGTGCTTACGTTACGATTTATCATTTACCATTCTTACCCTCTAGAAGTTCCGTTTTTTGTTCGCGTTGTTGTTCCGTGGTCGTGTCGGTAGCACGAGTTCCGAAAACGCTGTAAGCGTTTCTGGCGAAGCTCAGATTCAATTTGTTAGGTGTCGGCGGCATAATGATAACGATGCTGACGATCGGTCGATCGATCAATCACGTGGGATAAGAAAATAAAACTATTTCTTATATTTCCTATTATCCCTATCTCTCTCTCTTCCCAAGGAAGCAGAGGAGCAGAGAGCAATCGTGATTCTTGCAAAGATTTCTTCGCGTCTTCACGACGGCGCCTTCTCCTCTTCGACTATTTATATTCTTGTCCTTCTTCCCGATTGACTACTACTACCACTAGTACATATTACCACTAATATTTACTTCTTATGGATTATTATTGTCCATTGAAGGTGTAGGGAGAGAAAGGAAGGAGAGGGTTTTGTTGAATCGAGGGAGGTTGGATCAGAGAAGGGAGAGCTTAGTCGATGGTACAAATCTAATCGCGATTCCCCCCTCGTGCCTTTCTTTCTCGTTTCTTACGATACTTTCTACTATCAGTTTAGTCAGGTTCTCTTTACTGTAAGTTCATCTATTCATTTGAGAAGAACCAAGGACACTGGAGATAGTTGACGAAAGGACTACAGGAGGAAGGTTGCGAGGCGATGGCTCGGTGGCGATTAGGACGCAAAAATCCTCTTCTATTTTTTTCCTTTTTCTCGTTCCTTCTTCGGTCGTGGGCTAAATGATACCCCCGTCTGCTACCGACACCGATTACCCGCCATTTTGGGATCTCTCTTGGAGGTTCTCGAGGCTCTTCTAGGTGGACCGTTTTCTACCATTTGGGTGACATTGATCTTAGGAAAGAATAAGGGATGCGTACTATCGGAGCTTTTAGCTGAGAGAACGGCAGGAGAATATGGAAGCCGAGGAGCAGCAAGCAGTAGCCGATGCTATCGCTTCGGATCTACCGGCAAATTCCTGGATTCGTGTCAGTCTCCGGGATCGGTGAGCTTTCGCCAGCCGATTCGCGGCGTTGTTACCGAGCGTTCACCCTCGCTCATACCGCGCTCAAGGCACACCAGCCTCGAAACCTTGTTCCTCTTACAAGTGTTACTTCCTCCGAGTAACCTTGACCGAAATAGAATAAGCTTAACTAGCTCGAGATCCGAATAACAGCAGGTATCCTGACAATAATCCTTTTGACTCAGCCTATCTTGCCTCCTCCTGTCTTTGATCGATCCGCAACCACCACCACCACCAATGACGACGACGACGATGGCGTCGTTGCTGTTATTGTTGTTCCTTCGACTCCTGGTCAAGATGCCTCCTCCTCCACCTCCTACCGTCTCTCTTTTTTGCTCGTACCACCCTTTTGCTGCGCCCTTGTGCGATCTCAAATACATTACGGGTTATAGGAATATCTTTAGTGCCGTCGGGATTTCTCGATCGGCAGATTTTTACACGAAAGATTCCTGCTTTATCGACCTTAGATAATAACAGGGTTCCTTTTCAAATGATGCAATATCGGAAGAGAACAGAATTCTTCCTTTATATCGCTCGAGTTTGTCTTATTCCTATTTCTTCTTCACTTTACTGCGATTTATCACTAACACAAACACTTACCGATCGTTAAATATGTTTTTTATTTGTTATTATACTCCCCTTTTAATTATCGATCAATCGTTACAACAACCACATTCGTTCGCGAATGGATGACGTTTGGCCTTCTCGGGACGTTCATGAAAGTCTACGAATTTGCACAAGGGAAATCTATATATAGACAAGATTACGTCACGATCAAATAAATTCCTTTTCTTTCGATTTCTCTCGAAACGCGACTCGTTCTAATCTTTAAACTGAACGATATATCGTTTAACAATAATTGTCTTTTTTGATTATTATCTTCCCTTCCGGCAAACGTCGAATGGCGCGAACGATACGCAACACGCAACACAATCGAAACTATTTATATATATATATATATACTTATATATATACGTATGTGTACGTGTGTTTGAATAATAGATATATGAAATTAATTTTAAAGGTATATTAAATCTTTCTAAAGTATCTTTATCTCTTTTCGAATATTTCTTTCAAACGATTCGCTTTAACGATTCACCCTCTTCGGGACTTCTAAGTACAGAGAACGCGGTGCAAAAGTTTGTTCCTAGCATGTTGCTCATAATGAAATCTAACGAAACTTTAACGTAGCTTTCTCCAATGGTATCCTCGTCGTTGAATCGAACGAATTTTCGTGTTTTCCTCTTCTTTCTTCTTGTCGTCGTCGTCGTCGTCGTTGTTATCGCTACAATTTTCCTCTTCCTCCTCCCCGTCGTTGCCTTTGGAATCTTCAGTTCTAACGACTTCAGCGTATTCCTTTTTATCCCCAATATCTTGCAAATTAAGAAACGGAAAAGAAAAAGTCTCCCCTTTCCGGGAGCTCACTTTACTATTTCTCGTTTTTCTTCTCTTCTCGGATACGGCTGCATCGAGGCTACTTGTCAGATAAAATTTTTTACGATAAAAAAACTATCGTCGATCCAACGACGATTCTTTTCTATTTTTTCCGGCCCGCACAATTGTTGTTGTTGTTTTTATTTGATTTCACTCGAATGTTTAACTTTGTTAAATAAATTTATAAGTAGGAACGCCTAGTAGTACTTCCGTTTTACTATCATAAGATCGAGCCCCGTCAATTTGCAACGGTAGACTGAAGTGAGCTTGGGAACAGGCACACGATTCGCGCTCCGGTCGATTCGTTTTGAGCAACGTGCTACTTTAAAGATGGCGGACTTGTAGCCTTTCCAATTCTACCTTACTCCCTCCACCTGATTATTGGCTTTTGACAAATTCTTTCTCTCACTCTTTCTCTCTCTTCCTCTCTCTCTCTCTCTCTCTCTCTGTTTTTCTATTTCTATTTTTTTCTCATTTTTGTACGATCGAACATCAGTACAAAATTAGCAGATAATATCGATTCCTTCAAATGTTCAACAAGATGTTTAACAAGTCAGAACTATTTCAGTTCGTTTGAAAAAGACGATGACTAATTTCTTCGTGACCCCTTATTTAAGTTGGTTTTATCGCGAACGAATTAAGAGAATCATTTGGCGTATTGCACTGTCTCTCTTTCTCTCTTTCTAATTTGTTCATATTCCCATTCTTTCTCATTCGCACAGACATAGTTTCAGTACCCGAGCACGCGCATGATTCATTTAGGGCTGTCACGTGCTGCCAAGGAACCCGATGCTTTTTCTTATCCCTGATTTTTGCTTACTCCGAAAGAACGAAGATATCGAATTGCACTTATAAAGAAATGTTGTATTCCTTAACTCAGCATCAAAGTGACGCTTTTTCTTCTTACATTTTTCATCTTTTTTTTCTTGCTTCTTTGCGAAAAGAAATAATATTTGCTACGAAGTAAAGAAAGAAGTTCTTCCTTCGATGATTCTACGTTTACTACTCGTCAAAGCGAGTTGTTTTTCGGCTAAGAAAACTCTCGTTTTCCTTATTTCTCGGAATTTTGCATAATTTGAAAATTGATGAGGTATCGCTTTTAGTGAGAAAACCAATTTATTATGCGATTAGAAGACGTACACATGTACCATTCAAATCGACCATCTCTTTTCTATTCTTTCCGCGAGCAGAACGAGGAAAAAATGTTCGCGCGATACGTGGAATAAAAAATTATTCCAATTGTTCGAATAGATTAATTAGATAGATTAATCGTTCATTCGAACGTGGGATTTTTCGAACAATGTCGTTGAACGTTTCCTTTTTTATTTCCCCTTAGCAATTTCTGTAGGAACAATTTGGTTGCGTCGCACCTGAGATTATTTCAACTTGCCCCCTCTGCCGTCATTTCCGAGTACTCTCTCGACCTACGACGATGAGGACTATGACGACGATGACGACAACGACGAGTATGCGAAGAAAGGTAACGACCGTGACTCATATGTTCTTTCACTAAATCTACCTCTTGTCACCTATTCGCTCCTGCTGATTATACAGCCCTAATGTGTACACTTGTTTTCATAGTTGTTCGGTGTATTTCATCAAACATATACATGAGTTTTTTAAAAATATGTTACAAATGATTAACGCTTTATATGTAGTTTACTTTTTCTCATTCATTCTTGTCTCTCTCTCTCTCTCTCTCTCTCTCTCATTTTCTTTTTTGTATACTTTGCACATGCGTTCTCTTTCCCTCTCTTTCCCACTACTCATGCATTTCCATAGAATATTGAACGATCTTTATTCATATCCTCTTCTTGCTAACTTTGACTAATGACGAAACAAACTTATCGAGCATGCTCTTACATATTAACACCTTCCAAGCTCTCTGATTGGTCAATTTTCCCCTTTCAGTTCGCAAGGCCGTATTCATAGGTGTGCGAAATGTGCGATGGCATAGGTTTTATCAGGGGCGCCATTGAGAGACCGGCAAAGCGTAAACAATTGAAAACAAAAAAAACTTTAAAAATATACAATTTTTTCTCTTTATTTAAACTTATGCCAAGGAGCATAATTATTTATTTACGTTCACAAATATTTTTCATATTTAATTGAATTCATTTATTAACAATATATTCTTACATTGAACACATTTCCATAACTACTAACTATACAATAACCATCTACATAAATTTATAACCTACATTAATACGTACATACCTAACATAGTTAATTACTAATTTTCACAGATTTTGCTCTCAGAATTTTCCTAAAATGTGTAAACGAGATTTTTATTTTGCTTTTTTTAGGCACTTCTAACTAACTTAAACGAAACATTTTCTAACGAGGTAGACACGTGCGTTCGAGAACGTGCTGCGACACGTGGTAGATTTCTACAATTTCTATCGTTCTCTGGATAAATTTCTCTAGAGTAGAGAAATAGAATTGTTACTCTAGATAGATTTACAACTCTATTGGTTATTTATTTTAACACGATACTTCCACGGAAGATGTCGTTTTTGTTATTTCGACGAAATAGTTTCTTTCTCTTATTCGATATTTTCCAAATCCTTATGACCAATTAAAAAATCAGACAGAAAGAAATAAACAAGACTGTAATTATCAATCTACGTGGTTTCATGCACGATTCACACACGTATGTGGCATAAATTGGAGAATATTTTATTATCAATCGTATAAGTATTATCGTAAAAACAGATCGAACGTAAAAATCTTGGAAAATCAACCACCATATAGATGATGTATTTCCCCCCCCTCCCCACATTTATTTTTCATAATTAAATAATCAATGTCAATTGTATATATCTCGCGAAGATTTTATTTATTATTTATCGAGGACAAAAATCATTACCTATCGTGATAATTATTATATTAATCGTGATAATTATTAATTAATAAGAGCTTAATTAATATCGTAGGTAATAATTTTATATCCGAATTCTTATCGTTGCGATGCGACAATTTCATTTTCGAGATTACAAGTTTGTAGATAAGACCACGATATGCCGCGAATCGTCATTTTGTTGGTATTTACTGACTCATCAAATCGTTGTTGCAGCCATCAGAAATAGGAAATGATTTATTACATTTGTTGACTCTATTAAACATGTGCATCAAATGATGATTCGGTGATACGGATGCATATGTAGATTTGTCTGTGCATACGGGAAATTTTCATACCTCGATCCATCGAGGTCATATTATTTTGCGAATAATGATTACTAGATTACTCGATTAAAGGATTATTTGTTGGGAACAATTGTAATTGCAAGATTATTAAATGCACCTGTATTAACAACAGAAATGAGTGTTAAGACCTTGTTAAGAACATTTTTTACTTCCGCGTGTTACTTTTTAAATGATTTATGCATTTGCGTTTGTAATCGTGAAGTATATTTTGAAAAACAGGATATTTGTAAAAAGAAATGAATGTATTTAAGGTAATCGAGCATGTTTCACGTTTTTATTATTTTTCTTTTTATCAGCGAATGATCGAAAAATATTCCAAAATTGTTGTCCAAGTTCTCGATAGATATTCGCTGATTAGAAATAAGAAAAATAATCAAATATTTCAAATTATCCACTTCAATGAATGGAGAATATCGTCTCATCTGTTTAAACCTTTTTCTACGTTTATTTTGGAATACATTTAAAATTCGTACTCGTCTCAAATATCTCCCGACGTCTGGCTAATGTTTTGCCAAATTTCGATCATATTTAGAAAATCACGTCATCGTAACCGAGTCTGACTTCTTGATGTTTAGTATGCGCCTACAAGGCTCGAAATGAATCACCGAAATTTTCTGAAATTATTTTCGTATAATACTATTTTGAGAAATCTATATTTATTTTCGGTGTAACAAAATATTGATAATTTCGAAGTGGCTGTTTTGTCCAAAGTATATTTTTCAATTTTTCTATAACAAATCTTTGTTTTTCTTGTTTTGTCGTTCTACTTCGTTTGCCATCGAATTATTTCGTTGGAACAATCGAAGAAAATATTATATCGCTGGTCTGATAATCTCACGACAAGATCGAATACACGTAGCATTTTGATCTCACGTATATATAATAATTTGATCGATGATAAGTGAATGAAAAATACAGATGCCGTATTTAAAGTAATCTTCAATCTTACTAGGGTAAATAATTTATGTTATATGATAAATGTTTCCAATCGATAGAACCGTTTACTTACGTCGTTAACTTTATGTAATTATTCAACTATAAAATTGTACAAATTGTTATTACTGTATTATCGAATATTATGAACTTCATTCGAATATCATCATTTAAATTGAATTTTTCAAATTTTAATCGTATATTTTTATTGAGTTAGGAACATAAATAAAATTGCTTGCAAGTATTAACGTACGAGAAGTATAATAAAACTCATTTATGTTACGACCCAATAACTTAATTATCAATAAAATTAAATGCATTAATTTTTGCATGGAATGGCTTGATTATCGATATGTCAAATAACGTCAGCTCGTTATCTTACAATTTGTAAGATAAATGTATTGAAGTATCTGACATATATATGAATCGATGTTTGTGTATAAGCGGCCTAAAATATTTAAGAAATTAAAAAAGATAATATTCTTTTGCATATTGTTCTTCAAATTTTCGTTACTAGTGACTCATATATGCGTCGTCACAGTTGAGTAAACAAATTAACATTTTAGAACTAATTAAAAAAAATGATTTTTCAACAACAAATATACATTTACTTTATTTTTTAAAACTTACTAACTTTGTACAAAAATACTTGGAAAGGTAAATGCTACGCGATATTTAAAAAACGAAAAACGTATGGTTTAAAAAAAAATTGTAGTAATAATAACAGCGACTCATATAATAATTATTACAAACTTTGACAATTAATCGGAATACATTTGACAGTGCTGCTGCAATAGCCTCTAAGGTTATCTTTGATACTGGAACGATCACATTTCTCATTTCTTGTTAAGTTAAAAATGTCGTGCTTACAAACATGCGAAAGATGATAAATATGAGAAGTAATAAACCCTCGTTATTGGCACACACGGAATAATACTAACATATTATGTTGATAGACGGCACATTTGAAGTTACGTAAGATTAGTAATCATTTTCTATTCTTTTATTAACAAATGATTATCAACCAATAACGTAAATAGGATAAAATACGTGCTTGACATATTTTCATCACTTATCGATGCATGGATTATATATTTGATTATTCGTTAATTTATTAATTATATTCAACGTTTAGAAATTCGTTATTATTATACGCAGTTATATATATATAGGATCGAGAATGAATTATTCGTGTGTTGATAAAAAACAAATAAATTTCAACGATTTTGGTAAGAGAAAAAAAAGATAGGTCTGGCAGTTTCGATTAATTAATCATCTCGAAGCGCGATTATTATTTATGGCAGCCAGTTTGAAGATCTCTCCCTATGATCGTTCCGAGTATAACAGTGTCATTCTTTCTTTTTCTTTTTTAATTTCTTTTTTTTCTTCCCATCTCGGAGGATCAACGAGGTCGAGGCCAAAGTTATTTCACGAATATACATGTTCATTCGTGCGTATATTTATGTATTTACTCCCTGTAGAGATATCAATCTAAACGATTAACTCGATCGACGAACCGAGTTATAAACGAACACGAGGACCACCATCTTACAAATAAATATGTCCCTTAGTTTCTTACAATTCTTGTCTGCGATATGAAATTTTATGTCAATTTAAATAGAACAAGAAATTGTACTTTCTCTTCTACTTCGTAGATACTTTCAATTAAATATTTTCATTAGATGCGTTTCAATATTTATTAGATAATAATAACGCAATTATCTTTATCGAAATACTTGAAAAAATTATAAGCAAATGTAACTAACAATTTAAATAAAAATGATGTTGAACGTGTGATATAATCTATATGTGTTACGTATTTTACGTAGACAATAACCGAAACTAATTGATTGTATGTTTTTCTTTTGTTGCTTCTCTAAAAAAAATTCTATTCGTTGGGAAAATAATTTGTAAAACTCGAGCACGAATTTACACGTCGGAGAATGACACGAAATAAGAGTTTAAAATGAAATCGTTTCTTCTTACTTCCGACGGTTCGTATCGATTTATTTGAAATAGATACGTTGTTAAATTCATGATATAAACTTCTCGAGAATATTATTTTTCGATGAATTATTAAATCCTTACAGATTATCTTACAATCGATCGTATCGATCAGTTGAGAAAACAATTTGACCAATTATAGATAAGAAAAGACATTTAAAATTAAATGAAACTGTTGTTCGCGCGTGCTTAAAATTATTTAATATGTTATTTTGGTATCTAATTTAAATAATATGTTATTTTTGCACTGGATATATATATTACGTGTTATCAATTATTTAGTACGTTATTTTTGTATCTAATTTAGATAATCACGTGTCATAAAAACATTTCGTTTTTCGTTGGATAATATTTGCCTTTTTTGCAACATAAAAATTATGTTAATAACAATAATAAAGATTTTACTTTTTGTTAGAGTAAAGTGATAACAAAAATATATTAAAATAGGATAAAAAATACAGGAAAATAATAATAATAATAATAATAAATATCGTACCATCCATGATATCCATGTTGACGTTTGGTGAAAAACTGTCTTCTTCCTTTTGAGTAGATTGCAAAATTTGGTATTCTCGGATTTGAGATAAAATTCACTTTCACGAAGAGAGAGAGAGAGACAAAAAGATGCAGTGTTTTTCAAAAATAATCAAAAACTACAGGTTTGTCAGGCATCGCGATTCGACACAGCGTCGTTTTCCGATTGAAATAAAACAACAAGTCGTCGTGCACCGACAAAAATGGTGCATGAATTCGATGCAAGACAAATATCCGAGGTTGACTACCTTACGGTATGAAGAATCGGTAAACACTGATAAGAATACGCAAGAAAAAAAAAAACGCAGGAAAAGATTGGATATCCGTGAGCGTTCTCCGTTAAAAATTCGTACCTTCAATCGGATGTTGACGAAATACGAAAAAATATATAAAGAAAAAAAAAAAAACACAACAAATTTTTCGTTGCCTTATTAAAACGAATAAAAACGACACAAGGATTTTCTCGTCGTTGCAAAGGGCCGGCCACGCGCACAATTTAAATCGTCCTTGATAATAAAAGTTGTTTGTAGTTTTTTTTTCCCGTAGAAACGGTGAAATCCTTGAGAGAAACCTTCCCTATCTTCTTTGCCGATCGAACTTGATCAAAGATCTTTTAACATCCGGGTAATAAGAAAACACTATAGATCGATTAGTATCGTTCGCTCGAGTTAGATCGTTCGATCCAGCGATCGACGTCACCGTCATTCCTCCGATTGTCTTTGATAACAATGACGGGATACAAAGGTAAGAAGAACAACTATAACAACGTTATAATTAATAATAATAATAATAATAATAATAATAATAATAATAATAATAATAATGTAGACGAGTAGAGTAGGAACAACAGGCTCGACGAACCGAGCGACACTGTTCGTTCGTGCAGCTCGGCAAATGCTTTTCGCGCGTCACCACGATTCCGACTTCCGATCTCATAGAACGATTGCGATTGGCTGAGAACGTTCGTTATCACCGATCAACTTGCCATTGGAACTGTTATTGTAAGCGGATGCTTATTACTCTAATCGTTTTATTCTCTTACTTTTTTATCAACTTTCAAACTTGGTTTCGTAATAACGAGCATTCGATGATTACGGACTTAGTCAAGTGGCCAACCGATAAGAGAAAGTACTGAGTGCTGTGAATACCCGTGTGTAGAAAATACGTGTATGTATGGAACCGTAGAACTTGTACGTATATACATGTGTGCATGTATGTATGTAAGTACATACCGCCTTTCTCTCGATCTTCGACATTCCTTTGCCTGATCCACCGGTACAAACTTATCCTTTTTCGTCTTCTTCTTCGTTGAATCTAAGCACAACCTGCACACTCACTTCATTGGGTACTCCCTTCTCTTATATATATATATATATATATTATTTATTTTATTATATTATATGCATGTATACGTGTATGCATGTATTTAACGTGGAAACTTTGAAGTTCGTTGAGTGATCTCAGTCGTGTCAGAGGATCATCGTCTTTACTGATATCATTTTAACTTTACCGACGGGAAACGCATAAATTTGTCGCATATCTTTCATACAATTATATATATATATATTACTTTCCACGTTCGAACAAGGTTTTTCTATTAAGTTTTACAATTCCGTGTGATATATTTCTCGATTTTTTTTTACAATATATTTGTCGTTTTGTAGATTTTTTTTTTAGTATCTTTATTGGAAGTTACTGAAATAAAGAAATAGAGTTAATTACTAATCAGTTATAACGATAATAATCAAATGATTGGTTAAATATCGTATGTTATACGATTTCTACATGAGTCGGTGAGATTTTTGCACGGACGACTCATATATGAGTCATTAATGACACACAGAAGAGTTAATATAATTTGTTTAAATAATATCTTTAAACATATTCTCTATTTTATGATTTCAATAATTGAAGATGTAATATATTCAAGAAAATTTGTTCTTTACTTTGAATCTACGTTGTTGAAAATATTTGCACAAGACGACGACGCACCTGAATTTTTTTATCGTTTACCTTGTTTAATAAATAATATCGAAAAATGATAAACGAAGAAAGGGAAATTAACGTATCTGTTTATTACTGTTTTCTTTGCTATTTTACCGTGTTCCTTCTTGGGAAATATCGTTCTGGTATTACCGATTACATTCGTTGAAATTTCTTTGTTCGTTAAAAAATGCATTTGTCATCGGCTTATAATTACGTCAACATTAGGCTTATTAGATATAATACAGGATATGAAATAATAATACACCGATGAAACTAAATGATCGTACACGACGAAGTAGAAAATAACTGGTCTTGTTATACCGTTCGTTCTTTTATTCTCTACGAGAACAATGACATTACAATGCATTAATAAAACGTAGAAGCGATGATGAATAAAGACAAAAAATATATGTATAAAATAGAATTGAATAAAATACGAAATGAAAAGCGCATCAATGTTCTTCCTTTCGGTCTATAAAATAAAAAAAGGAAACTTTTTAGTTTGAAAATATTGTTAATGTTTTATCTCGGTGCGAGTTTATATATGAAAGGCGTGATTTTCGTTAAATAGTTAAAACAATAATAATAACTAAATATATATTAAAATTTTCTCTCTCTTTTTCTCTTTCTCTCTCTCTCTCTCTCTCTCTCACTCTCACTCATAACAATGAATACGAAATTAATTGGGAAAAACTCTAGCTTTCTATTTATTTTTAATCTATACATGATCGATTCTTGACAAACCGAAACACGAAATGTTCGAAAATTACGGTAATAGTCCGATCACGTGCTTTTTTTCTCTTTCTCTCTCTCTCTCTCTCTCTCTTTCTCTCTCGTTATCATTTTTTTTCTTCACTGACAAACTAATTCGTAGCATTAACAAATGAGAAATAATTTACAAATGTAATATTATCTCTACATACACATGTAGAATATTATTAAGCTGAATAAAAGAATGAAATATTCGATCGCGAAAATTACGGAAAAAAAAAAAGAAAAAAAAAATAAATAAATCGTATATGTACCCCATTTAAGCAGTCTAAATATTTTGACGATTAATAAGAGAAAAAATGGGGGGGGAGGGAAAAACAAAAACAATAAAAAAGGGAACAATAAAATTGCTAGCTACCGTCACGTACACAAATTTACGCCTTTTTATAGGTTTTGGACCAGGCATGAAATTCCTTACCGATCGATTCTCGTGGAATCAGCGTGGGAAAGAAGAAAAGTGTCGTTCGTTCCTTCGCTTACGACGATCCGCTCGTTTGTCGTCCAGCTCGTTCAAAAGAACCCAGGCCGGCATCCAATTTCGTAAAACGAGAAGATCGTTTTCGATCTTAGAGAGATCTCAAAAATCTTTCTTCTTGCCCTTGTCGACGACAACGTTGTCGTGATAACTGATCTCTTGACCAGCCACAGCTGGATGAAGGTAATGCGGCTCAACGTCGATCTTTTCCTTCACACCGGAATCCAAAACCATCGAATGATGAGGACCCCGATGTAGCATCGTCGTTGGACCGTGATGTTGTTGCTGTTGTTGTTGTTGCTGTTTGTTATTTTGTTGATGTTCCTGATGCCTCTCGTCCTCTTGACTAAGTTTCTTCAACAAATCCCTGAATTTGTCCATATCTATCTCTTCTCCAAATTTCTTCAACAATTCTTTCGCGCCAATCTCATCTAAATTCTCCGAGTCTTTCAATCCTTGCTTGAACAATTGCAAAAATCTTTCGTTAGCTTCCACCCCGTCTCTCGTGGTATTCTTCGACGAATTCAAATTAGGATTCAACAGAAGATCCGGCGTCTCGTGGACAACGTTAACGTTCTTATCCAAATTTTCTACTGTCAACGATTGAAGTAACGTATTGTAATCGGGCTTGATTCTAGATGTTTCCATACAAGAACTGCACGAACAATTGGTTATTATTTGAACCTTTTTCTGCATAGTCATTGGATTATTTTCCTCGTCTTTACAATCCAAGGTAACCTGATCCCGAAAAATGTTAAAATAATTTTCTAGATTAATCATTGGATGTTAGTTTTTTAAAATTATCCTGTCTTCTTGAAAAAGATTGATTTTGATATGTGTTCATCGAACTGAGATACCTACCGTATGCCAAACGCTGTCAAGAGGTTGACAGGAGTCGCAATAGGGTCTTATCAAATCACCAGGAGCGGATGGTTCGCTATGGGGTACCATGTAAGAGAAACAAGCTCCAACGCAGACGTTGTTATCGAGTTCTTGGGAGGAGCATTGAGGCCACGCGACTACCTGCTTGATAGGCGTCGTTTTGCACCAACTGTGCTTGTCCGGATAAAGTACTATGTTGTGGACCTGTAACGGATGATTAAATGCTCGAAACAAAGATTCCAAGTAGTTAAGCAACAACGGTTCCTTCACAATTTTACGAACCTTGTGTTCGCGATGAGCGTGCAATAAATTCGACTGAACCAAGAAGAAAACGACCGTCGTCGCTAACTGCCACGCAGATTCCATGATCTCTGCAACAAGACAAAAATAAAACTATCCGAATGTTTTTATCAAAAAAAGAAAAACAAAAAGGTAAAGAATGTTACGTTGTAATTTTTATCGTACTATTTGTATAATTAAGTTTGATAAATAGTTATTATGGATTAATTTGTAATTAGAAAAATTAATGAATTATTATTCATAGCAGACATTTGATTGGGTCGTAAGTAAGGATAATGAAAAAGACCGACTTTTGTTATTCGATTAGATAGAACAATATTTTCTGCTAACGTCGTAGAATATAGAGAAGAGTTGGATGATTGGAATGCAAGGAAGGAGAATCGTTTTGACGAAGAATAGCTCGTCGTCATTGGTCGTTCAGTACCGGTTGTCGAGCCATAGATATACGGAATGCGTGTTATTTGAACGAGTCGAATTGCGTGTACTCGAGAGAATACCCTACTTGGCGAAGCTTATGTTAGATATTTTTTTTCGAGAAAACCTATTGCAATTCGAAATACGTGCAACGACCGTGCGCGTGCATGCCGATACTTTTTTCTCGAATGAATGAAAGTGCCGGCTCGACTTGAACGCCTTTTTCGAGGCCTTCGGTTCGACGACCGAGCGGAATTGCGTCATTGGATGCTTGCTTGCTTGCTTGTTTGGTTGCTTACTTGCTTGCTTGCTTGCTTGCTTGCTTAGTGTTCCTATCGCTTATTTTTCTATTCTTCTTTATTATTATTATTATTATTTTATTTTTCTTTCGTCTTTTTTATATTTACAATTTAATCGGACATTAGTTGCAGTTCGGTACAAGTTAAATTACAAGTTGTTATTCATAAAAAGTGATAAATGCAAGTCCAGTACCGACAATCAGTTGAAATCAGATGCGATCTTACGGAAAATAAATGTTTCATCATTGGTTACTTGTAAATGGTAATAGTAATGGACGGAGAATGGATCTTTGGCATTGATTATGTCTGATTCATTCATAGATACATTAGGGTTTCGTTCTTTTTCGATCTTATACCTTATGCTCGAGTTTTAACTTTCCAAGATTTGGAGATAAGTAAAGTCCTCGTGTTGTTGGAAAGGGGGAGTTATAACTAAACCCGTTGTGAACGTTCCAGCCATAAATAGTGTTGGATTTAGGGTACCAGTGCTGAATACGTGATTCACTCTTTCCGGTGACATACCAATTTTTTTTTTCTTCTTTTTTTTTCTAGTCGGAACAACAAAGCCCAACGTTTAAAAGGTCGGCCTTTGGTCGTTATCGTGTTCGTGCTCCGAAATAAAAATTCCTAGGCAGTTTGTATTTCTTCTTTTCTTTCTTATTTCTTACTTTTTCGTTAGAATAAAAAGCAATTTGAGTTTATATCGCGTTAATAATAAATTTTCTAATAGAAAATAATGACAATCTCTCGTTAAATTGTTAAAAAAACACGTTAAGGAAAAATTGGAATTGAACATTACCGAAGTGAAAGTTTTGATTAGAAAATAGGATAATCAATTGTATTAAACATGAAAATAGTTTCTTCGGTGATAATAGGATAAGAAGAGTAATGGCGTGATTCAACGTGAATGGCACGTAAACGGATAATCCTTTGCATCGAATCCTTTTCCTTATCGCATGCGAATCCGTTAATTGTAATCACGATCTCGCGTGATCGAATAAAGGTGACGTAATACCGTAGGACACGTGCACGCAATTTTAATGGAATTCTGTTATTCCACCCACACAAAACGTCAGCACTATCTCTCTACCGTTAAATTCAAGACCGCGAATCGATAGCAGCAGGTTAATGTCGATACCGACGATTCTCGAACGTCGTCCCGTGAAAGTGAATTTTACGTAATCGTGAGTGTCGTTCGTGTCATTTATTTAACATAGTGAACTTGTCACGTAATAAAACGTACAAGCGTGAAAACACTCACGTACCATAACAACTCAAAAAAGTAAAACAAATAATTGTATTGCTTATAGAAAAAATACGATCACGAATGAGAAAAGAAAAATCGACGATTCCATGCCATTTATTTATGGTAAAGATCGAAGATCGTGGATTTCAATTTGGATATTCTATGGTACACCATGGTGTGTTAGTCCTTTTCGTTGAAGCGGAAGAATAGATTGGGGACGTTGATATTTTCGGTTCCTCGATATCGATTACCCCGATCGGTGCTTATAAACTGTGAAAGTTCGATGTCACCGAGTGCCGTCTGTCTTCGTTGTAATCATTACCGATCCGATTGCTTTTGGACGTCGTTCGTAAAATTTCAACCAATTGGGGAAGGATCCAAAGAGAAAAAGAGATAATGAATGAAAGAAAGAAAGAAAGAAATATGGTATCGAGAAGGAAAAGGATCCAATTGTGAATCCAATTATGAAGAAGAAGAAGAAGAAGAAGAAGAAGAAAAGAAGAGAAGAACCAAGTTTCGAATGGAATCGATCTCTCGCGCTGCGGGACCACGAGACCGAGAAGAAGACTGCTTGAACCTGAAGTCCTTCAGGAATTCACCACGAAGACGAAGACGACGACGACGACGAAGACGTCGTTCCACGTCGTTTGTGGTTCGCTTACGTATACTCGAGCGAAGTGAATTCCACACGACAAAAGGAATCTCGTCTCTCTCTCTCTCTCTTTCTCTTTCTTTCTTTCTCTATCTCGGCGAACAATTGCCGTCCCGTCGGCCATTTCCAAGAGAAGAGGCTCCAGATCGACTTTTCGTTCCTCTTCGATGCATTTCAATTCCCACCTGAGAGAACGAACCCTCCTCCTCCTCCTCCTCGTCTTCCTCCTCCTCTTTCCACCACTTCTCCCGATTCTCTCCTCCTTTTTTCTCATCTTCTTTCTCATTCTATTTCTCTTCCTTCCTCCCTCTCGTGGCCCCTCATCTTAGAACCATCTGCTTTTTCTTCTCTCTCTTTCTCTCTCTCTCCCCTCGCGAGAGCCCTTTCTCGAAGGCCTTTTTTTCCCCTAACAACGGCCGATGCGGCCCTTTCCTCTCCACCCCCTTCCCCCCTCTCTCTCTCTCACTCTCCTCTTTATATTCTCGCACAGGATCTCTCTCCGATCTTCCGTTTCTTATTTCGAGTTCCGAGAACCACGAGTTATATACAGCAGGGCACCGCTAAGCGCGAAAAGGACGCTTCGTCGATGGTTTAAGGGTGGTAAAAATTAGGTTCCGAAACCTAAGCGAAGCATCGCCAGGACCGGCTGATTTCATCTTAACTTTTATCTACCTCTCCGGAACAAGCGCCTTTTATTTCTCAACTTGTCTTTTTTCTTTTTTTTTTGTTTTCTTCTTCTTCTTCTTTCACCCTAACGATGCGTCGTCGACTTCGAACGTGCTTTCGAAAAAGAAACTTACCGATGAGGATTCGTTTCTTTTTTAATTACCATTGGGATTTGGTGATTTGAACGATCGAACACGACGCATCGGAGATAAATTCAATACGAGTCAATTCGAAAACTGTGATAGTAATATTTTTAATAATTAAATAATTAATAACAATAATAATAATAATATCTTTTATCAAGGTAATGATTTCGATTAGAAATCTAGTCTGATAGATTATTTTTCTTAGAGAGGAACGAGAGGTGGGAAGAAGGGAGGAAGAGGGGCGGGGAATTTTTCGACGATAAAACAAATCACACGCGGAAGGTGCGTTACGTTTGAGAGGAAAACGTGAACACGGCCCTGGCCCGATCGTAGCCAGAAGTCCAAAGCTCTTTGTTGCTGCGCCACCTTCTCTTCTCGCCTCTGAAGCAGTGTCGGTGGCGTGGAGGTCCCACCTCTTCCTCCTCCTCCTCCTCCATCACATCCTCCTCCTCTTCTTCTTCTTCTTCTTCTTCTTCTTCCTTCGGGCCCGTCCTTTCGATTTGCTCGTGTCGTCGTCGTCGTCGTCGTCGTCGTCTTCGTCGTCGTCGTGCCGCCAGAGAGCAAGAAAGAGAGAGTAAGGTTGAATACGAAAAGGAGAAGGGGGTCCTGCGCCCAGCCGCGAGATTAATTTGATTTTCAACCAAATTTGACGCGCCCCCGAGCCGAGGCGGTCCGGCACAAAGGGCGCCGTTCCGTACGTGTGCGAGTTTCTTCATCTCTCTCTCTCTCTCTCTCTCTCTTTCTCTCTCTTTCGTCGATAGGCTCTCTCTTCTTGAAGGGGCCTGACTGGGCCCTTTACGGGACCTTTTAACGAAACCTCGCGTCGACGATCCCTGGCCCGGATCAGTGCGAGCTGTCTATTGATTCGATTTCTCACATTTAACACCCCGGAATGGGCCCGTTCGAAGGACGTTACAAAATTTATCGACTATCTTTATTTCCCTTTCTCTTTTTTGTATTTCTTACCAATGCGAGTATCGTATACGTCCAAGATTTTTTTTCAAATTCTTTTCGGGAGATTTGTTACGACGTTGTTGCTAAGAATTTTAAGTAATTTTCGTTATTAATAAGTGTCCCGCGAATATCAAACTTACGTATCACTTTATTCAGAACGATTTTTATCGACTCACTGTGTATACGATAAAACACGATGGTGTGTAGACTAAGCAATATGTTACTTTTTCTACGTAGAGTAGGTTGTATATTCATTTATATACTACGCGTCGCTAACGTTGGAGTGCCAAGGCCAAAGGAGAAAGAAAGACGAGGAAAGATGCTGTACACCGTCGTGTGCAACTTGCTTTTGTCGACTCTTAGTTAAAAACGATTCCAGATGATTTCTTTTTCCTTTGATTTTATACTCTTACTCGAAAATTCCAATGATTTTTGTGTATATTTTTATTTTGTTACCTTTCTTCAAATCTAACGCGAGACTTTGTTAGGAAAAGGGTTAGTAGATGTAGTTCGGATTTCTTGTCTAGAGAGAAAGAGAGAAAGAGAGAGAGAGAGAGAGATAAGAGAAACAGGTTCAGTACGGTGGCCTTTCTCATTTTCTCGTTCATTAATAACGCAGAACGCGTTAAACTTCGTTAACCCTCTGGTAATTGTTGTTGTTGCGGTTGGCGATGCCCCGAGGAAATTCTTTTCAGGGTAGCCGTTTGATTTTACGAGGATGCTTTCGACGTTAGAATTTACGATCTACCAGAAGTTATGAGCAACCTATTCGTACCTTCCCAACCCCTTTCTCTGTCTTTTTTTTTCTTTTCCTTTCTTTCATCCTTTCTATCTCTTTTGCAATCGCAGAAAACGAATGCATTTATGATGATCCCTAAAATATTAAAAAATAAAGAAAGAAAGAAAGAAAGAAAGAAGGTAAGAAGGAAAGAATAAAAAAGAAAAACAAAAGGAATAAAAATGATTTGAGAAAGGTGTCGGTAAGAAATCATTCCATTGTTCGGACGATGGAACAACATTGGAATCGATATAGTCGAATAGTCCGGGTTATATATCGTAGAATATTTTTGGAAGAATATTTTTGGAACACGTGGATCACATATTTTCTATTTAAGGTGGCAATGAGAAAGAGGAAGAGAGAGAGAAAGAAAAAGAGACACGGACAATATTAGTATTCTAAACAGACGGAGATCTCAGAGAGGAGAAGAACTCGAAGGCCGACAAGGATTCTTCTCTCTATCATGGAAATAACAAAAATATGTCGGATCGATTCTCGAGAACGAAGAGAAAGTACCCTATCACGCGTGCACACACATTTAAAAAATCGATCTTGTCAATTTTCCAATTACCCCTTTTCAAAGATCTCCAATTTATAACTAATACCTCCCACTCCCCGTATAAATTACGTTTACGGCGTTCCGATAATTTGAATCGCGGTTTTTTCTTTCCTAAAAAATTCTACTCCGATTAAAGAAGTAGAAAAAGAATAAAAAAGAGAAAGAGAAAGAGAGAGAGAGAGAGAGAGAGAGAGACAGAAGTACGGCGAGCTGTAAACGGCAGCTATATTAGATTTTTATCTTAATCCTGGCGATCTATTTTAACTTAATGAAAGTCCTCGGCACCCACCGAAACTTCCTCTCCCCCTTCCCCCATCCTCCCCCTCCCGTTTGGTCAATCATCTTTCTCATTCTCTCTTATTCTCTTTTCGCGGGGGCCTCCCTCCCGTAGCTCGTTTTCACGTAGCCTAATTTCACAATTTTGCGACCATCCTCCGCGAGTCGTTTTTTTTTCTCCTCCTCCTCCTCCCTGTTCCTCGATTCTCCATCTCCGTTTCTCGAGATACCGGTGCCGTGGGCCAACAACTAATAGGGGACCCATAGGGGGTCAAAGAGGAGGAAGAGGATACAAAAAGGAGGATCTCACGTGTCCAACGGAGAAAGACGATCGTCGTCGTAGAAGGAGGAGGAGCTGAAGGAGGAAGAGGACGGGTGACCAGAAAAAGAAGAGTAACCAGAAAGAAAGAAAGAAAGAAAGAAAGAAAGAGAGAGAGAGAGAGAGAGAGAGAGACAGAAAGAACCGACACGGCGAGGTGAAAAAAAGGAGTTTGCCAACAGCACCGGAGGATGCCCTGAAAACACGCTGGACGTGTGGCGCCATCTCGGCTCCTCTTTTTTTTCTTTTCATCCTTCCTGCACCGGCACCGGCACTAGCACCGGCACCGGCACCGGCACCGGCACCACCACCGGCACACCCCCGTTCCCTCCGCACCCCCTTCGCGCCAGCTCCTTATGCTTTTGTTTCTCTCTTCGCCCATACTAATTCTTCGCGAGGTGCATGGTGCCTGGCTGCCGCCGTCGCCATCCTCGTCGCCATCCCCGTCGCCATCCCCGTCGCCATCCCCGTCGCCAAAGAGTGACGCCAGGGGATGATGCTGAAGAGAAGAAAAGAGGAACCGAATGTGGAGTTTCTCCTCTTCACCAGTGCCGGATCCCAATGTTTTTGCACCCTTGGACAAGCCTGTCAAAACACCTCGACGATCCTCCTTTTCTTTTCTTTTCTTTTCTTTTTTTTTTCTCAAATACATCGATCGATCGATCATCCTCAATCCACCATTTCTTATCGAACGCTTCTCGTTTTCTTATCAAATTACAAGCCGAGTCGGAGTCGAGACCATCGGGACGATCGAAGAATAATCTTATTCCCGATTATTCGGAAAAGGATGCGACGTCGAATCAATACCATTTTGATTTTTCATTAATTATCGATAACCATTAAATGTCTACAGATCGTTGATAAATCTTTATCGATATCGAATGAACTCCTTGATAAACCGTGTGTGCAACGCTTTAAGCTTCCTCTTTTTTCTTCTCTCTCCCAGTTAACTCCCTCCACCCGCTAGTAAGGTGGTCCCCATACGCGGAGACCACATACCTGCAAACGAACGCTTTTAAAAGGGAGGGCAGAGCCCAAGAACAGGTCGTTAAAATGTAATGACATTGTTGTTTTTAATGCTCGGCTCTTTAAAACGGGCCCTTTCGTCTTCCTCGAGCCTGCCCGCTACTTCTGCTGCTACCAACTCTCTCTCTCTCTCTCTCTCCCTTTCTCTTGCTCTCTCCGTCTGTCTGTCTGTCTTCTTTTTTCCCTCTTCTTCCTCTTTTCGTGAGAGGACGAACGCGCGACAAACCGCGAATTCTCTTTTCTACTTTTTCTTTTTCTTATTCCTCCTCTTTTCGTCTTCCTTAAAATACACAATGTTCGGACGCTGCCACGAACTCTGTGTTTATGCTTTTATTTCCGTCGAAATAATTGGCGTCAGAAAAAAAAAGTTGACCGAAAGATTTCATGGAAAAATAGATCACTCGTGTCTCTTTGTTTTTTTTTTCTTTTCTCTTTTAAAATGATCGACAAATCGATCACGTTTCTCGCATGTATCTCATTGTCGGTTGAAAGATTTCGTGGAAAAATGGATCACCCAAGTTGTCTCTCTTGTTTTTCTTCGTATAAAATGATCGAGAAATCTATCAGGTTTCTCGTATGCAACCGAACAAATGGATGATCCAAGTTTCCTCTTCTAACGTATGATGATTTCTCGATCATGTTTCTCTTACGTATTTAACTTCTTCTTATTAAATCCTTTAACTATTAGATTTGTTAACAGGATTGTTTTCTTCTACTCATCCTCTTGTATTTTAACGATACGCGATATAAACACGGTTGCGTTTGTAAGGTGAGTCATATGTAGAAGTTTTCGTTCTCGGTTTCTTTTCGTGAATGACGACGACCCGTTACTTCGGGTACCGTGGTTGGATATGAGATATCTCGAGAGGGCTGATGACGAAGCTACTTTCTTTACTCTTACGATGTTCACCATGACCTTAGGGATACCGGTATAAAATGTAATATATGTTCTATAGTATATGTTTACAAAGAGTATAAGATATGGGCGAAGAAATTATTTCTGCACGGGTTATTCAATTATTTACGTAATCATAAAAACGCGTATGCGCAACGATATAAATATATTAAATTTAAAGAATAATTATTTTCATTGAGAGAAGAACGGAAAATAATAATCCATCGATGCGTAACGAAGAAACGATAAACGTCAGATGTCTCGTTTTCGGATTAATTTCAAAGATTTATTCGGATAGTATTTTATTGTGATGAAACAAATAGACAATTTTCTACTCTGGGATTAAAAAAGATTTGTACAGGTGTCGAAGGTGCGGTAGCAGGAGAGACATCAAATAATTTCAGCAACGTCGGACTACCTGTGGTTTTAAAAAGAAATGTCTCGCGCCGTGAAAGATAATTAAGTACAGACCACCCTTTAGGAATGAGACCGGTTAAACGTTATTTCGAATGATTATGAGACGAAGTAACACGTCCCAATAACGAACAGAAATACGCTCAGTTTGGAGAACCGATTCGCGAATCGTTATAAAAATCATTTCGAGCACGCGTCGCTCGTGTATTCTCCTCGCAGATTTCTCCCTCGCTCGCTCGCCGAGTCTTCCAACTTTAATTCGATTTTAATGTTATCTCTAAAATAAAACTAATCTTGACGGATAATTGACAGAACGATTTATAGAAAAAAGAAAGGAAAAAAACAAAAAAAAAAAAGAAAAAAAATTGGAAATAATTATTAGTAGATATATATTTTTAAGGAAAAGGAAGAAAAAAAAGGCTCGATTAATTCGGCCAATGATAGGCCCGATCGCGAAAGGTCTCCATTAAAAAGGATACGATTGTAGGTTCGCTACCGCGCAACAGTTTAGCGTGGAACTTAAACTCTTGCGTCTATGAAGAGCCTATCATTAACTCAAGAATAGGGTCTAGTATTAGGATAAGCGGCCGAAACGTTTTGGATAACTTGCTTCTGGGCTACTCTTCTCGAGCCTTGGGTGTCCCGTATCTCGTTGGAGAGAGATCCCGACAGCTTGTAGGATCCGTTCGAGAGTTTGTGATACTTTTTCGAATGATCAGCTGATGTTCCGGATACGATTTAATGGGCCACGTTGATTCAATGAATCCCAATAACGCGTATGAATTTATTCAAGCAAAATTAATCTAACGTATTATTAATAATCTTACACGTACCCCGTGATATATCACATTTTGTACTTACTTTAAATTCCGTTTGTGATTTCTATCAAGGATAAAGTCTACTTTCTATGCGCAGCCTCACCGATCGAGGAGGAGACGACTTTTACAAAACGATCAGCGTAATAACGACGCGCATTGAACCGTACGTGACGTGGAAGATTTTCTATCCTCGTAAGAAAATACTTTTTTAATGATCACCAAAGACGAGTGCACATTATTCTTAACGTTTGATAGAAAAATATTGTTCAAAATAATATTATAGAGACGAATAAAAATATAATTGCAATAGAAAATCTGATGTGTTTTATGTTAGACCAGGAACGAGGTAAGACGGAAAAAGATGGATAGATGGATAGATGGATAGATGGATAGAGAGAGAAAGAGACTCAGCGATGGACGCACAAGCAGCCTTGGCTTTTCTCAAGTTACTGTCACTCACCTCGGTATACGGCTGCGACGTCGCAAACGCGTACTACGCACCAAGCAAGAGAAGAGGGTCTAAGCGTGTATCCAAGAGTAGATCTTTCGTCGAATGGTCAAATGAAAAAAATAAATAAATAATAATAATAATAATAATAATAATAATAATAATAATAATAACAATAATAAGGAAAGGAAAAAGTAAAAAAAAAGAAGAAGAAGAAGAAGAAAATGGGCCCGCACTTTGTAGCAAATAGCGCTCGTCTCGCAAAAACCCCGCGCAAATTTGAAACGAACGACGATAAGAGTAAGGGGACTTAGGTGATGATAACGGTGAAGGGAGTTACACTCGTCAAGGAAAATCCGTACCTTTTTTGGCTCGAAAGACCGAGGCCGATACGAGGCTGAGCCGAACCGAGCTGAGCTGAGCACGAAACTGTGCTGCCGATCTCTCGTGTTCCGTTCTCCTCCACCTCCTTCTTCACCTCCTTCTCTTCTTCTTCCTCCTCCCCATCCTCCACCTCCTCCTCCTCCTCCTCCTCATCCACCTCTTCCTCCTCCTCCTCCTCAACCACTACCAGAGTCTCCTTCAGCTTCTCCTTCTACTCGGTACGTTCGGTTCCGCGCCGTTCCCGTTCCCGTTCCGTTCCGTTCTCTTTCATCCTCTTTCTCTCTCACGTTTTCTTTCCGATTCTCTCTCTTTCTCTTTCTCCCAGAGCTCCCGAGGTATCCTCGAGAAAACAGAGAAAGATGGGGGAGGCCGGTGGGGGAAGATCGGGGAGGGAGGGAGGAAGAGAAGAAAAGAGAAAAAGAGAGAGAGAGAGAGAGAGAAGTAAAGGAGGGATCAACCATGAGCAAGAGAGATCTTTGACTACCTCCTCTACCCGATGTAGTCGTGTGTACTGTAAAAAGTAAGATCGCCTGAGGCCTTACACCTCGAACCAGTAAAACTTGTCGTGTGCTAGTGCTAAAGTGCGTTCGCCGTAAGCTTCGCTCGATTTGCTACTTCCAAACGAGCAGGAAGACGAGAAGGAGGAGCAAGAGGAGGAGGAGGAGGAGGAGGTGACGAAGGCCAAGAATGGGAAACGTCACCGGCTCCCAAACTCGTTAATGGCGAATGCTCCTAAGGACTTTACACCCAAATTTACTTCTCACTTTCTTCTTCTTCTTATTCTTATTCTTCTTCTTCTTATTTCTTTCTTTTTCCAGGATCCTACATTGTTAATCGATGCTTCTTCTTACATTTTAAACGACTCTAGGGGAGAGAATATCATATTGCGTAATAAATAGTGTTACTTTATATTAGGATTATGCAATTTCGGCGCGATTTAACTTTAATTACAACGAAATTATATTGAGTACAAACATTAATTATTAATTGGTATTATTTCTTTGGTAGATTCTTAGGTTTACTGATTAGATTATTCATTATTTTCTTTCTTTCTTTCTTTCTTTCTTTCTTTGGTCGTATAGGTTTCTTCAACTTATAAATTACAGTTATCTTTTTGTTTGTTAACGAAAAGTCTTTTCATTGAGATCAAACCAATCACCGAACATCCTAATAATCATCATCGACGTGATTAGCCGTTTTTGATTATCTTAGAAGTTCAGGGATGATCTTCCGTTGACAGTTTCTGTTACATTAACCGCGAACGGTCCTAAAGTGTTTAACAGGTACTCTCTTAGTCTCTTACATTTATTTAGGCTGTTTACATCGGACGAGCTACCCCATATTATGATACCATCCCCACCATTAGTCACTATCTCTTGGAAAGTCTTTTCCACGTCGGTCTATGGGAATATAGAAATCAAATATCAGAAAATAGAAAGTGTTGAATACTTCAGAAGGACAGAAGTGTTTGCTTTAGTTTAGTATCGTGATGCATAAAACGTTCGCTACTACGAACGAAATTTTCAGCCACAGACCTTTTTCTTTCCAATTGTTTCTCGTTTCGTTATATGAAATATACGTCAAATTCAATTAAAACGGTCAATGATTAAACGTTTATGCAAAACGTGGTAGTAGCGAACGTGATAATCTTGAAAATTTGGAATTATTAATAATGTTCACCTCGCTTAGGTACATGTCCATCTTGTCCTGATACACGTACCACCAATAAGCAAGCACACTAGGTGAATGTTCTAAATTATTCGATATCCTAACAGCTTCCTTAATTCTACCTTGCACTAGGTAAACCCTTTCCTCCGGTTTTTGTTCATGTCTGACGTAGACGGATGGTAAAAGGATTTCTTGATTATTGTACATCCACGACAGTCTGCACGAAAAAGATATGTGCTTTTAGATAATGGATAGGAAGACAAATCGTTTGCTCGACTATTCATGAAGTATACAAAACACGGACTAATCGAGAGAGACAAAAATTTGCAATGCAAAACGAATGAAAACATAAATTTGTTCTAATTAGAATCGTTGATTGAACCGAACAAAAATATAAACAAATTTTCATCCGTTATTTCTAATCTCGTACCTATCGTTCTCGATTATCGCTTTAGCATCGCAATCCGGGCCAGGATTATTCGGTGTTACGTTATAGCAGTAAGGAAATCCGTAATAACCCCATTTAGCCCTTTTCCTAGTCTTTTTTGCCAATTTCAAGGTTTCTTCCATGAAATATCTCGCATATTTCTCAAATTTTTTCGTAGCTTCCGCTTCGATCATCGATTCGCTCCACTTTGGATGTTCTTTCCGAACGAGTTCAATAGAATATTTCTTATGTATTTCCGTGTTACCCCAATTCTGTCGGAAAATCGGTCTCCATCTTTCGAAATCGATTACACCGATGCCACCGAAGTTTTTATCCGGTGTCATTTTATCCAAATCTTCGTTAAATTGTTGCAAATGTATCGTGATGTTACCTCGCTGAGGAACCCCTCCGTTTCTTTCCTCATATTTGCCTAAACAATTGGTAGATAATTTACAATAGATCGATTTAAAACGATTTATCATCAATGATAGAGAGATAAAGGAGAGAGAGAGAGAGAGAGAAGTAAAGTAGAAAAATATTACCATTATTGAGTGGCATCAATGCTGGAAATTTTCCAGGATCGTAATAAATCGATAAAGTTTCACCGCGAAAATTGTCCTTAGAATTATGTTTGATATTGAAATCTGTCACCTCGTCGAAATTCATGCCATATCGGTGGCACATAAATGTAGGAACGTTCCAATAAATGCTGAAGACCCTTTTCGGTCTTTTGGATCTTTCACAATTTGATCTGGAAAGAATTTTGTGGGAAATGTCATCGGTGATGATATTAAATACTGAGTTAGGGGACAATGACACATATTAGATAAGATATACACCAATGTGTTTGAACTTGAACTCATCTCTCTTTCTTTCTATATACAGGGTGAGATAAAAGTTACTTTCCTTAAAATAATTCTAAACAAACTATTATTTATCTTCACATTCTTATGTATTAATTTATTTACATTTGTTAATATAAATTGTTCAAATTGATGTCTATTATACCTAATACGCAAATTCATCCTATCGTTTAACTATTAATTTATATATGACGGAGAAATCGAGGGTTGGTTTTCAAGTTCTGAAACGACTGTTCCTCTTCAGTTGGTATAACTCATTCAAGTTTTATAGTTTCTGTGCAAAACGTTCATATATCGGATAAAACATTAAAACTACCCATCTAAATAAATCAATTGTTATCGGTGATAAAAATAAATATCTGCATAATTCCATGTTAATAATTTATGGAAAAAGCGCGACTTTTATCTCACCCTCTTTATATAATAAATATAAATAATAAATAAAATCCCCCAAAGTTAATATAAAATATCAGGATTTCACGTATTACATTTAATACGAAATGAATTCAACTAGATTAATCCAGCTTCGGTACGAGGTATGAAAAAGAGACTATAATAAACTCTCTCATTAGCATATTGATTAATCACACTGGGAAAAAACGAGGTCATCTATAAAATGATCCATCCCGATATATATATATATAATAAAATTCCCGTAGATAAGATCAATGGAAAAAAAATAAAAAAGAAAGAAAAAGAAAACACCTGGTATATGAGTTACTTTCTATATTCTATTCTTTATTATTTCTCTTTTTCTTCTTTTTCTTTTTTATTAGACAATACCCGCAAGAGTCTCCGTTCACTAAGGGATGAAGAAAAAAAAGAAGAAAGGTCACTAAAAGCATGATTTAATATAAGGACAATCTTGTGTTGGTCCTGATAAATAACTATCCAATCACTAAAGAGTCCCCCCCTTCTCTCTCTCTCTCTCGTGAAAAAAGTTATCAATTTTGAATGAAATGATTTGTCTTTTGAATGATATTTGTCCCTTTTTTTTTTCTTTTTCTATTTTAATTCCACGTTGGGTGAGTCACACTGTTATCGATCGATCCTTGCAATTCTCCTCCCGTAACTGAGTTCTCGTGTATGTAAAAACGTTAACGACGATAGTAGACCAGAAGTGCGACTGAATTCCGCTCGATTTCAGACCACTATTTATTCCGCATCGTGTCTATGTGTCTCTTGTGCGTTCCCCACCTACGTGCTGTTTTTACCAGTTGACTCGTTGCGTTATCTCTTTGCTTCGGGGTATTGTTTGACATATTTTTCGTGTTTATGCATACTTTTTTTCACTTATTCTTCTCCTTCCCTCTTCTATACTCTTCCATCATTCCCTTTTTCATTATTAACGGCACGTCGGTTTGCATCGTTGCTAAGGGTGAACCCTCACAACGGTTAGCCTTCGAACAGGAAAAAAGAGGGTTGTTCGAGCATGAACGAGAACAAATATCTTTTTCTTTTGCTCTCAACCATTTCTTTTTCCTCCTGACGCGTTTTAAGAATCTAATTCAAATTCATATCGTAAAAGGATCATCGAGATCTTTTTCTATTTCCAACGGAAAAAAGGGGATTATAGATTTTTCCGTAAGTGTATGACCCTCGAGTCAATGATACTTGCATTATCTTATCGAGAAATCCCAAGTGTGCCAATGTCTGCAAATCGAAATGGAATTTGTACGTACAATCAACGACCACGAAATAAGATTAATTTATGAATCTTGCACGATTTCTTTCTTCTTTTTGTTTAGGAATTATTGCCGAACGAAGGATACCCTCGCTTATCGTTGCGTTTAGGCGAGAAGCTCAGTTTTATGTACACGCACACTTCTTACTACTAGGCGTGACAAGATGAAATAAAACAATGTAAAGTTATAAATTACGATCGTAGTTATATACAAATGTTTCATACGATAATTCGAAGGTTACAATATTTTGTTCTACAAGTAAATATAAAAAATCAATACATCAATAATAAAAATCGATTCGACGACAATCGTAAGACACGACACAATTATAGATCGTTCTATATCACGGAAGTAATAAAATTATAGTTTCCTACGTTCGTTATACATTGTACAAAATGTTCGAGGAAGTCATAAACAATGTAGAATTTTTAACGACATACTACTCGGTTTAAAATATTCGTCAGAATAGACAATCGTCATTAAATTAGAATTCGCAAGTTGTTAAGACGGTATATACCTCATTACATAAATACATTGTTATCGTTTAATAAAAATACAAAATATGATTATATTTAACGATCGTAAATTACATCTAATCTTAATTGAATAATTCCTTGTCTAATTGTTTATCGATATTTTAATAATCGAATTCGATCGTGTAAGAGATTCGATAAAAGGATATACAATTTGGTTGTTACGAGACCTTTTTTATTTTCTTTTCTTCTTTATTCTTTGTTTTTTTTCTTTCTTTTTATGTTCGTCGACAAAATGGATAATAAATACTTATCGACGGATGTGGATTATTATCGGTGTAGACTAACGTTTATTGTGCCTACGAACTTGTCGGAGGATGTGTGCCTGCGAGCATCCTATCTAAATAGAATGCAAATGTTAAGCTAGCTAATTGTGACAGAAACATAGTTTCGTTCCTTTTATCTTCGAGAAGAAGGCCTTGTAATGTCGACCGTAGTATTTCTTCCAGACGGAGAAGGTTTATCTAGAGCGGCGGTTACAAAGAAAAACTACTTTCTGAAAGAACGACGAGGTTCCTGAGTTATACGTATGGGGTTCGTGTATTAGAATGTTTAAGTGTGGTCGTCGATTATACGAAGACAAATTCATTTTTATATAAAAGGAAAAATGATGATGCCTCCTCAATATCCCGACAAATCGATAAACTGTGTACGTTAATAGAATTTTCTAATCGACAATCGAAATTGAAGTTTAATACTGTTGATAATTGTGTGACAGTGGAAATAAGTTACAAAAAAAAGAAATAAATAAATCTTTATTTCATATTAAATATTATCGAATAAATTACGGTATATTAATTTTGTTCCAATTTGTTTCTTGTTTTTGAAAAATTTTATCGCTGTCTCAATTACCGGCACGATTGTTTGTTTATTCGATTGATTTTTTGGGTTTTTTGTGTTTTGTTTTCTTTGATGGGAAGAACACGTGACTTATAGTTTTTAAAATGCACTTTTTAAAAAAGGAAAAAAAAGAGAAAAATGAAAGATATAGATGAAAGCAAGTAATCGTATTCAAATTAATGCCGAGTTCGGTCAACGTTTTACCGAGTTGGCGTCTTTTGTTCATTCTTTTGTCTTCTCGCCGCTATCTTATCGTCGGTGGATAGCACACGGTGGCCGTGCGATCGATCAAACTGAATACCGAAAGGACGTGTAATTTTAAAAAGGGAAAAAAATATTTCATACTTCATAAATGTAAATTTTCTAATTTATGACCAGGTGTCGAGAAAGAGAGAGAGAAAAAGAAAAGATAAAAAGAAATATATAAATAATTAATAAAAGAAACTAACGATACGAGGAGATAATAGAAAATAAGGGAAATACTTTGTTTATTGGATTTTCTTTTTTTTTTTTTTCTTATCTCGACGTATGCATTATCGTTCATCTTGTCGTCAGAAAGGTGTGAAGGAAACGGTTCTTTTTAAAAGAAATTAGATTGCATTCTAGGATACGTTCTCACCCTTTGCGTGACATGGTCAAGTTATTACACAAACGACGATACTAATCTACCTCGTTTAAATCATCCACATACACACGCATACAAATATTTATTCGCGTAAGCAAAAAGTGCAATATTTTCTTTACGTCATACTAATCTTCTTTCTACAAATTTGTCCTTGTTGACGAATCAAGAAAGTATATTGTATTATACAACGATATCAAAAAGTACGTGGAAATCAACTGACAATTTTAAACAATTTTTCATACATATGAGATCTTACACTATCAAACAATAAAACTTGTCGCGTGCTACTAGTTCCCCAAAGTGAGTTCGCTGCAAATTTCGTTCGATTTGCTATTTCCAAACGAGCAGGAAGACGAGAAGGAGGAGCAAGAGGAGGGGGAGGAGGAAAAGGTGACGAAGGCTAAGAATGGGAAACGTCACCGGTTCCCAAACTCGTTAATGTCGAACATTTTTAAATATTTTACACCCCAAACTTACTTTTTACTTTCTTCTTTCTCCTTCCTCTTTTCTAAATTAGATCAAATATAAATACGAACGACGTGTAGGTATTCTTCTCTCTCTTTGGTATATTAATTATTTATTATTTTCTTTCTTTAATCATTAATATTTTACTGTTACAAATTACAATTTCTTGTTGTTCGTTTGCGAGAAGTTTTTACAATGAGATTAAGCCAACCACCGAACACCCTTATCCGAAAGCATTATCGATAGTCCTAAAATTTCAGGGATAATTTTCTTATTGACAGTTTCTGTTACATTAACCACGATCGGTCTTAAAATCATCAACAGGTACTCTCAAATAATCTCCTAAATTTACTTAGGATGTTTGTATTGGACAAGCTAACCCTCGTTATAATTTAACTGGCCTTAATAATTACGATCTATCGATCCTTCCTATGCTTCCGTATTGAGCTTATTGCGTAAAAAAAGCAACCAAAATAAATATTAACGATAGTAAAGCAAAAATACGACCGAATTTCGTTCGACTTCGGGCCATTATTTATACCCTATCGTTTTTTTGTGTGTCTTGTCTTCCCCACCTACGTGTTTCTACCGTAGAACTTTGAAGAGAATTATCTCTTGTGCTCCGGGATATTGTTTGACGTTTTTTCGTGTTTCCGGATACTTTTCCCCCTCGTATTCTCTAATTCTTTTTTCTTCTTTCTTCTTTTTCCTATCCATTACCAACGGTACGGCAAAGTCGCTAAGGGTGATACACTTTAAAAAGAGAAACAGAGAAAATTGTTCCAACATTGAACAAGAAGAAAAGATACATTTTTCTCTCCGTTTTTTCTCATATCTCTGAGTTCCATCCAAATAGATCGTTAAGGGTAGATCTTTTTCTACTCCCAATGGGATTACAGATTCTACAAGTGTACAGACTGACTCTCGAGTAAATGATACTTACATTATCTTTTATAGCAAGTGTGCTAAGCTAATATATCTGCGAATGGAAATAAAATTGTCGTACGTGTTATCTTCGGCACGAATAAAGTCATTTTATAGATGACACATGATTTAGGGATCATATTTTTCAACGAAGGATACTTAATTATTGGATTGAGTAAAAAGTTTCTTCATATTTTTAATCAGATCTGGCAATATTTGTACGCGTTTTAAAGCTGATATATCACAGAATAATTACAAAAAAAAAAAATAAAAACAAGGGAAGAATAAAACTCGAGGTATTAAAAAATGTTGTGATATTTATGAACACTATACAGTACCTGTACGCGTGGAACAAAGCCGGTTTTTCAACTCGTTTTCAATCTGGAAATTTAGATGTCAAAGATGCATTTCGTTGTGGTCGATCAATCGCTGGAAAATTCGATGAAATCATGAAAATAATCATGGAACAAAATTGTACGCGTTTGGTTTAATAAACATCATTTAAAATATGAAAAAGAAATTTTTAACTCAAACCAATGTACAGGGTGGTGTTTTATTACCGCAAAATTTTACGAACACATTCCATAAGTAAAAGTAAAAAAAAAAAAATTTTATATAGTACGTTAGTAACATTTTGCAACAAAATAACTGGGAGATCTTATATACGAACTTAATTACGTGTGTATATGTTTAAGGTATGACACGATAAAATAACAATTATCTATAATAAATTATAATTGCAATTAGATTTGCAAATGATAATGATTCTATTTAATAAAATATTATCCCAGCATGAAATTACAATATTTTCTTATATAAATAAAACGTCAAAAAGAGACATCGATATAAAGATTAACTCGATACTCGTAGGACACGACATAATTATAAAGCTTTCTATATCATGGAAGTAATAAAAGTATTTTTCTTTCGTTTATTACACGTAGTACAACGTTCGAGGAAGTCATAAACCGAGTACTTCGTATTCTTTATATCGGTTATAGCAATTTTTTTTTTGGTCTATTTCAAACATCGTATAATTTTTTACGATGATCAGTTTAAAACATTAGTCGATTATTTATCTGCTATCGGCAAACTACGTCGAAGATGACGATGCCATGTTTCAATTCTATTATCCACTCATATTTTTAAAATTTTACAACTACCGGGATGGTGTAAAAAATTACACTAAGGTGTTAGAATAAAAAAAAAAAAGCAAACGTCTAGTTAGTTTCATTTTCGCTATTCCAGTTACTATACTTATGTATAACCAGTTAGGATTTCATATATTGAAATCTTATTTCTATTTTATTTTTTAAATCTAATTCTTGGATTTATTTAAGTTCTAAAAATGAAAGATAATTGAAATAAATCTCAACTATGAGATTATTTGCTAATTAATAATCGACGAATATTTTAAATAGATCTTTTCGATGAATTTTATATCATAAAACGATTTATAATCTGCATCGTGTTGGATTCTACATCTGATTATGCAAAGAATATTCGTATTGGTTTTATTTTTTTTCAAATACGTTTTACGTATAAACATAATAACGCGTTTAAAATCATTCGAATTATGTTATACTTGTTAATTAATATTAAGATTCGATAAAAGTACATTATTTTGGTTTATAAGAGATTTCAATTTTATTTTTTATTGTTGCTGTAAAACGACGCGGATAATAAAAAATTATCGATGTAGACTAAAGTTTATTTTGCCTATGAATTCGTCAAAGGATGTGCCTGCAAGCATCCTATCTAAACAAAATGCAAATCTTAAGCCAGCTAATTGTGACAAGAAACATATTTTCATTTATTTTTATCCTCGAGAAAAGGAAAAGGCTCTAACATGTCGACCTCGTCGAATTTCTTTTCGAGAGGAAGATTTGGCAGTTTCAAAGAAACATTTTATACCGTAATAGCGTATCTGTGTGTTATACGCTTTTTAAAAATATAATTAAAAAATAAAAATAAGATATAAACGAAAGTAAGCGATCGCATTGAAATTAATGTTGAATTCAATTGAAATTTTAAAGTTGCCTGTTGTCTTTAGTCCATTCATTTTGTCTTTTTGCTGCTATCTTATCGTCGATGGGTAGCACACCGGTTACCGTACGATCGATCAAACGAAATACCGGAAAGACATGTAATTTTAAAAAGTGTAAAATATTGCAACATGTAAATTTTTTAATTTATCGAGCGTTTAAAAAAAGTAAAGAAAAACACATGTTGTGAGATTAAACGGAATTATCGAGCAAAAAGAGCGTGTAATTTGTAAATTTAAAAAATGTATAAATTTCTGATCGAGCATTGATAAAAAAAAAAGGGTAATAGATAATAAAAAAAGAAAGTAACGAGAAGAGAGTGAGAGAGAGAGAGAGAGAGAGGAGGAGGTGATACTTAGTCGAAGAATCTCATTTTATTGTAATTCTTTTCTTTTTGTTTTTTTATTTTTTATTCTTATCTCGCGACATACGCATTATCATCTATTTTGCCAAGAAGATGCAAAGGAAACATAGTTCTCTCGAAGAACGTCGGATTGCATTTTAGTTGTTTATGTTCCCAACCCTTTGCGTGGCTTGGTCAAGTTACTAACGTTACGATATTTATCTACATTGCTCGAATCACGCACATATATATATATACGTATATACACTCGCGTTGGCGCATGCAAACATTTTATTTATACCGTACCGATCTTGACCCTGCCCCTGCTATCTCGTCGTCCTGTTCACTATCAAGGACGTTAAAAAGAATGATATCCGGAAATATCGACAGATTTTTTTTTGTTACTCACAGTTCTGTAAGATTTTTTTCACAGGTATTCCTTCAAACTCTTCTTCCTGCTGTTTTATTCAATGTTCACTCGCTCTTGCTTTTCGTTTTTAGTTTTTTTTTTTATTCTTTTTTTTTTTATTTTTATTACTCGTGGTCACAGAAATATAACAGAGGCTTCGCACTTCTTTTCTTTCTTTGTTTTCGTCGTTTTTTATTTATTACGCGTGTATCTTATATTGCCATATTTCTTTCTCTTAGCTCACACTCTAACATTCTTTACTTTCACTCACGCAAGCTTACAATCATTTAACATTCCAGAGTCAACAATGTTGATCTGAAAATCTACTGGAGCACCAAACCAATTTTTCCAGGCGTCATACTTGGACAACGCCAATTGTATAAATAATATTGGAGATTACCGTCGCCAATACCGAATTTCAGAGGTTCCAAGAATTCCTTGTTATCCATTAAATCCAATGCATTAAATACATCGAAACCCAACTAAAGAAAATCATATTTCTTGTTAAGAATTTTTACGATGATAAGAAATGGAGAATAAAATATGGATAAAGGATGATCGGACTTACATTACGGGCTGATATAAGAGCATCTGTCATCAGTTCAAGCCATGGCGTTACGGTAGAGACATTGTAAAAACTATAGGCAGCTTTTAATGTCTTGTGTGCTTGATGATGCATTATAGAACTTGGCAAGGTATAATAGCTAACCATATCGGTGATTTTACCATCATTTTCAACTACGAAAGTATTGATCATGCCATTTTGTGGAAGGAACCAATGCTGGAATTCTTCGATAGTAAAAATCGGTGCCAGATCGAATTTTTCTAAATACTGAAATGTTAGATAATAAAAAATATCTTTTTGTACAATATCTTTTTTTTTAACGCATTAAACGTCATGCTGATCTTTACGATGTCATCAGTGGCTGACAAAAGAAGCTTGACGCTTAATACGTTAATAAATTGAAACTGAAAAGTTTTTACAAAATAGCATGGTGAAACTTACATCGCTTAAAATTTTGTGAGCTTGTGGAATATCTGTATAAACGAGTTTTCGAAATCCAGGCACTTTCGTGTTTTCTGGCAGTTTATACAATTTTAAAGTTCTCTGCATAGTCATGTTGCGTGACAGGTGAGAAAATTTAATTTCAATTAGTTTCTTTGGATTAAGTGACCGATGCCAATATCTAAATGTAATAACGAATATGAATTAATAAATAAAAAACTATATTAATTATAAAACAAAATGTTTTTTTATAGTAATAATCCATACCTGCAAGTTGCGACCGGTTTTGGTAATACAACTCCAGCAGTATACACAGCCTGAAAAATTCCCTGAAGATTAACTCTCCTTGTAATTTCTCGTATTAACACAGGAGCAACTCTTTTGGATCTTAATTTCTTATGCACACACAAGAAATTTATTTCAACCATCTTTTTAGTACTAAAATAAATTCAAGAATTAGATTAAAAAATAAAATAAAAATGAAATTTTAGTATGGAATCCTTACTGGTTATAAATGCGTAGAGTAGCTGGAATAGCGGAAATAAAACCGACTAGACGTCCGCTTTTGCTTACTCTAACACCGCAGTGCCATTCTTTACACCATCCCGGTGGTTGTAATGCCCTAAACATTGATGTATAAATTAACAAAATCTTCTAGTTTATTATTCCAAAGTCTTATGCGTTAGGATAATTACCATTTTAAAAATATTGGTGGATAATCAAATCGAAACATTGCATCATCATCTTCGACATAATTTTCTGATAGTAAAGAATACAACTCTGCTAATACTAAAGGTTCTTCGAGGATTAAAGTATCCCATTGGAAACCTTCCGGTAACGAATATGGTTCTGCCCTTATGGACGTTTTATCAGGTTCAATAGGTTCATTGCACGCAATTTTTTCATCTACAATTTAACAATGACATAAAATTTTTTCTTCCACGCACTTATTTTAAATTATAAATATACAGTGAGCTTACCCATTTTAGGTACCGGTTGCGTACTCCAAAATTGATAAGGCTTTTGCATCGCTTCTTCTTGCGTTTTTGCAGGTTTTTGCTGCATGTTGAATACTTCCATAGCCATTTGTATTTCCTTTATCGAGATGTTGCAAGCGCTTTGAAGATTTTTTTCTTCGCTGTGTCCTGCATTGTTGTGATTCTCACTCGTGGAATGTACGGTCTGTTTCTTTTTCTTACGGTTCCTTTTTTTGGAACTAAACATAAGAGATTTGAATTAAACGCTTTAATGATATACAAGATATTCGACAATATACCTCATTTTTGTATTCAATAGACCACAGATTCAACGTAAACGATTATTATACACATACTTTTAAAACATGTATATATTTTCATTTGTAGCTAGTAAATTCAGAACATACAACATTTTTATTGCAGTTAACAATCACGTACATGTTTACTTATTACTTTACAACTCATAATTAAAGTATTCAAATAAAAACTAAGTTTGACAAATATAATATTGGAAGGAGGGATTATTTTCATTGAAATATTAATCATCAATAATTATAAAGTGAGTGCATAAGAAAATCTCATCATGCTGACTTCTAAACTACCGGCCCTTAACATCCATTTTGACTTCGAGGTGATCGAGGAAAACGAATGTTTGAATGAAAATTAAAAAACGATATATAAATAATACGATAATGACTGATAACTAACCTTTTGGAATGCCCATCTTTTTCATGAATTTCATCCTTTTTAGCCTCTCGCTCCACGACCTGATTCTTATCCTCCATTTTAATATAGATTTTGTAACTGCGCATGCGCTATCTTTCCGTTAGCGCCGTCTACATGACTTCAATCGAAAACTGCGAATAAGGTTGCTCACGTGACTCCCAGTGATGAATTCGCTCTTATTTTACAACAAGGTAAACGCGCTTTATTAGTATACGTAAGGATCTTATCGTTTACAATTAATTAATACATATATAATATTTACAGGGCTGTTTCTAGATTTTGCGGAGCCTTGTGCGTAATAGAGAAACGAGCGGAACATCTGAGAATTAGTAAAAATTTATAGAAATTTTTTAATGGTTGAATGGTAATTAGAATGTTAATTAATTAATTGTCTTTATTACTTTCTCCCTTTTACACAGGTTTGGGGTGAACCATTGGGACCGAATTTGGGCTGACAAATTTTCAGGCGAGTGCTCTTACCATTAAACTATCCCGAACCTCGATTAATTAATTAATTAAATTAAATATGACAAATATTTATTTTTATAATAATTAAAGAAAAAATTAATTTTCTTTTTCTATTATTTGCGCTTCCCAGAGATCCTATAATGATAATGAGCCCTGCTCCAATCCATAGTTTTTTGTATTTCGTTTTTTTGCTGGAACTGGTTGAATTATCATATTGGTTTTCTATTATGCAATTTATGCAAAAAACATATTAACATTACAATTATTGAGATCATTACTATAAACTTCTATTATGAATATTTTATTATATTTTATACTGAGAGCAGAGTAATTATAGAATAACAAATAATAATTTATGAAATAAATTTGTAAGTATGAAAATTTCGCTCGAGTAAAATCGAAAGTTATTGAACGACAAGAAAGATAGAAATCTTTATTGGCCAATAAGCGACCGTCATTTTTCGCTCTCCAGCCAATAAGAAGATAAGTTCAAAGTCCTTAAAAATGATAATGCTTGATACGCACCTGCTATTTCAAATTAGTGAAGTACTTGGTCAGTTATGGAGGGAAAAGTTTAGAAAAATGGTGATTTTAGTAAATATTCAATTACTATATGTGTTTTATAAGAAAGAAGGTAAATTTTGTAATCTTATATTAATTTATGTTAAATTATTAATTATTATTTAACGTAAAAATCATAGATTACGATTTATGTATTGGTAGTACGTTTTTTAATTTACATAAATCCGTGATAATAAATTGTATTTGAACGTAAAATGATAAAAATAATTCAATAGGCAAGTAATCAATATAAACTAATGAACATTAATTAACGATGATTTTAAAATTAGAATATTGCTGTGTCTTCGTTGGATGTTCTACTATTCTAAAGGTGAAGAAGACTTGGAAATGGAAATACAAAGTATTACAAATTTTCGGAGATTTGATCACTATCGTTATTCAAAAGGTACATCAATATTGAGTATGTTTAGAATATATTTTTTCTATAATGCAACCTTTATAGCAACATTTAATTAATTTGTAATTTAAATTTCTTTAGTTTTAGAAATTTATCGTTCATTATTGAGTTTTAAAAATTTAACCCTTAACAATTAGTTTGAAGAATATAGTTTTAAATGTTAATCAAAGAAATTTAACTTCCATCGCGTTAGGTTTGAAAAATCTCCTTTGAATCTATTAAATTTATTAATTTAGCTTTGATCATTTAATTAAACGAATTCCGTCTCTGTCATTTAATTTAAAAAATTAATTTTTCGTTTAATCTTTTCAACTAATTTAATCATCAACACTTATTTAACGAACTCGTATATAAATCATTGAATAAATATGGAGTATACTTACAATAGTAAATGTGATCAACGTAAAGTAATTCATTTTCATGGTTCGCCGGATGAATAATTTGGAAGAACGTTAAGAGGAAGACACGACGATATATGCAAAAATGCGTTTATCCACGTAGAACTAGTTTCTAACTAAAATTCATTTAACTAATTTATTTCGTTGGAAACTCTACTTTTACTGTATATATATATATACGTGTGTATATATAAATGAAACCAGGATAGTGGAAAGTCCGAGAAAACTTTTGACCAACGAAAAAAAAAAGAAACAAGTGTAAACTCGGTGGTCTACGTGAGAGCTTTGGTTTTCCACAGGAAGAATTTCTCACACCTCTTAATAAAGGGATTTCACCGTGTCACCGTATATCCGATTAGTTCGTACATGCTTTTATCTGAAATTTCTAGTAGTTAACATGGGGTATTAAGTTTATTAGTGTTACGTCTAGTGACATAAGCAAATGTTTGTTCTGTTTTGATCAAGTCGTTGCATTTATTCATGTCCGACTTATTAATTACTACTAATTACTAATTATTGCAGGATTAAACAGAGAAAATGTTAACGTCTGATTTGATTTCCGAATCTTTCTTTTCGAATTATTCCAATCCCTAATTTTTAGTGCATTAACTTCATCGTGTAGCAAATTCTTGTTCAGAAGATGCAGAATTGGTTCCTAATTGGATAGGAATATTAATGTTGATAAAAGGCTGAATGGTTTGAGGATTTTACAGATTGTCTGTTGTATTTTTAGGGGTGAAACCAGGATGATGCAAATTTCTAAGAATTTTTATATTGATTTGAATTTTTGCAAACGAGAAGGATGATGAACAAAATATGACAAGTATATCTTTTTTTTTATTTCATTACCAACAGTATTCTTACATCATGCCGAAACAATGTATAGTGTCTATATCATAATATATATATATATATAAATTATATACATATATATGCATATATATAAACAATATATGAATATATGTATATAATTGTTAATAATCGTTTATAGCAATAAGTAGTCTGTAATAGGCGAGTCTGTAGGTATGTAAACAAGTTTTAGGTACGCATCATTTCGGTTTATCTTTCATTGAAATTCCATCGTCGCAAAGTGCGCTGTCGATCCTCGATACATGCAACATAGTTTGTATGGATATCTCGATTAACGAAGCTCAACGTTCGATCGATTATATTGCGTTAAAGGATAAGCGCGTTTAATCTTTCTCTCGGTTTGACAGTCACTTAGGATTTAAGAAAATCTCTCGAGTCCCTTGAGCTTCGCATCGTTCGTATATGCACGCGTTAGAGAATAGAAGAAATAGAGCAACACAGCAGTATCAGCATCAATATCATCATCATCATCATCATCATCATCGTCATCGTCATCGTCATCATCATCATCAGCAGCAGCAGTAGCAGCAACAATAGCAGCAACAACGGTACTCGCTCGTGGTCCGTAAAAACGTAAAGTAAGATTTTGATCTTATCTCAAAGATTAACCTCGATTTCCAGGACGTACCGTGAAAGATCGTGGACAAAATTGAACAGTCGCTTCGAGGATAAGGATCAATGATTCTAGTACACGTAGCTCTGGTTCGCAGGTAGCGAAAGCTCAAACGAGTCAGCAGGGACATACAGAATGCATTATATTTTTTTGCATTTTATCCTCGTACGAGGATAGTAGAAATGAAGGAAGGTAGGGAGGATGGAAAGGAAAAGGTACATGCTCTTTGGATAGGACAGATTAAACGGGTTAGTGGATAATCTCTTCGCGCTGAGAGAAAAAAGAAATTGCTTTAAGGGTTGGACCGAAGAGGAAGAAGAGTCGGTTAGCGAGGAAAGGGAGAAAAAACTTTCCATTCTCCACCGGTGCCACCGTGAATTTTAATTTTATCATTTGCTAGAGAACGGACGAGATAATCAGCACTTAATGGTTCTTGCGACAAGAAAGGAACGTATTTTTTCTTCTCCTATTTTTTTTGTTTGGTGCGCCCTCGAAAATTAACGTTCTGATTCTCCTATTTCTTCTCCCGCTCTTTCTCTCTCTCTCTCTCTCTCTACCTCTCCCTTTATCTTTCTCCTTTATTGAGTTCTTTTTATTTTTTATATTTTCTTTAAGTCGAGATTAGAACCATCGAGAGGAAGATCCTTTGATTTATTTATTTAAATCGTGCTTAATTATATATTTTAATCTTTGTATAATATATGAATAATGTACGAGATTATAGCATACGCGAATGTAATTTATTTTAATAATGTAATTTTGTCTGTCTCTCTCCTCTCACATTGCTCAAAACTTCTCTTTGTCTTTCTTTTCGTTTAATTATATCTTATCTCCTTCTAACAAGGCATGGCAACTACGATACTATGAGAATGAAACAATTCCTTTTTTCATCACCCCGACACACAATTACGGTGCCGAATTATTTAATTTTTATTCTTTTTAACTACGACACGACGATGATCTTCTCGAGATCGAATCTCGATAATCCTCGTATCCGATATATATGTATATATATATATATATCTCTTTAATCTCTAAATTAATACTAAACGAGTTGCGAAGTGTTGTTGTTTGCTTTGATTTAGATTTCTTTTCTTCTTTTTTTTTTTAATTATCCTCGATCAATATCGCGAAATATTCAGAGAGATTTCTTTTTCTTACGTACTCTCCTCCCCTTTTTTTTTTTTTTTAATCACCTTCTTTCTCTCTGTCTTTATTTTTCTTTCCTTCTTTCATATTCCTCTCACGAGTAAAGTAGAAAATTAAGGATAGCCAGAGCAGGCTTTTTTATCGTAGTATACATATTCGGACATCGGAGGAGCATAATAATAGATAGAAGATCGTCTCCCTCGCATAATTTTCTAGCGAAAATCGACGTTCTTTGTTCGCTCGACGAAAAGAAGTCTTCTTTCTTTGAGAATACGTGTAGGTTTAAATATATATATATATATATAATATGTGTCTTTTTCTTTGTATAAGTGTATATATATATATATGCATGTTCTCTTGAAAAAGGGAGATGAAGGGGGAAGGGGGGAGGGAAAAGACGAAGCACAGGAAAATTGGACCGTACGATATATCGAAGCGTACGACATATATCGTGATCGTAGAGAATCGTTTAGGAGCCCATTTTTTTTTCTTTTTTTTTTACGTATATACATATACGTATGCTATTAGACGTATATATGTATATGTATATATATATATAATATATTTAATATGTATATAATATAATATTATGTATAAATATATAAGGGGCGATGTGAACACATCGAGCGAGCTTAAAGTCGCGCTCGCGATGGACCGTCGCGCACGAAAAAAATTCGCGTCTGGGATATGTGTACGTACACGAAGAGGTTTGCGTGTCAGTGTGCGTGTCTCGTTTTTTTTTTTTTTCTTTTTTTTTTATATTCTTTTTATATATATATTATATCATTTTTGATTTGATTTTATTTGATTTTATTTTATTTTATTTTATTTTTTTAATATTTTCTACCGAAACCCACGAAAAGAAAAAAAAAAAAGAAAAAAAAAGAAGAAAAGAACCATCATCTCTCGGAATATTTCGGCGAGGAATTTTCGCAAACGTCTGCGCGTAATCCGAGGAAAAGGATGACGACGATGAGAGAATCTATTTTTTTCTTTATTTTCTCTGTTCTTTTTCCTCCCCCACCTCCCCCCTCCTCTCTAGAAAAGGTAGATATTCATACGCTCATACGCATTCCTTAATCTTTCTCTCCATTTTTAATGGAAGATAATCAAAGAGAGACTTTGAGATTGCAAGTTGGCCCGAGTCGATGTTCTTTCTCTCTTTCTTTCTTTCCCTCTCTCTCTCTCTCTTTCTCTCTCTTCTCTCTCTCTATCCCTTTCATCCTTTCTCAGCAATGATATGCATAGAAGATCGAGGCTAAGAGCCAGAACACTCCGGATCCGTAAAACCTTGAATCCGTACCATCGACTCCGTTTCTACCGGGTCGTTTGCGTTTCGTTTTCGGTTTGGCCCGTCGTTTGAGCGAATAAACCGCGTTCGACGAGTTTGTTGGCGACTCGACGTTGCAGTAGCTCAGATCGCAGCAACTTATGCAGACCTGTAAGGAATGAAATTCATCGAATTTATAATAATTTTCTTCTTTTTTTTCTTTTACTCTTTTCCTATCTTTCGCATTTTATTTTTTTTCTTATTTTTTCTTTTTTCTTTTTTTTTTAGCAGATATCGCGTATTTTTCCCCCACCTGCTGCGTGTCCACTGGAATACAACCGACGGAGGATGGGCCACATTCCGCACTACTCGCACAGCTTTTGCTCACCTGCGGCAGAAAAGTTTTCAGAGGGATTGAAATAAGTTGCTCTTATTTCGTGGGATAACTTTTAAACGACCCATTCGAATAATTTGCGGCGGGGAAATGTAATGGGATTTTGTTAATCGTTAACTTTTAACTTTTGGGGAGAGTTTTTAAGGCGGTCGAAACAATTTAGAGAAATGTCTGAGAAAGTAAGGGTAAATTGATTCGAAAGATAAATAGATAAAGATAAAGAAATTAAGAGAAAGAGAAAGAGAAAGAGAAAGAGTTAAGAGAATTGAAAATAGTCAATTGATCGATGAGAATATTAAAAATAACGTATTAGCAAGAACGTGATATGTAACGTTTCGATCATTTGGAAAGTGACATTGTCATTTAAGGTATCACAAGTGGAAGTAAAATAAGTTTGATAGGGTCTCAAGTAGAAAATAAAATTTGCTTGCCAAAACGCTGTTCCCTCGGCTATCCAAAATGTGCAGGGATCGGCAGAAGTCACGGTCGCCTGCCGGACATGGCGTATCTATCGCCCATTCGTTGCACATCTGTACAGAAATAACGAGTATTAAAAAATCTATTAGAAAAAAAAAAAACATATAGAAAAGAAGAATAGTTAGATGAAACGAGATATATCGGGATAATATTATATTTAACTATTACGTTCACCGTAATGTTTTCTATATAAATTAGTTTATACATGACACACGATTTCTGTATGGAATTGGTGAGATTTTTTCACGAACAAATCGTACACGGATCGTTAGTAACGAAAGGATTCAAGTTTTGCTCTTTTTATTATTCAGTACCTTTTCGTCGCAACTATCTAAATGCTTGCAAATGGTAAAAACTTTAATGATATTAATAATAATAATAAAAATTGAGAGAAAGAAAGAAAGAAAGAAAGCCAAAAAGAAAAAAAGAGATATTCTCAGGATGCTCGGAAACTTCTTAAAATCCTCTTTTAATTATTCATATCTCTCGTTTCTCGTTTCCTTTTTCTTTTTTTTTTCTTTTTTTTTTTTTGTTCTTTTCCTATTTTTTTAAATTCCTTTTACTTTTCTATTTTATTTTATTTTATTTTTTCTTTTTCTTACTTTGATGAAAAATTACGCGAAAGAACGAAAGTGAAGAATCGCACAGTGCAAAGGAAGAAACGGCCCGTAGTAGGCAAGTACGCGACGACTAGACCAGCTCTTTTGTGTTTTCTGAATGGTACGTCCGAATAGAATATTCAATGAGACAATAATTTAAGCGAGGCTTGGACGGTAATGGACCGAGTTATATATTTCTATACATATATAAATACGTTACTACTCTTTTGCGTATATATATATATATAAATATAAATGTGTATGTGTATGCGTTATCTATGTATTTGAAAGTATATTTTTTGGCGTTCAGTTTTTTCGGAACCGGAAAGGCTTGTGTATACCGACGTGCGCAGAATTTATTCTGCCCCCCCCCCTCCGACCAATGCACTCGTTGCAATCTACTCGGCTATAATTTCGTGTTTCCGATCGGCGATAGAAAAATCGCCAACTGGACCGATATTGGCAATTCTCCCTTGAGACAACTTGAACGAAATGGTGAGAGGGAAAGATAGATAGATAAATGAGAAAGATAAAGAAAGAGTGTGTGAGAGAGAGAGAGAGAGAGAAAGAATGAAGAAAAGAGTTTAAAAGAAGTCGAAATCGATGCCACAACTATCCTCCGATTTGGACGAAATTGTGCCTCCAAGCTGGCACACAATCGAGGTATTAGGGACTCTTAAAGGAGAGTTTAATGGACTCGTCGATTCGATACCTGGTTGTCGCTGACGTTGACGCAAGTGTAGCACGTTAGACCTGAAACAATGAAAAAGAGATCCACCATGAGGATGTGTATTTGTTAGATCATTTCTTTTCTAACATATATTTCGTTATTTTCTATCTTATGAATTTGATCGTCGAAGAATATTGAAAATTAGTTTTTGTATTTTTTCTTTTCAATAAGAGAGAGATATTAAAATGTATATATGATTTCAAAAATTATTTATTCAACAAGGAAATAATTAATTTATTAAATCTGTGTTCATTATACGTGTATGCATATATTTATACATATATATATGTTGTATCGTGAATAATTACTTCGGTAATTATGACAGTGGATTATCTTGAAAAATGATACTAATTGATTTAATGATTTATTTTATAATATACAATATAAATTATCTATTTAATTTGTTTCCATACTGTGACTTATAATTAGTTCACTTGTCATGATTATTCGCACAATTATAAATTTAATTAAATGTTTTTATTTCCTTTTTATTTTTTTTTTCCGTTTTAAAACAAAAATGAAAAATATCTCGTCGAGCATCGTAATTTCATGTTATGGTGTAAAACAAAAAAACACGAGAAAATTGATAGTTAAAAATTATTAAAAAAAAATAACCAATTTTTCTGAGAGAGAAAAAATGAAATCCATCTAACTTCTAAATCTATTTACTCGATAACTGAATAATTAGTTTTACGCATCAGCGTTCACGTACACGTATATGCATATATACACACATACACACACATATAGTGTTACATGTATATATATCAGTTATTAATTTGATACATCACACCTGGTCGTTGAGTTTTCAGCAATCGTGATCGATTCCGTCGTGTTATTCTCGTGCATTGGAGCTTTTTTTTTAATCCTCTCGTAACTAACGCTCAACGGGGATAAAAAAGAGGATCACATATATATCTATCTATCTATCCTATCGTATAGGATCGTTCGAAGCAAATAGTAGAATTTCGCAGAACTCTAAACTCTCGGTTTGGAGTTGAGTTTAGAACGACGAGAGTTGTGCTATCGCCATTGATTCGATCGTTTCTCTTCCACCGTCTCGATTTTCCTTCGACGATCAATCCTTTGTTACGAACCTCGAACTTTCGATAATATAAAGTCGACAGGCAAACTAGAGTTAGGAGAAGAAGCGTGTTCTTCTTTCAAATAGAATTGGAACACGAACTTTGGAACTCAACATTTTTCCGAACTATGACGTCCTATTCTTTACGATCGAATAAAACATTTTTAATGGGGAGGTGGGACATATATAAATTTATATTTATTTATTTATTTATTTATTTATTTATTAAAGAAATAAAGATTTGTAGGAGGTTTTATACGAGTTGTATGGTACGCGGATTAGTGGGTCCCGATCAAAAGGATAAACTTGAACCACTCGAACAAATCATAGATCCGTTATACCCTCCCCTTTTCAGTATTTTCTTCGAGGGTTTCGAAGGGAGTTGAACTTTTCTTCGAAGCAAGCTACTTCTCTTTTCTCCTTCTACTTGTTTTAAGGTTCTTTTCGGTATATGGTACATATGTACTTTTGTAATATACAATATATATGTACATGTATATATACTTACGATAGATGTCCTCCTCATCCGTGGCTATTCCCTTCAGGCCGTTCTTCTGTTTCGTCTCCTCCTTCCCGTTTCCAGATTGGACGTTTCTGCCGCAAGTTTCCGCAGCCAGGAGCAGCCCGACCATCACCCACGTGATCATTCCTCACATCTCTGTAAATAATCATAGAGAAAAGAAATCGTAGATAAAGAGAGAGAGAGAGAGAGCTTCATTAAGTTTTTCTTCATTTTCTCAATAAAACTTTTTCTTCCACGAGTTGTCATTTCAAAAGTCAATGTTATTAGACTCTCTTGTACGTGAGAAAAATTCAATCTTAAAGATAAACGATATTTCTCATTTTATTCATCTTTTTATTTCATAGATCTGATGTTTCTCTTGAAAATATATTATAGTAATCTTGTATAAAGGTTTATTATACTTCCCGTATTATACACTTGGGACGTGTTTTAAAAGACCGAATAAAACGTTTGCGAAATCGTAAAGAAAAACTTGAATTCGTAGAACTTTCATCGAAATTACCGATCGGTAGTATCGTAAAGCTTAACGTACGTTATTGAGATTCGAAGAAAAAAGAAAAAAAAAAAGAACTTGTTGAAATGGTGTAGGTAATGCGGAATTTAAAAATTAATGGAATAAATTTAGGAGGATGACACTCGTTTCACAGGTCCAAACATATTTTTCTTTGGTTTTATTTCTCAAGAGAGAGAGAGAGAAAGAGAGAGAAAGGAACAGGAAGAATAAGATTTTTTCTCTACGTGTACCTTAAAAAATTGAAGAAGCCGCGTTGACTTTGCGAGTACATCTAACTGTGTTAGAAAAAAGTGTAGAAGAAGGTAGAAATTCGGTGAAGGAAAAATGGCGGAAAAATAAAGACTATCGGAAATGAAATAATTTCCGGTGGACCTCGAACCAGACGTCCTTGGCTTTTCCCATGTAACGTTGCTGCTTTCTCTCTTGGTAAAACGTGTATGCATTTATGCGTGTCTCTGTGTTTGACGTAAAACGATGCAGAAGGACATAAGAGAATTTCCTGTTATACCAATGTATGCATTTCTCGATTTTAATCCTTAACCTAACCTTCGCTGGTGGTACTATATTCATCGAAGCATGCATGTACACGATGTTAAGTTAAGTAAGGAAATGGATAGTCTTGATCGGACATTCTAGGAGAAACTTTGTTAGCAAGGCGTGCCGGTTCACGGTTGTCCGCCCTAAACGTGCCCTTTTACTACCAATAAGGAGAGTTCTAACTCTCCTTGCTCTATACTATAAGTACCTACGCGGTTAGACGTTTAGAACATACTAAGTTCAGAAATATAGTTTCTATAGCAGAGAGAAAGAGAAGAAGAAGGAAGAGGAGGAGGAGGAGAAGGAGGTGAAAGAGAAAGAGGTATAATCGATAATACGTTTATCTAGCAGAGTGCAATTATTTCAAAGGGGATGCCGATAATTTCGAAAAGTATTCATCTACCTTATAAAAATTCATTAGAAAATGAGAAAGAAACTTTTGAATCCTTATTTAAAACAAATGAATTCGTTCGTTTAAGATTTTTCGATTAAACGTTAGAAAATTTCGTTCCTTTTACGATTAACCCTTGGCCCTATCAAAGTGAAAATAGTCCATGATGCTGCGGTCGGAGATAGAGGAAACGTCTTTCGAAATGAAACTCGAGCGTATCTCGGTAGATAGGGGAAAGTTGAAATCCGGATCAGAATGTCTGGAGAGAAGGAAAGAGAGTAAAAGAGAAAGAGTAAATGAGAGAGAGAGAGAGAGAGAGAAGACAAGAAGGGCGACTAGTTCTCGATTGAAGAGCAAGTTGGTTTTGGTTAGATTCGTTCCATTCCCAAAATGACTATGCTGGGTCATCGAACATTTAAGATATTCCATGTTCCGTTTCGTTTCTTGGCTCATCCTTGAAACGTTGATTAGCCGCGAAATGAATCTTCCGATCGTTAACGATCGAGCAACGTCCTTCATGTATTTCGAGTGGATAATCCTGATTTAACGATGATCAGAGTCAGTTAGGAAATTCGGGATTTAGCCTTTGATCAGGTTCTATCCATCTATACGTGCTCGACGTCGATCGTTCGAAACTAATGAGATTGCTCGAATTAGAAGAGATCGATTGATTATGATTACAAAAAGGGAATGGACCAACCCCCTATTTCCCTTCCGCAGTATTCGAATCGGTCGTGATTCATCTCGTTTAAATTCACGCTTTGCGTCCTACGCGAGGGGAATAGGGACAAGAGTTTCAATTGACTACTCTGCTCTACGATCGTTTCAGACTTTGACAAATCAAACCTAACTTTTCATTTTTTCTCTCTCTCTCTCTTTCCCTTTCCCTTTTATTCTTTTTTTTATATGTAATATAATACATTCGTAGGAAAATCTGAAAGCTTTCTTGTCTCTTATCATTAAGATTTCATCTCTCTCTCTCTCTTTTTCCTTTCATACATTTTTATTTTTTCCTTCGCGTCAAATTCGTTCGATCATTCGTTCAGTCGTCGGTGAATGCTGATTACTTGTAATAAATCTTGATCGTTGTCACGTCAATCGTCGTTTTTTCTCTTTTTCTTTCTTTTTTTTGAAAAAATACAAGCTCACCCATATCGTATATGGAAGGAAGCAAATTATGCCGAAACTTTTGAGTCCGACGAAGCGTGTAAGAATAGAAAGAGATAGAGAAAGAGAGAGAGGGATGAGAGGGGGGAGAGAGAGAGAGGAAAGAGTGGTCGTTCGAGTAAATCGGTGCACTCGAGCGACGTTCTTTGTCGGTCAATGAGGATATCCAACTTTTAGAATTTCGAACGTTTCTTTCTCGAAACGATTTCGGTCTTTCGCGTGGAACCACTCGTTGTGAACTTTTGAAATCGACGGTAATAGTTAATCGATAAACTCGATCCGACTTATTTTTATTTTCCTATCTAGGGATTATTCTTCATTCTTATCGCTTAAAAAGAATTACAATTTTCTTTTTCATTTCTCGAGGAGAGAGAAAAAAAAAGAAAAGAAAGAAGAAATAAAGAAATATAAAAGGAGTAAAGGTGCGGAGAACCGATTGGGTCTCGTACTAGGGGACCATCATTTTCTCGATTTAGAACGCAAGTAGGGATTTCGGCCAAATCGGTCGAGTGTGGACACCGATGAACACGTGAATCGATAGTTGGGAGACGAGGAGAGAGAGATAGAAAGAATTTTCGATGGTAGAAACGTGCACGGCAGGTTGGTTCTTCGATGTCGATCAGAGAGTTTGATTCTACGAACCGATTGACCTATCACGTGCAGCCCTGGCTCCTTGTATTAGGGTTTCTACTAGACTAGAAAAAGAGTAGGCAGGGGGCTTATATAGGGAGAGACAGACATACAGAGATAAGGTCGAATACTGGTTTCCTTCCTCGAGGGACAAAGATAGGTCCATGGTCGATGTTCATGAGAACCGCTTTGCGGTGACACGGGACGCTTTAATCGACGTAATTAAACACGGCCAAACAGCCCGATCGAAGCTGCTAAAAGGGAAGTTGTTGTCCCTCGTGGACGGAAACTTTTATGAGGATCTGTCGCGGTAAAAGCTCCGAGCCCTCGTGTTGTTTTTGTTTCCGTAGCAAGTCATTAGGAGTGCTTTCACTACCGAAGCTCACCTACGTTCCAGCGAAAAACGTACTTTCGCATCGTGGCTTTTGTCACGTAACGTCCTGCAATTTATCTTCCCGGATAGTGAGACTGAGAGAATGAAAGAGAGATAGAGAATGAAAAAGCATCATATTTATACCGAGCGTGAATTTTTATCGGTTCGTTTCTCTCGTCATTTCGTTCATACAATTTTCGTTCTAATCATTTTTTCTGCATATTTCTTTTTTTTTTATATTTTCGACACTATAATTTAATTTCAACGAGCGTGTATGTATATCATATATCCAGACGTACGCTGATAACACGTTTAAAATGTAATTTTTGTCGTCGTGTTTTTCGAATGCAAACTTTAGCCCCACGATTTGGAAGATTGAAATTAATTAAATTTACGCGAATTATTGTTATTATTATTTTTCTTTTTTTTTTTTTTATTGCATTACGATGACGTCGTCGCTTCTTTTTTGCGTACTCGACAAGTTATTATTGAGAGAATGTGGAAAATGTACGCGTAATAGTAGCACGAGAAACACAGTTGAATAAATGAAAGAAAGCGTCTTCCGTGTTTTTCTGGTTTTCACTATTAAAGTGTATGTACTTAACATTAGCCATTTTATTCGTCGCTATTTGTTATGTTTTTCCATTCGTTCCAAGAATAATGTAAACGTTTGTGCAAACGAATAATGCTCGTATATTTATTTGATTACCAAGAACAATAGGATTATTATTAGTTTGTCGAAATGATCAAAGAATCGTATCTCTAATTTCGTAGGGAAATACACGTCGAACTAACGTAAATATCGAATAATTATAACAACCCTCGGGGATCATCCATCAAGTTCTCCATTTGCGAGCTGTCGTTCGTTTTGAAAGATCGTCTATAACGGTGAAATCGATAGGAAAAGTTTGATGGAAGTTCCGACGAAATCTTTGTCCTCTTTAAAAGATGAAGAAGATGGATAATTACTCGTGCCGCGACAAATAATCACTCGATTATCTTCTTAGATGAGCTCGGTTAAACGAAGATAAACAGTAAGATAGAAGAAAAAAAATAAAATTCAAGTCTTGGATTATAATATTTTAAAATAGCGAAGATAAAACACATTTGTACGATCGCAACGTACATAAAATAATAAATAATCGTTCGATTATCTTCGAGATGAGCTCGGATAAAGAAAGATTGAGATAGCGTGTGTGTGTGTGTGAGAGAGAAAAAGAAGGAGAATAAAATTGAATCTTTAAAAAATAATATTATGGAATCGCTAAGGTAAACACATTTGTACAACCGCAACGTATGCGAAGTATTTACTCACATTTCTCTAATTTAAAATGAAACTAGTAAAATTGGTTGAAAGGAGGAAGAGTGTTTTGAATTTTGAGTAGCTACGTTGGTAGGATTTGGTTGGAAACGGTTAGATTCTCTTCTTTCGACGAAAAAGCAAGGGAGCTCGTTGTTACTCGTGCAGGCTTTAAAGTTCGCGTCAGAGTTTAAACTTCAGTCGAAAACTAAAGCGGTATTCGTTGCCCGTATTTCACTTTGATGCTCGTCGATAATCATCTTAAATGTATGGTCGAATGAATGATCGATATTGGTCGAACCGAGCTTCATAACTTTGACAATAAATATTTTTTTCCGTTTCTTTTTGTTTGTTTTTTATTTTTTTTTTGGAAGTTTTTTTTAATTTTTTTTATTCCATATTTTTTTCCTTCTTTTATATATATATATATACAATATGTTAATTCGAAACGTTTATTTACGAGTAAATAATTACCTCGCGCGAATTTCTCCAATATCGGCTATCGAATTTTACTTTCGAGTCTATAAATTATTCTCCACGATCGAACGGGGAGGATTTACACGAATGTAAATAGAAAAATTGTGATCGCTTCGATGTGCATCGATATTAATAATTATACGAGGATAGGTAAAACGAATAAATAAATGATTCCATCATATACGAGTGAATGAATAATACGATAGCGTTGCAAAGTAATAAATAAACGAGCCACGAAACGAATCATCAATAAGAATTTATCGAAATCGTTTCAATTTTCAGTTCTGCCTGCCGGTCTTTGCCGCACTGTCATAAAACAAAAATCTCTACCGGTGGAGAAAATCGTGCCGAGTTACGAGCTTTTTTCGGTTAAATTTTGTTCGATAACGAAGGCTTATGCTTTTTCCATCGGGACGTGATTTTCCCTGATGGTGCTAGGGAGAAGAAAATAATAAAAAAAAAAAAAAAAACGAAATCAGAGGGAGAGAAAAGAACTCTAACCGTGGGAATGATGATTGATCGAAACTATGTTTTCGCAATAATAATTCGAATATTTTTCTCTCTTTCTTTTTCTTCGATCTATTCGGTCTAGAAAATCGATAACGTAAGCTCTTTATTCGCTTATGCGGAATCACTATCGTTTGCGATTCTATATAATTGGTACTACGGTACAAACTTTGTATATACAGGGTAGGTCAAAAGTTGTTTTATCGAGAAAATATAAAGAAATAAAATCGATATTGGTTCGTTAGATAGAATTATTATTATTATTATTATTATTATTAGAATATAATTTTTTCTTATTCGATGATATGAATCTTCCAATTGCAGTATATATAGAGTGTCCCGTAATTGGTGTTACTAGTGAACAGAGTCGCGAACAGGAATTTTTTCCTTTCATAAAGAATTATATTATGTAAAATAATATCGCAAATGTGTAATATAAAATTATTCCATATTAAAGTTTGCTTCCATCGAATACTCTTATTTCATAATTTATTATGTATGTAATAAAATTATTAAAAGCATTATGAAATGAATCGTGAAATAAATTGTTCCTTTCTGATTTACAATTAGTGCATTATCATAATTATTAGCACTTACATATCCATAAAATAATATATACATTTTAATACATATATATATATTGTGTGATGCAAATGTGTCGCGTTTCAAGGGAGAAAGAACGGGGAGGAGGAGGAGTCTGTAAATGGAGAAAAATACCTGGGGCTAAAACTCCGTAATTCTACAAATAGATTTTCTCTTTCTCCCTTTCTCTTTATCATTCTCTTTCACCTTTCTCTCTCATTCTCTCGTTTCACAACGCTTTCAAAAGATGCTTTCTTCGTCTTCTAAGCGAAACGAAAGGTAAAGTTTCGAACCGACAATGAGTTTGCCGGAGTAACGACGTCTGTCCTGGGACACGTTTACGTCAAAGTCCTGTTCTATAAATTGCTACGAAAGAAAAAGATAAAGAAAAGGAGACATAGAGGGAGAGAGAGAGAGAGAGAAAAAGAAAGAAAGAGAGAGACAGAGATATTATAATCCGAGTAAAAACGAGTATCGACGAAAGACACTTTTAATTGTGTTTCCCTTTGAATCGCGTAAGCTTTTTTCCAAAAGTAAAATAAATAAATTGATAGAAAGAGAGACAGAAAAGAGAGAGAGAGAGAGAAAAAGAAACGAACGAATAAACGAACGACAAATGGTGTCTTTTCCCATCAACCTTTCAAAGCAAAAAATTCCAGCGAAATATAAAAATGTGTGGATAATATTTTGGAATATTCAGTTATTTTTCGAGCTCTCATCTTTCCCTCCCTTCTCTTTCGCGGTGAAACAATGAAATACTACTCGTTTAAGTTGATTAGCGAGAGATGTAAACGCGTTTCTCGTCCGAGTGTGGTAATTAAAATGGAGAAGTATAATTAAAATGATCCGCATTGAAAAAAAGAGAGAAATGGTAGATGAACAAAAATGAAGAAAGAGATGGAAACATATAGTAATATTCGCGTTGGGAAAAGGAAAGGTAGTAAGTAGCTTTGGAGAAAGAGAGAAAGAGAGAAAGAGAGAGAGAGAGAGAGAGAATAAGAGAGACGTAAAAAAGGGAGAAGAATTTCGAGGATGTTCTATCTTCGTGGTTACTTGCAGTTTAATTCGCTGGAAAGTGATTCTATCTTTATCTCTATCTTTATCTTTTTCTCCTTAATTAACCTTCCGAGCGTAGAGCGAATTTAATGGCTCTCGCCAATCTTCCTTACGAAACATTGAAAATTAATTTGTTCCCGGTTAGTTCATAGATGGAAAGAAAAAAGGGAAAAAGTAAGTCATCGAAAAAAATTAATGTAAGTAGGGATTAAAAAAAAAGGGGGTATTTCGGGTTGGTATATAGAAATGTATGTCTATGAAACGAACGTGGATATATGTATATAAAGAATTACCGTGTACAGAATCGAGGTGTTGCATTGTCTGTGCCACGGCTAATTACTACGACCCAAGGCCGATTAAGATTTAATCCCTCAATGAGAATATACGAGAGGGAAATGGATTTTCCAAGTTTTCACGTAGTGCCGATGGCGGTTGGTTTAAATTTGAAAATTTAGCGAGTATCCCGCGAGGGTCTTCTTAAACAGAGAAAAAGAGATAGGGAGAGAGAAAGAGAGATACATATAGTTAGATAAATTTAGAAATAAATAAAACGTGCGTACGAGAGGGAAATTTAATAAATTTATTGTATCTATTTCCGTTGGCATTGTCAAGGGACTCAAACAAGTTGATTAATACGCGTATAGGAACATATTAACACGATAATTAAAAGGCATACCGAATTGTATTGCTACAGATATGAAAATGTATATATATGTATATATATATATATATAAACGTTCGAACGATAAGCCGATGAGAGAGGCCAAACCAAACTCCACATTTAGTAAAAGAGGATGCGAATTCTCGCGGCTTTGCACTAGTTGTACGTTAATGTAAATCCGAATATGAGAGAGGAAGAGAGAGAGAGAAATAGGGGGTGGGAGTGGAAAGGGGGCCGGTCGGAAGCTTATAGGATGTATCAGAAACGGACGATCGCGTGCAAAGGTAAATACAAGGCGCGAATGCGAGCTATTACGAGCGATGAAGCGTGTTCTGTAGATGCACATCAACGAGATGGAAATACCTTACCGATGTTGAAACATCCTTTACATGATACAAGCCACGCGCGTTTATGCGAAAATGATTGGAAAGATTTTATATGGTTTTTTCTTCGACTATTCAAGCTTCTTTTTTTTTCTTCTTCTATCTCCTATCTTTTCTTTTTTTTTCTCTCTCTTCCCTTTTTTCTTCCCTCACATTATTTTTTCATAAATCTATGAATCTCGAGAATCGTTCGTATATATATGAATTGCTATTGTTGAATTATTTTGTAGAAATAATTTGTGTGTACAATTTTTGTAATATTCAAAAGGAATGGAATGTTTTCCGTTCGTTGTTTAACGCGTTGAAATAAAATGTAAATCGTAATATCAAAGAACTACTTTCATGCTTTGTTTCGAAAACTCGTATATACGTGCAAACTTTGATAAACCGTATATGATAAAAATAACTTACTTGGAGATATAAAAGTGGATAGGACAGAGACACAGAGGAGGATAAAGGAGGATAGAAAAAGTGAATAATAGAAAGGGGAAGAAATATTCGCAAAAAGGTAGACGCCCTGATGAAATATAGGCTAGCCATTCTAGTATGAGATGTCGTCGCGATCGTCGTTGGTGGTGCCACGATTCTCGCGTAAAATCGTTCGCGAATTCCACTAACGTGGGGCTTGTACCGTACCGCTTTTCCTACTACCCTTTTCTCTTTTCACTTTCATCCCTCTCTAGACCACGAGTCGCGTTACTCGTGTACCCCCTCTTCCTCTTCCTCTCTCTCTCGCTCTTTTAATCTTTCTCTTTCTCTAACACACGTTTTCAAAGTCCCTCCTGCTAGTACGCTCTTTTCCTTCGCGAAAGAGAAAGCTTTTTTCAGCGTAGCATTTCCGTGAACGACGCCGACACCGACGCCAACGATGCCGACGACGATGCCGACGACGACGACGACGACGACGTCGGGCAATGTAGACGTCTGGTAACGTCGGTTGCTTGATGGAATGGGCGGGAAACCGAGCGAAGAGACGAAAAGGAAAAGGATGGGGGTGTTAGTAGGCTTGTGGTATATATGATGTAGCTTGTCATAGAATTTTTCTCCGCGTCGCGTCGCGTCGCATCCACTCATGTTTTCCCTCTCTTCGACAGTGAACGATGCTGCTCTCCTCTGTTCCTCTCTTCTGTTTTGCACTGCACTGCACTGTACTGCACTGCAGTGCACTGTGCTGTACTCTTCTCTTCTCTTCTCTTCTCTTCTTTTTTCTACTCTACTTTACTCTACTCTACTCTACTGTACTTTACTCTACTTTACTCGAACGACATTAGGCTCCTTCCGGATACACAAAATGCTTTAACAATAGTAAAGTGAAAAAGTTTCTAACGTTTTTCTCGTCCGCTTTTATATAGAGTCACATCGCTATTCCCTTTCGAGTGTCCCGATATTTGGCTAGTAGGATTATTTCGCTAGCGGCGTGTGTTATTAACTCGATAGGCTTAGGGTTGCTACACGCAGTTAGATGAAGCGAGATATAATAGTGTCTTTCATCTTCTATCCATCCCCGCATAACTCGGCGAACGTTATTATCGTTATTATCGTCGCTGCTTATCGGCCAGCGTTATAGGATAGAGAATAGAGTATTATCTCGTAGAGTAGCGAGAGAACGTAGTTGCTCGATTTTACGGAGCGTGAGTTAGACGAGAACCCCGGATTAGAGACACGCGTGGAATTTTGTTCGGAGCTTTGACGAAGAGAGACAGAGAGAGTGAGAGAGGATAAATTGGAAAATGGTCGAAAGAAAATTGGAAGAGAAAGGGTTACGGAATGGACAATGGTCGTTGTTCGTGTTGTTATATTTAATAGGACAATAATTTTGCCTTCGCGAGAGACGCCAAGGGTACGATTTAAAAAGCATTAAATGAGATTTTCCTTTCCCCTTTTTTCTTTCTCCTTTTTTTTGTCCCTCAGTATTTCTCTCTTTTTCTCTCTTGATGAGATTTTTGTGACGTCGCGCCTAAGGGCCAACTTGTTCCAGGTGTTCTGTAATAAGATGTACCCCACTTTCGTCACCTCTTCCTCTCGTCTCCTCTTGAATACTCTCGAGTTTGAACTCGCTTAACGTTCTCACGCCTGTTAATTATACACTTAGCAACTTTGCTTTTATCCCGAGCTCCACTTATTCACGAAGCGGCACTAAAGGACGATGCGTCCTCGTAGTTAGGACCGTACTGTACAGGACGGTATAACGCGAGTTTATTCCCTTTTAGTCGACATTTTTGTCGTCTTCGATCGTCGTCCCGCTTGGTTAACTTAAGTAGTACGAGTCAGTAAGTTCTCATTTACGGTCAGACACTTTGAAGTAGTAAAAGCTGGACGCGCCCATATAAATATTAGCTTGTCTCATAAGTTCTTTCCCCACGTCACGTTATCTATGATTTAACACGGTAAATCAACTTTAAACGACAAATATCTCGTCTATTGAAGTCGCATAAAAATTAAAAAAAATAAAATAAAAAAAGAAAGGAACTTATGGGACAACCTAATACATATACACATTTGTCTGACATTTTTAAGTAGTACAAGTCAATCGTTTATATCCGATCAGACGTTAATGTTTCATGCTTTGCAAATGACCGAGCAACCAAACGAAACACGATTTATGATTCTCTCTCTCTCTCTCTCTCTTCTCTTTTCATTCCTCTTTTGATTTGTTTCTTTTTTCTCCTCTCAATCTCACTCACTCTCTCTCTCTCTCACTCTCTCTCGCGGATAGGAGTCGCATACATATATTTCTATACGTTTATTTATGAGTTGAACGAGATTCGAAGAACCGTCACGGTGCTCGTAAATCTTTGTAACATTTTTCACCGAACTCGTACTTGCACTATAACGTGTCCGCGATAAAGCCGATCTATCTCAGCTTCCCATATCTGATTATACCGACGTATATATATATATATATATTTCGCGAGGTTTCTTCTTTACCGTTTTCACAAAGTGCTGCTGTGGTCCACTCTAGACGACGAGGACGAGGACGAGGACGAGGACGAGGACGGTTATTCTTCTTTTGCCGAGAGAAAGACGATATCGAGAGTTTCTGCGAGTAGTTCGATGAATGCCACTGTGTATCTCTCGATGGAGAAAGAAAAATGGCGAGGAATAGAAAAAAAAAAAAGAAAGAGAAAGAGAAAGAGAGAGAGATGGAGAAATGGAGAAATGGAGAAATGGAGAAATGGAGTTAGAAAGAGAATACATTTTTCGTGGACGGATAAAGGATAGAGTAGTAATAGTAATAGTAGTAGTAGTAGCGGGCAAACGAAAAGAAAATAAAAGCGGACACGGACGTCAAAGGAGGACAAACTTTTCGTATCGAAGCTTTTCGGACGAATTAACGAGGCCTCAAAAGCAACCGACTTTCGGATATTTTGCTGTTCATCGATCGTACGAAATACACCTCATAGCAGTGTAATAGTAATAGTAGTACAGGAGTAGTACTACCTTTATTCCCGATGTTATACCCTTCCCTTTCTTTTCCTTTTTCTCTTTCTTTCTGTTTCACCATCGACGACCAAAAGGAACATTTTCTTTCCTTTTTATTTTATTCCTCCCCTTCCTCTTTCTCTCCTAATTTTTCTTTTTATTTCAACGGAAGGAGACACTAAAGTACTGTAACTTTATTTTTTTTCGCTGTATCGTTGGCGCTTTTGAACGACCGACGAGAATTTGCAGCAACGTCGGTTTTCCGCTGGCTATGAGAGAGAGAGAGAGAAAGAAAGAAAGAGAAACAACATTTCCGAGGATACATTTCGTTGAATTAATCGCTGGCGCGTACGACAACGGACTAAACGATGGAAGAAAGTTAATGCTAAATATCGAACGAAGCGTTTTGTCGCGGAAGCAACGCGCGGAAACTCGATAACGAATGTAAAAAGTACGACGAAAGTTTTAGCTTACTCGGGATGCGTTATCCCTCTTTTTCATTCTTTCTCTCTTTATCTTTCCCCTATTCTTTTCCTCATTCCCGTTTTCCTAGTTCTACTCGTAAAACGTTGCTACAAGTTCTACGGTAGGTAGGTAGGTAGGTAGGTAGGTAGGTAGGTAGGAACGTTCGTATAATAAATTAAACCATTAGGGGAGTGCACGCGCGATAAAGCAGAGTTCAAGCTCGCGTTGCAACGTTTTGGTATTTCGAGAAATTTCGTCGAGCAATAGGATGATTTGAAATCTCTTTCTCCTTCTTTTTTTTTTACCTCCCTTCCTCCCTCCCTCTCTCTCTCTTTCTCTCTCTCTGTTTCTATTTCTCTTCTATCTTTCATATTTCCCCGTGTTTATCGACTTTCCATTTTTCGTTCTCCACCGAGGCCATTGTTGGTAATAGCTGGCCCGTTAAAATAGTATGGCGCTGTTGGCACGAATGGACACACAAGGCTCGTAGAAAAAAATTTCGTGAGCATTCGTTGTTTTAAAATCGATCAGACAAAACGTAACGCTAGTAGATAAATAGAATGGAAAGGAGCGAAAGATTAGAAAGAAAGATAGAGACAAAGTTCGTTCGTTCTTTCGTTCGTTCGTTCATTCGTATATTCGTTCATTCGTTCGTTCATTCGTTCGTTCGTTCGTTCGTTCGTTCGTTTGTGGCACCAACTCTAGTAGGGGTATGAAAAGATAGGAAGGAGAAAAAAATGGAAAGGGCAAAAAAAATCCACTGGAGGACTTGGATGTTCGACGGTAGAGAAAGTTTTCACTGTAGAGCTCTCGACCGACTAACGACCATCGAAACCATCTGCCTCTGGGATATATCTCCCGAGTGCATCGATCTCTTCCAACCCTACACCCACCCCCATCCCCCTCCCCTCCCCCATCGCGTAAAAGAACCACCGTTCTCGGTACCTTCGAATAAATACCAAAAGAATTTTACCCCCGAACCGAAAAGGTGACTCGCGAATAATTATCCCTCGTAGTTTCTATTATCTTCGTCAAAGGTTCTTTTTTTTACAATTTCATCCAAATTCGATATATATAATTATTATCGATATATAAATAATATATTCGATATTAAATTCATGCGTGTAACGTTCTTTCGTATAAATATACCATTTATTTTTCGTTTTTTTCTTTTTTAGCTATTTTATGGTGTTTTTCTACTGTATGATGAAAAACAAAAACAGAACGGAAAGGAAAATACCAAATAATTATATAGAAAATATAAAGAATAATAACGAACGAAAATGAATACCAAAATTATTTAAAACAAGTTAAACGATCTTACTTTACTCAATCTTCTCCACTATTCCAAATGGTTTCTCTCATTCGTCAGTAACGGTGGTCTAATTCAAGCGGCTTATTAATTATGCATGATCTTTTCGTTGAAATATTTCTTCATGAATTCGAAGCGGTGTTTATTATAAATTATTCGACGATCTTCATTTCTCTTCTTCTGTCTCTCTTTCTTCTTCATTATCTATATAGTGTTTTATTATTTTTGTCCCCCTTTTTCTCGTTTTTCTCGCGTAATATCATATGTATTAAAATGATAATGACACGCACGATTCACGCGTATTCAAATATTTAAATATATTACGTTTAATGAAAATATTTGCGAAATCGTTGAAATACTTTTCTCCCTTTGTTCGTTAATATTTTTTTTTTGCGATCTCGTACAATAATTATTTGTAATTCGAAGAAAATACTTTGGAAAAAGAATTGATCTTTCCTCGACAGTTGATAACGTTTCGTTTCATTCTCATTTACAATTGGATACGTGCGAGGGTGGATTGAAAAGTTTGGAGCTTCGACGAAAAACTGTTATCTTTTTTTTTCTTTTTTTTTTTTCATTTGTAATAAAAGCGAGCTTGATCGGAACAAAAATGTTTCCGTATTAAGCTGAAAACTTTTCAACCAACTCGCGTTAATGATTAAAATAGAAATCAGATTGAGGAGGAGAATAGATCCCTGTTGATTAGAAATATTTCATCGAGTAATAGAACATGGTATACTCCTGCGAAATATAATTTTGAATAATAAAATTTTGAATTTCTAGAAAAAAGAGAGAAAAATAATTTATATTATATAAAGAATATTAATATTTGCATAATGAATGTTTCAAAATCTAACATTTTAAATTTGCAGTCTCCAATTATATTTTTCTCGTCGCATTTCATTAAAAATTTTTTTCACGAATTAGGGATAAATATTAATAAAATTAAAATATAAACAAGTACAATTATTTTAGGTCCCCATTAACTTTAGGCCCATCCTTTTGGTTTACGCGAATACGTATCAGACCATCTAGATGATAAAAGTCAGATGAACGGTTAAATGCTTTTATATTGGTGGTCGCAACGCGATGAAAATTTGATTAGCGAAATTCAATCTGGCGCATTATATTTGGGTTACGTCTAAATACTGGTCAATGATTGGCCCATAGATATACAGGTTATGTCGTTTTGAGCGGACCGGTCGTCACGCCGAGTGAGCGGTTTATAAATGCGTTTGACGTATCGGATTATAGACGACGCTTTATCGGTTTAACGAAGCAAAGTGCATGCGTACAATACACCCGTATACACACATAAACACACACAAACCTTTTCTATCTCTGTCTCCCTTTCCCCTATATTTTTTGAAGTTATTTTCTTTTTCCTTTTCTTCTATCTCCATCGTTTCTCTTCGATGTTGTAGGTTTCGGATTACCTTTTCGGATTAATAATAGCAAGCGAATAAGTTTCTGATTTATAACGACACGTGGATTCACGCTCAGAGACGTATACGTATGAATATGTATATGTGTGTGTGTGTGTGTGCGTGTGTATCTAAATCATTAGTAAAGTATTAGCTTCTCAAGTAACAAAACATTTTCGCGATAGATCCAACTGAAACAAAGCCGATTATTTACAATCGTGTAGTTTGTATATCGGAAGTTAGGAGTTCGATATCGAGTGCGATATCTGTACTATGTTTTTGGCATTTCCTCTCTCACTCCTCTCTGATTCTCTTTCTCTCTTTCTCTCTCTCTTTCTTTATATGCATACGTTTATACATCCATCTCTTTTTACCACTATTTCTCTCTTTCTCCCTTTTTGTCTGACCGACAATCTACGCACGCTCTTTCCGAAAACGTCCTTTTTTTTATACCGAACCGACGTAAAAGTTTTTTAATGAAATACGCCATACGAAATAATGAGCAGTCTCGTTACAACTGTAACGTTTCAAACGCGAAAGATATATATATATATATATTCTCGAGCAATTTTTTTATTTCCTCTCTTTTCGTCCGGACAAAGGGATATCGCGTAGAAAAAGGAAAGGGTAATTTCGTTGCTCGATGAAAAAAAATTGGATGGAATTGCTTGGAGAGGAAGATGGAGGAGAAAGAAGAGGAGGAGGAGGAGGAGAAGGACGACGGAAAGGCGGAAAAGAGAAGAGTTTTTTTCCACGTGGCAAAAAAACGCGTTCGGAGAGTGTAACGAATATTTCGAAGGAGTACGGAGATATTTTATGTTTCGATGCTTCGGAAGGAAAATAAATAGGTAAATGGGAGTTTCATTTTCTACCTTGCTATTTATCAAAATTACGCAGAATTTCGCGCAGAAACCTTTTCTCCCTTTCTGCTTTTTCCTCCCCCTATCACTCTTTTTCTCTCTCCATATATCTTTCCTTCTATCTCTCTGAAACGTACCTTTCCAACGGCAAAGGTTTAATTATCAGAAGCATTCGTTTTCCACGTCGTAGCATCTCGTAGGAAGGAAATAGGAAAAAGAGGGTGACTTTGGTGACTGAAGTAAGTACTGACGACGATTCGTCCAGGAAAAGTTCTTTTGCGATGGACTCTCTTTCTCTCTCTCTTACTCTCTTTATTACGTTTCGTTTACTTTCTCTTTCAACGAGCATTAACTTTCTTTCTTTTTTCCTTCCTTCCTTCCTTCCTTACTTACTTACTTACTTACTTCTTTCTACACTTTCATCTTGATATCAAAAACTAGCTTGGATTCCTTTCGACGTATCTCCTTTATTTTATCCAACCTCTTAATCGTGCGACTTAAAAAACGAGTGGACAAAGAAGAAGATAATCTAACGAACAACTTATACTTACAAACCCCCCTCCTCCCCACCACCACCTGTTTCGATGATTATCGCGAAAAGAACTTGCCATCGTGGGACTCCATAAAATGTTTTTCCTTTGTGCACGTTTTTACAAAGACGAAAAAGAAGAAGAAAAAGAAATATCGATTTATTTGATCTAACTCGTAACGCCGATAATTTAAAGGAGCTTGCTTTTACCAAGTGTTTCTATCTATCCATCCATCCATCCTTACTCTTCTACTTTTATCAGTAAACTACTTCGAATAGTCTCACGACTACTTCTCTCTCTCTCTCACACACACACACACACAGACATATACACTTTCTGTCTCTCTCTCGTTCTTTCCCCGAGACAATTTGTTCGTCCAATTACTCGCACAATTAGTCGAACAAAAAGTACCTACGTTTTCCCAGTATCCTTCTAACTTTTTACTTCTTACCCTTCGCATTCGAGCAACTTATTTCCTTTTCCCTTATCTTCTTTCTTTTTTTCTTATATTCTTTTTTTTTCTTTTTTTTTGACTAAGGGTCGAACACTTCTCCGTCAATAAGATGGTAAAGTAAGAAAAGTAAGGAAAAGACGACGAAGAAGAATAAGAAGAAGAAGAAGAAGAAAAATAAGAATAAGGGAAAAAGTGAAGCTGATAAAAGAGTCGAGTAACGTGAATGGAAAAGTAATGTCTCCTTGTTCGAAAGCGACGAAATTAAAGCAACCAGTCGAACCAGCAAAATTAACGTTCTATTGGATACGCTTCTTCCTTATTATCTCTTCCTTCTTCTTTTTTATTCTTATACATTTAATTCTTCTTAGACAAGTTTCTTTATGTCCCTTTCCCTTTCCCTCTTTCTCTCTACCTTTCTATTCTTATCTTTTTATTGTTATCCTGATATATATAGTACACCGTAATTAATCATTCTTAAAAGGAAACAAATTGAAGTGCTCATAAAAATGATCATACGTGCGTTTAAACTTATTATGAATTTATTGATCTTTTGTTTCTTTAATCGAATTAAAATTACGTTTTATATTTACGCTAAGAGTATGTCAAAATTATTTAAATATATTTTCAAACACAACGGACATTTCAAATTATTCTTAATAATAAAATAATGAAAATCCACTGTTAAACTCGAGAGAAATATTTTACAATTAATAACCGTACCAGTGTCATCGAACGAACAAATGATTTACATAAACGAATCTCCGAGGTGAGACTCCGCTTTTATCTCTCACTCCATGTAATATTTCTATGGTGGTATATACGTGACTTGAAGGAGAATATTTCTTCTATCAAAGATTCCGAAACAAGGATGGTAGATCCGTCGAGACATCGTCGTACCGAAAAAAGAATTCTCGGTGCCCGGTGGCAAGTAACCGGTGGGTTTCAAATAGAAAGAAATCTAGTATAGAGAAAAAGAATCCAACCAAAAGAGAATGTTGAGGGAGGAGGAGGAGGAGGAGGAGGAGGAGGATAAGGGGGGAGGGTGTTAGGAAAGAGAAAGAGGAAGAGAAACGTCAAGCGCGTCAACGCGAAAGCGATATTTTTGTTGCCGTGCCAAAAGTTTCTTCTTCCTTTGGTTGTTGGCTTGCTGGTTGGGAGGTTGCTTGCTTTCGTTCGTTCGTTCGTTCCTTCCTTCCTTCTTTTATTCCTTTTCTTTCGTTTCTTTCCAGTCACCTTTTAACGTAACCCTTCTTGCGGCGAAACCATAAAAGCAGACGTTCGGAATATTGTTCTCTTTTCGAGCGTAATGAATGAGCAATGTGAAAAATCAACTGTGAAAAATATTATTTCTTTCTTTTTACTCAAGTTTTTCGAGTAGGAGGAGGAGGAGGAGGAGGAGGAGGGATTTTACTGTTATAAGGATTTAGATGTGACGTAATTGTAGCGATTTAAGTGCTACGCTATAGAACATTATCGTTATAACTTTGTAACACGGTCTGCAACTTTTTGGACCAATTTTCGATGCTGCATGAGTACTAGCATGCTAGTAGTAGTAGTAGTAGTAATAATAATAATAAGAATAGTATGATTAAAGTAGTATTAGTAAGAGCCGGTGGTAGTGGTGAGGAATAGTAGTAGCAGAGACACGACGAGACTGAAAACTCGGACGAAATACGACGTGAGAGAAGAAGCCACAAACTTTAGAGGATTGTAAAACTTGTGCCTGGAAGACGCGAAGCGGACGGTAATGCACGCAACGCTGAATTTCATTTTCATTGAGAATGAAAATCCATTGGTATCGTGGAAATTTTTTCTCTCCAACTCCCATACCTTATTCTTGCATTTGTTGAAATGAAAGTTTTTTAGGCGACGGTAACGATAAAATTTTATCAAACGACATGAGAAAAGTAAGAGAAAGAAACAGAGAGAGAGAGAGAGAGAGAGAAAATGAATGAAATAATGAACCTACAGTCGATTGACAATTGAACGAAATTATGGAAGTGTTGTGTGTTCACATATAATCGAAAATATTAGTAATGTACAGTACTGTGTTCGATTAATTGTAATTGATAATTAATTAATCGAAGGAAATGCATAATGTAATTGAAAAGCACGGAGTATTTATTATCGTTTATATGGCTACTCGATAGTTGCGCATGCATATAACGTGACTAATATTCCTAATAAATAGAATTTAAGATTAAAACGTTCTGATTTTAGTATTTTTATCATTTTTATGAAATTATCTTAACGCGTCTGCGCAGTGATGACTTCGGAGGGAAGGGGTAAAATTTTCATCTAATAAAACATAAAATCGTAAAACATAAAAAAAAAAATAAAAATTAATGAATATTCAAAGTACGTTAATATGTATGTAACGTTTAAATAAAAGTATATGCGTTAAAAAAATCTTAAATATAATTAGAGTGTATTAGAATATTAAAATAATTGTTAATTAATCGATAGAAATGTTTATTGTTGTCTAAAAGTTCGGAATGTATGATCTATATACCCCTCTCCTTCGAAAACCACCGTTGAAATGGATCATTGTCCTCTGTTAAAGTTTTTTTGTTAAAAGTTGTTTACAGGACCTATCGAACGTTACGCATGTGTATAAAAAGAATAATGCTCCTAATCAATAGAATTAAAGATTAAAACGTTCCGATTTTAGTATTTTTATCATTTTTATGTAATTATCTTAACGCGTCTGCGCAGTGATGACTTCGGAGGGAAGGGGTAAAATTTTCATCCAATAAAACATAAAATCGAAATTAATTAATATTCAAAGTACGTTAATATGTATGTAACGTTTAAATAAAAGTATATGCGTTAAAAAACATCTTAAATATAATTAGAGTGTATTAGAATATTAAAATAATTGTTAATTAATCGATAGAAATGTTTATTGTTGTCTAAACGTTCGGAATGTATGATCTATATACCCCTCTCCTTCGAAAACCACCGTTGAAATGGATCATTGTCCTCTGTTAAAGTTTTTTTGTTAAAAGTTGTTTAAAGGACCTATCGAACGTTACGCATGTGTATAGAAAGAATAATGCTCCTAATCAATAGAATTTAAGATTGAAACGTTCCGATTTTAGTATTTTTATCATTTTATGTAATTATCTTAACGCGTCTGCGCAGTGATGACTTCGGAGGAAAGGGGTAAAATTTTCATCTAATAAAACATAAAATCGAAATTAATTAATATTCAAAGTACGTTAATATGTATGTAACGTTTAAATAAAAGTATAAGCGTTAAAAAAATCTTAAATATAATTAGAGTGTATTAGAATATTAAAATAATTGTTAATTAATCGATAGAAACGTCTATTGTTGTCTAAAAGTTCGGAATGTATGATCTATGTACCCCTCTCCTTCGAAAACCACCGTTGAAATGGCTCATTGTCCTCTGTTAAAGTTTTTTTGTTAAAAGTTGTTTACAGGACCTATCGAACGTTACGCATGTGTATAAAAAGAATAATGCTCCTAATCAATAGAATTTAAGATTGAAACGTTCCGATTTTAGTATTTTTATCATTTTTATGTAATTATCTTAACGCGTCTGCGCAGTGATGACTTCGGAGGGAAGGGGTAAAATTTTCATCTAATAAAACATAAAATCAAAATTAATTAATATTCAAAGTACGTTAATATGTATGTAACGTTTAAATGAATGTATATGCGTTAAAAAAATCTTAAATATAATTAAAGTGTATTAAAATATTAAAATAATTGTTAATTAATCGATAGAAACGTCTATTGTTGTCTAGGAGCTCGGAGTATATGATTTACGTACCGTCCTCCTCGGATTCCCCCTTCAGACTGGCACGTTGTCCTCTGTGAATGTTCTTTTATTGAATGTTGTTTTCCTTACTTTCCGTAACGTATAACTTCTATCTATTACGAATATTCGCTGCGTTATACATAAACAACCTTCGGCAAAGTCATAGAAACAATATTCAATAAAAGAACTTTCACAGAGGACAATGACGCATTTCAACGGTGGATTTCGAAGAGGACGGTGCGTCGAATTCGTACTCCGTGCTTCTCGATTGGAATATTCACTTTTTTCGATTAATTAACAATCGATTAAGGTATGTCGAACACAGTACTGTACTCTATTGATATTTTGGATTGTTTTAACATTCCTGTCCAGTAATGACCTCGTATTATTTTATTTTTTATCTAGTAAAATATCATATCGAAATTTTCTTAATATTCAAAGTATATTATTAAATGTGTTTTGTTTAAACAAATTTAGGAAAGGATGATTAATTGTTAGATACAAAAAAACAAACAAAATATTCCTATTGTTTTACAGTACCGATTTTAAAGTAACGACGTTTCTTTTACATTATTTTCGTATTTCTTTAATTTTTACTTGTTTAATACTAAATAATCCACGCATATTTTTTTCTTCTTCTATATATTTATTTTATTATATTTTATTATATTTCTCGTTGTATTTTTTCACGTTCACAATACAAAATAGATCGAATTTTCTTTCCTTCTCGTCGTTTAATCTTCTTCTTTACGTTACTCTACTCTCTGAAAGAAAATTGATCTATTTTCGCGAGAAACAACATTTAACGGGAATCTTGACGATCATAGCAATTTGAAACTTTCTCATCGAAGAACGAAAAAAGTTTAATGAATCGTTTAATTAGTGTTGATTTACTAAGAGGAGAAGAAGAGGGAGAAGAAGAAAGAAAAAAAATCAAAGGAAAAGAATATAATGAGGTTGAAGAGGAAGATAATGAAGATGAAGAAAAAATTTTCAGCTTTCTTAAAAGTTAACGCGTAAAAAAGTCGAAAGTACAAAGGGAAGATTCGATGATAAGAATGATATTTGTTAGTTTTAAAATATACCTGCGCACACCCACACACCCACACACACACACATATATACATACATATACATATACCATATATAAAATATACTATACGGAGTGTTTTGAATTATGTGAACATAAATTCAGGGATGATTTCAATGCGTTAAAATAAGAATGAGAAAAGTGTTCAAATATTTAATGAAACCAACTTTAAAATTATGGTCACATATTTTGTAACACCTAGTATGTTTCCTATATTAGCGTAGAACGAGACAAGAATACATTTTGGTTTCTCTCTCTCTCTCTCTCTCTTTTTTTTCTTTTTTTTCTTTTTTCTTTTTTCTCCCGTACCTTGAAATCTTTTTACACTAGTATTGCCAATACCGACGTGTCACGGGTTGTCGATACTATTTGCATGGCTGCCGGCAACACCTTTTCATTCACGTTCTATATTTTGTACACGGGCAAAGGTTCTTCTTCGTTTATTCGTTCGTAAAATTCATACCTTTTCTTTCTCTTTGTTTTTTTTTTTTTTTTTTTCTAAGAAAGAAGAAAAGAAAAATAGTAAGAAAATTTAATCAAGTAAACTAATTGATCGAACAAATTTAGCAATATTGAATTGTAAATATTAGATCTCGTGTATAAAAGTAAATTACTTTCTTATTTGAATGAAAAAGCGAAATTGTTAGTTAGTTTTATTAATATTTTCCATTCAATTATCTACAAATGATTTCGTGTTATTTTATGGTCGATTTTGTATCACCATGACTGTTAATATCCGCGGGCAGATATCGATCAAAGTAAACATTTTAATTTAATTTAAATGATATTAATGAAATTACGACAAATGGAATGACAAAAAATATGCAATTGATTACACAAGCGTTTTAAATATTTATTTGTTTTACATTTTAAAGTATTAGAATAAATGATGTTAATCAAATGGAATACACGAATGCAAATTTTTCTTTTTCCCAACGAACGAACGAACGAACGGACGAACGAACAGAAAACGAGAGAGAGAAAGAGAGTAAAAGAGAGAGAGAGAAAGAGATAGAAATAGCAGAGAGGGAATGGTTAAAGGATCGTTGCTCAAAGCTAAAGGTTTGAATATATATGTTCGATAATTAATTATTCGCATGGTAAACAGGAGTGTTGCGGAACGTACGTACCAATAGCGGAAGTCACGTTATGGTTTGAAGGAGCCTCAGGCGTGCGACTTCCTCGCTAAATCCTTCGAAAATTAATATTAACATTAAGGGAACACCGTTGAGAGAGAGAATATGTCAGGAAAGTTACGTAAGGAACTATGGAAAGGGGGAATGTGCAGAATTTGTCAAGTGTTACGTTTAAACCCTATCCATGTCTGAATGAATTTCGTGGTATAGAATTTCGAGGGGGGGGGAATTGAATTCCAATAAGATTAAATTATCGGTTAGAATAAAAATATAAGAAAATTATTGATAACAATAAAAAAAGAGAGAAAGAGAGAGAGAGTGAGTGAGAGAGTGAGCGAGTACATTTCACGATTATTATTTGCGGACGCAGATTATGCAAGTGGACATTGGTCGATTGAGAGAAATTTCCACGAGGATTATGCATTGCTTTTTATTTCACCTTTCCTATTATACCCTCTCTCTCTCTCTCTCTCTCTTTTTTTGTACGTAGCAAATAAACGAGACTCGATGAGTAATCACGTATTATCCGAAACACGTTAACATTTCCGGTCTACCGAGAGGATTTTAAATGGGGCATGACAATTACGATCTTAGTTGGGAATGCTTTTAAAATTATTCGTGCGGGAAATGCGATGCGACACCACCAATAGTAACAGTCGTAATAGTCGATCGTTGTTGTGTTGTTGTTGTGTGTAGTAGTAGTAGTAGTAGTAGCAGCAGCAGCAGCAGCAGCAGTAGCAGTAGTTGTCATCGTTGGGTATACGATAAATGAAAGACAAAGCGGGGTTCCCAGAGTAAATCTCGAAACGTGTGTTGTCATAGTGGTGGTGGTGGTGGTGGTGATGGTGGTGGCGATGACGGAAGAGGTGAAGGTGTAGGAAGAAGAGGAGAATGAACGGGGGTGGAGGAGGAGAATGGCGTCAAAGCGAGTCGTCAAACGCAATCCCGAGTCAGTGGCAAGCGTTTCTCCGCATTATTCCTCCCCCTCCTCATCCTCCTCCTCCTCCTCCACTTCCTCCTCGTCTGTCCTTGTATCTTCTCGTTCGTTCGACCGTAACGGCTCCAACCAACCCCTATTTCTCTCTATCCTTTTAGGCTACTATATACATACATATAAAACGTGGGTGGTGGTTAAAAGGGGGAAGAAAGGTGGTTTAGGTGCACGTGTACATGCGTCGTTTAAGAGTAGGGGGTATGTGTTTCGGGTCAAGAGCCGCTTGGATTTTGGTCGTTATTTATTCGAGACGAGACTTCGAGACGTTCTCTCCAAGTTCTTCGTGTTGGTAATCTCTGCGAGCGCAAGGAGAGTTCGCGTTACACAAGGGACGACAGAATGGGTTTTTGGGGATAACTCTAAAGGTTTCCCAATGTTCCTTCTCTCTAGACCAACTTACTTTCTACCTATCTTTCTCTCTCTCTCTCTCTCTCGCTGTCTTCTCTAACCACTACCAAAAGTTATATAAAACCTGTTAACGTTTACGAACTTACCAAAGGATTACGAGAGGACTGACCCTGTAATGCACTACCGATGTATCTACTGTATGTATCTATGTTTGTATATATTTTTACTATAAAAGGAGAACAAGATATCTTTGCTACGAGATTTCAACAATATATGTGTGTGTGTGTGTGTGTATCTATGTAACTTGTTTTTTATTTACTAGTCCGTATAGATTAAACAAAAATTGTTTGTCATCTATTATTTTTCTTGGATAATAATATCTTTCTTTATTTTCTTTCGCATAGTTTTATAATTTTTGTCCTCGTTTTATCGAGAAAAGGTGTATCTCGAAAACAAGCTTGTCTCGGGGAAAGAAAAAAAATGAATAGAAAGAAAATTTATGGAAGAAGTAAAAAGTATGTGTAACGGAGAAGAAGAAGAAGAAGAAGAAGAAGAAGAAGAAGAAGAAGCTTAGGTGGCACGAGGGCAAAAGTTTGAAGTAAAAGCTAAAGATAGTTCACAGTGAGAAGTAGGGAAAAGTTATTCCTCCTTGGAAAGAAGAAAATATAGGATGGATGAACGCGAAACACGTGGTCTTATCAAATATGTATGGGGACACGGGTATCACATGGTTTATGGAGTTTGACGGAAAAATGCGCGACCAATCGTATATATACACACTTTACATACTACTACACCCCGTCTTTCATTCTTTCTTTTGAAAATCCATAGAAAACATTCGATTGTTTCTTTTTCTTTTGTTTGTTCGTCTTTTCACGCGAATAGCAGCGACGAGCAAAGTTGGTCACGGTCGCGAACGCGAACGCGAACGCGAACGCGGGATTCGTGAAATTGCTCGGATTAAATCCCGTTTTTCCTCTTATTTACCGACAAACAACGCTATCGCGAATAGATTTTAATATCTCCCTCGACGTTGGGCTTGAATATTTCCTCGTAGCTTCAAAAGCACGGACGATGTTCTCTCGCGAAAGAAGCAATATGGCGAATCCAGCTACGTAATTAAAGTTTTTATTTTCCCTATTTTTTTTCTCTTTCCCTTTTTTCCTCTTTTCTTTTTTTTTTTCTTTCTTTCTTTTTCTTCTTTTCTTTTTTTCTCTTTTTTTCTTTTCGTTTCCTCCCCTAAACGGAACGAAGCTTTTTTTTCTCCTTCTTCTTTTGAAAGCAACGTTCGTTCGTTCGTTCGTTCTTTCTTTCTCTACGTTCTTCGATAACTCTCGTCGATACTTAATACCATCTCGCAAAACTTTTCTGTAGATCTTTACAAGCGCATCGAAAAACATAAATTCACAATCGTAGTAGTCTCGACATATCGAAGGAAAAAGAACCTTAGTTTCTTAGACAAGTCCGGTTTTACGAGTCTACTCGTTCCATCTCGTACCCCTTAACCCTCTTCCCTTTCAACCCCTTAGCCACCCTCTTACGCGACATATTCGAAAAGCTTTCTCGTTTCTTTCCCCTGTCCCCATTCCCCCTTTTAGTCGTCGTTGTAGATGGTAAAAGTTCTGTTTAAATGATATTACGAAATTTTCTCTTTCTGTCATCGAATAATAAAAATCATAGTAGTATACACTTTTATACTAGGGGAATACCATTTACGTATTTGTGGTGTGTACGTATGTATTAGGTATAGTTGCAAACATGATGGTACCTAGTTTGCTTGGCATTCCGCATTAATATTCATGCTAATAACGACGCCACTTCGTCAATTTCCGCGAACGACAATGGAGTTAGAACGTCGGCGGTGATAATATCGCGCTTCCCGACTCCAAATGCACCTTTGGTCTAATGCGATCGCGCAAAATCAATTACACCATAGCGGCCCCATAATATACGAGTAAAGTTGCACGCCAAAAGACTCTCTCTCTCTCTCTTTCTCTCTTTCTCTCTTTCTCTCTCTATATATTGAACGTAGCACTGTAAGCAAAGTTCTCTCCTCTTCGTTCGGTAATTCTAACCTACACTTCTATCTTAATTCTAGAAATTACAGTCGTTCGAGGAAAACTCCTATAGCATTTTAGGGGCACGTTGAATCAACGACTAACAAATTGAATCTTTGTTAGTAAGTGTGTAAGAGAGAGAGAGAAGGAATAAAAGAGAAATATTTGATATCATCGAACGATCTAGTTTAACTTCTTGTCATTTAAATCAGAGATACTAAAACTTTGTTCATTCATTGCTGCTTGCGTTTACATATTAAGCTACGTTATTACGTCTCTTCAAATATGTAAATGGAATAACTTAGGAATTAGTTACTGTTTGATGAAATTATAACATTTGAGAATAAGTTCACGAGAGAGAGAGAGAGTGTATTTGAGAAATATTATTTGAAATGTAACGTATAATATTGATGAACAAATATAATGTAATGAAAGTAGTGGAATCTCGGAGGAAATCTAGAGACCTTTTTGTCAAACACCCTCGAGGAAGGAAATTTCGTTAGGAAAAAAAATGAGGGTGAGGAAAAAAAATGAGGGTGAGGGAAAAAGAATAGGTATATATATATATAGGGTGTTACATATATTATGTAAGTACATAGTTGTAAGTAAAACGTAGGATACTACTTCGAGTTGGTCGATTTTAGGCGCGTGCAATGAACGAGCTGCTTGCTGGTGGCGTTAGCTCGACGCCAAAAACGACACCGTCGATATTCGAGAACGAAGTAGTTTAACGAGACCCTGACTCGGTGTTTAATTAATCCGAGAAATTGGATTAACGGCACCACCAGCTCGGCCACTTTGGTCGATGCTCGGTGTGTAGAACGGCTGTGGATGGGTTGCCAACGTTGAACGGCTTGCTTCACAATCAACTAACTCAGGTGTGTGTCTGTGTCTGTGTGTGTGTGTATATGTGAGAGAGAGAGAGAGAGAAAGCAAACTTTCGTATATCGGAAAAATAATCAAAATCTTTCGGTTTCGTAGAGCTATAGTAAACTGTGAGAGAACGAAGCGATTCCAAATGTATAGGAAACCCGTTTACGTCTTTTTTCTTTTTAGTTATTTAGTTTGGTTCTTCTTCTTTTTTTCCTTTTCTTTTCTTTTTTTTCTTTTTTTTTTTAATAGTTTTCCTATTCCATTGGAGAAAGTCAGTAGTAGACGCCATCGAAATAATTTAACCTTTTTTCGATCTTATTTTTTTCTACCCTCTCCTCTACTTTCCTACTTTCTTTCATTTCTTCCTTCCTTCCTTCCTTCTTTCCTTCCTTTATCGAGTGAAGCTTTAAGATACTTTCTTCCTTTTTTCCGAGATAAAGTGTTGCCGAGAAGGGGAATCGAACAACAACAGAAAAAGAGAGAGAGAAAGAGAGAGATGCCTAGAGAGAATCGTGGGAAATGGAATTAAATGTACGGTACGCAGGGAAAAGCAATCCACTGCGTTCGGCAGCAAGGAGAGAGAAAACGAATCGAAGCCGATAATTCGAATAGAAGAATCGAGAAAGAAAAAGGAATCTTTGCCAAACCGATAATTCGAATGAAAGAGTAACGAACTGGGGGATGAGATGAAGTTTGGTTGGAGAGAAACTGAGAGATAGGATCTTTTCCTAAAAGTATTTCTTTTGAGACGTTTCATTCTCCAGAAATATACTATCTTTATTTCTTCCATTATTTCTTTCTTATTTTTCTGTTTCTTTTTTCTTATTTTTTTTTTCTTTAACGGATATTAAGAAAAGAACTTAGGAGAAAAGGAGATAACTATTTGAAGCTGTCGGATCATTGGAAATTTGCAAATGGACCTTCGGGCAATTTGCACCTAATGATTTCGATAAAACTTCGATGTAGTCTAATCAAATGTTACGGCTTACAATCGAATGAAAAAAAATAATAAGAAGAAGAAAAAGAAGAAGAAATAATCTTATGGAATCTCGAGGAAAATATCAATAGGATTTACAAGTTTTAAGTGCGAAAATTTCACTTTATATCTATGCGTAGAAAAACTTGGAATTGATGGGGGGGGGTGGTTGAAGAGTGGATAAAAGAACATAGAGAGGAAAAAAGAGGAGGGGAAAAAAAACGTACGCACACACACACAGGAGTGTTACACTTCTAGCTTTTTATTACCGCGTTACCTCGTGGGAAAATATATTGGTTTTAATATTTTCTTTGAAACAATACGGTCGAACGCGCGGGCCCGTACCTACTCGATTACGGAAATATCAATATTCTTTCGCCGCGAGGATCGAATAATGGCATCGACAGGTGTCCTGGGAAAAAGGAATTACATTATGCTAATAGCACTACTCTGCAAATGATAACCACCGAGTACGTACGAGATCGGATGAGAGAGTCCTTTTAGTTCGAAAGAGAGAAAAAAAGATTCTTCCCTATGTCTCTTCCTCTTTCTTTCTTTTCTTTTCGTTTTTAGCATCTTCTTTCATCGAAACCCACATGATCTTCTCTTAGGAGCTCATCCTACTCAGCAGCTCTCGAAACTCGCAATTTTTCCATCTCACGAGTAACACGAGTTTCATCCTTGCTTTCGTTTCACAGACTCTCGAAGGAACTGCAAATGCGTATACGTGTGTATCCGTGGTAATACCAATTTTTGTTTCCTTCGCCTCTCTCTCTCTCTCTTTCTGGGTAGTTTTTTTTCTTTAATTTCAGTGGACCGCAAAAGCCACGTTACGACTGAACTAATTAACGGGCATTGCTACGCGCGAAGTAGAGAAGTCGTTTTCATCGCGTGTATACAACATTTACATTCCATTCCTCTGTTAAAACTCCCACCTCCTCTCTCTTAGTTCCCTCTCTCTCTCTCTCTCTTTCTCTCTCTTCTCTAGCCTCTACATTCTAAAACAGACTGCTTTGATCAAGCGGATTAAATTATTACGTTTAAGGATTAGCATGCAAACACTTTTGATTGCTTGACGAAATTTCGCTTTTTTATGAATTTAAATGACTAAAGAAGTAGGTTGGAGAGAGAGAGAGAATGAAAGAAAGAATGAAAAAAATTAAAGAAAGAAATTATTTTCACGAGCTTTCTTTATAAACGCGATATAATTGATTGCGTTTTTAGTAACCTGATGGAAAAAACTAAAAATTCCGACGTCTTCTTACTTCTTCGTGGCATCGAACAAACGAACGAAGGAACGAATGAACGAACGAATCCACTCAGGGAATCGATGTTTGAATAGCTTTCGACTTTAAATGTTGGTCGAGGATCTTCGTTCGGGCGTTACACACGACCGAGCCAATATTAGTTAAGCTACGTTTACATTCGCGGCTTTATCTATCGTATATCACATCATAATCAGATATAACTGCGGGCTAGTATCGTCAAAGCGTATATCATAAATCGTATCAGTAAACGATCCTTCATTTCGTTCACGTTCATTGATTTCTCTCGAATAGATGAAAATTAGCGAATAGTTTACGTTTACGCGTGTACGTTTAACGCGTGTGTACGTATACGTTCAGCTATAATTCGATTTATGTTGCATATTATCAGCTGTTTCGAAAAGTATTTTCATTATTTCGCAACAGATTTCGTTACTCGCGTTTACCGATACCCTAATCTATTCAAAATCATTTTAAATTCAAAGCTTTTCGAAAGGTGCAGTCAACAAAAAAATGGAAAAAGCGAAATGAGTATTTTTATCTGATTTTCTTTGTTTTTTTTTTTTTATTACAGTAAAAGTAATGCAGAGCAAAAAGAAACAAAATTATATGTCGATTTAATCGAGAGAAGGGTCAGGGTAAAATGAAGGCACATAGAAATAGCTGAAAAATGAAATTCTTCAAATTCGACTATTCGCGATCGTTTAAAATACATTTTGGATTTTAAACGATCGAAAAAAATCAAGTTTTATTTATAATTGAAAAAACGTATATATATATATATATATAAATCAACGTATATTAGGTATATAAATCAACGTATTTATATTGAATTTTGATCAAATATATGAATAGAAATTGTCGGTAAAATAATTCTCAACGTTCACGGAACGACGAGCAAAAATTCAATCAAATTTAAACAACGAAGAACGATGCATATTTAGTCTTTAATACGTGTAAGCATTCGATTTTATATACACATAATATATCTGTATGCAATGCTTATATACAGGGTGACCCGAAAATCCGGCCATTTGAACAACATAATCTACAAAACTAATAAAAAATCATTTGAAAAAGTAAAAGAGTTATTCCTCGGATTTTTCTTTTTTAAATTGTCCAGTAACTTTTGATGTATAAATATTTAGTTGTTATTTGTTGTATTCCAGTCGGATCTACAATTTTAATACGTCATTCTAAATAAGTTTATAAAGACGTATATGTCGGGAGTAATACATCCAGATAAAGATATTTACACACGTTCTTAGAGCAAAAAGTCAAGTATACCTGTGATATTCGAGGAATCCACTGAATTCCAAGAAAGAAAGTCAGAATTCGTGGAAGCTGTTCCTTATAAAAGTGGAAGGTACTTTTGGAAAATAAACGACAAGGAAAAAGAGAGAGGAAAAGATATAAATCCCTTTTCCATCTCTTTCTCTTTCCTAGCATCGATTCATTTTACTTCGGTATCTATATGAAGAAGCTTTCTTCTTCATCTATTCCTTCAAAAGAGTTCCTTCTTCGAAAGCATCCTTCTTCGAAGGATGACTCGGTATTGTGGCGAACGTAAATCTCTCGTACAAATACGTATAAGATAAAAGTCGTTTGATCGGTTCGTAAAATCACGATCGAATACGAGTTGGTATGTACTTTAAAGGGAAAAGGAAGAACATGGGGAGGGGGAAGGAGGGCTTGGAGGGCCGCTCACGCGGCCTTGGGAATATAGGGGGGAGGGGGAATATATCGTGGCTTAGCATACGCGAGAGAAAGATCGTGGAAAAGGGTGGAAAGGGATAGAGAAGTGTGCCGGGGGTAATCCGGACCACGGTCGGACCACGGACGGGGAGTTTTCTAATTTGAATGTTTGATGTCGGATCGTCTTTTGTTTCCGGGTCGGGCCGCGGTGGCAGCGAGAAGAAATAAGAGCGGTTACATTCGCCACCCCCTCCTCCTCTTCCTCCTACACCTACTTTCCTTTCTCCCTTATCCATTGTTTCCCACCTGATTCCCTGCTACCATTTGTGACCTCTTCCACCCACTCTTCTTCCCTTCTCTTCTATCTCATTCTCTTTCTCATTCTCATTCTCCTCATCCTCATCCTCAAACTCGTCCTCATCCTCTCGTACTATTCCGCCTACACCCACGGTTTCCCCTACCAGGTTCCTTTCTGCTTTCCACTGACACCTATGCATCGTGTCATCTTTCTCTCACCAACACACTCTCGCACCTCTCTCCCTATCTCTCATCCCTTACTCTTCTCTCTCTTATCCTCGGAATTTCGTTTTCGGTGTTTCCTTCATCTCTAACTCGTCGCCTAGATATTATATATATATATATATATATATTTTAGTGTGTATATAAGTTATACATATGTACTAACGTATAAATAGAATCAGCCAACCGGCAACCATAAACCCCATAAAAATGCTAATACGTCGAAACGTTATGAAGGCTTGCCAAGATAACATTGAGACTACAAATTTGATCTTCCTTTTTGGACCCTCGTTGATTCTCTCTCTCTCTTTCTGAATAGAAATTGTACGATCAGTTTGAAAAAAGAAAAAAAAAAAGAGATAATATAAAAAAGTAATAGAACTTTATGCGAGGAAGCAATCGAACGTGTTGTTAGAACATTGAAACATTATCGGCGTTTATCGATTATATTTTTTCTCAAAGTGTTTCTCCGAAACTGGCAACTTTGTTTGACGAATTAACGACGGGCTTTGATCTTTCCGTACAGTTTAATACCCCTTTTTTTTTTTCTTTCTTTTCGAAGTGTAACCTCGCGCGATAAAAATGAACAAAAAAGTGAGAGCGAGCGAGCGAGCGAATGAGCGAGAAAAAGAGTGAAAGGTCATTTTAAACACGGCCTAGTTAGGAAAGAAAGCAAGGACTTTTGCCGAACGAGTTTCGTCGAGAAAAGCTCGTTAAGCACGATCTGGTAGGTTCGAGGTTGCACGCCATTGGTGGTGGTGGTGGGTCCGATGCCAACCGCACGTCGGATTTCGCGCCAAATGCTCTCTGGCTAGTCGAGCAACGTGTTGGTAGCCAAAGAGCTTTACCAAAGGATGGAACGTTACATCGTAATATCCATTACATCGATAAATTTGAAACTAGTTATAAAACGATTTCTCGAGTCAAAAGTTAATCGAAAACAATGTCCGATTCGAATGGACAAAATTTCATTCAACTAAGTTCGACGCGAGAACGCATACACACACTTACATTCTCGCACACTTACAGAGTTAGAGAGAGAGAGAGAGTCTATCCATCGTCTTTCAGCAAAGCGAACGATGCTGAATTCTTCCCCGTTTCTCGACTACCAAGAATTCCTTGGTGGGAATGTGCTCGAACAGAAGAGGAAATAATAAAAGTGAGTAAGTGAGAGAAAGAGAGAGAGAGAGAGAGAGAGAGGAGCAGTCAACCTTTATAACTTCCGTGGTAGCTGCAAGATGAAATCTCATAAGGTTAGCCCACTTACAGAAGAGTTGAAACTATGAAACTCTTTCTTTTATGGTCCCGCGTCAAAGGGAATTACAAAAGATTCACTACTGTTACTAGTTTCATCGTTACCCTCTTGCTGATTTAACGTTGTGCGAAGGACGATGCCTAAGGTGCATTTATTCCGCACGGAATGAGACAATCGTTGAAAAAATATGTCTAAGAGATCAAGAGAGAGAGAGAGAGAGGGAAGAGAAAGGGAGGAAATGATTTGAATAAAATGATATAGTAAGATATCTTCTCCTTGGTATTTTCTTTATCGATAATGAGAGAAAGTAGGTTTCGCATAACGAGAGAGACTTTGTTACTTACTTGGGATATTCCAAACGCTGTGCGGAGGTGTTCATTTGTCTGCAAGAACGTCGTCACGATCATTACTCTCTCGACAATTTCTCTCTTTCTATCTCCACCCCTTGTCACCCCTTTTTTTCTTCCCCCTCTTCAACCAGCCTTCCCAAGTTCTGCTCTCTCGTTGCAACGGTTGCAGCTTATACTCTCGTTCTCCTCTTTTTTTTTTATTATTTTTCCTCCTCTCTTCTCTCCCTTACCACCACTACTCCCCCCCCCACCTTCCCCCTTACCAATGTCTCAGAGTTCCTTCTTTTTTATCACAAACACTGCGCCTATCGTACCACTCGAAATCACTTTTTTTTTATACGATCCGTGATACGTCATTGTATAAGCTTAGAATATTTTTGATTATTTTTAAATAAAGCAACGTTCATCGCGTCTTGCGTGTACGCGAGATTACGTTGAAGTACTTTTATAAGAGGATTGTTCTTAACGGAAGGAACACACGAGCGGTTGCCAGCGAGAGAAAAAGAGAGAGAGAGAGAGAGAAAGAGATAAACAGGACGAGAAGAAAAAAAATGTTGTCTTTTTTTATTCTTTTTTTTGTTCTTTTTCCTATCGCCTCGTAATCGTAATCGTTGTTAAATGGACGACGCTTCGTAGAAATTCGTCGATTATATCATCGCTCGTGATTCCGTAGAAAAGCCGAAGCGAGCTCGGTCAAAAAGCTCGCATCTCGATGCTACGAATAATATAACTGTAACCTGTCTCCTTCTATCTCGATCGTTTTCCCAGATATTAGTCCTCCTGTTGCTGTCGGTGTTGCTCGTGCTTTTGGTCTCGTCGTCGTCGTCGTCGTAGTCTGCGTAGTCGTCGATATCGTTGTCGTTATTATTGCTTTTATTGATGTTTTACAAATTGGATGGTCTTCTTCGATGGACGTCATCGCGACGATTAGGCCAATATCATATTACTTATCCCAGGATTATTCCAAGGATCGTTCGGCAAAGTTATATCTTCCATTTGGAACGTTTCCTTTTTTTTCTTTACAAAGTATAATAATATTATAATAATATAAGGAAAGAAAAAAAGTGTGTGTATTATTTTTTTGTATCCGGATGGAAAGGAGAAAAAGAAAAGAAAAGAAAATAAAAGAAAAGAAAAATGTAATTTGGATGAAAGAGGAAAGTTTTGATAAGAAAATAAACACGTTTCACGAAGCAACACGCAGTAGATAGATAGATGATAGATAGATAGATAGATAAAGATAGGAATAGAGAGAAAGAGGGATAGAAAAGGAAAGAGAGGAGCGAGGAGGAGGAAGAAGAAGAAGAAGCAAGCGAGCAAGTCTCTACGAGAGACCAGAGAGCGCCGAGATCAGAGCGCTGAAAGCCGAGCGCAAACTGTTTGCTCTCGGCCGGAGGCGCCTGCGGTCCAGGCAGCCACGCAGTACACTGAGCCGTGCCGGCTGCTGCCCGGGAGAGCCCGTGGGCGAACGAAGCTCCCCGAAAATCTGCGAAGACCCTCGATTCGATACATTCACCCACTTGGGGGTGGCGTGGGGGTGGGGATGTGGGTGGTAGTGGTGGTAGCTAGCTCGCGTTCCACCACCGAGACCGACACCGCGAGTACTCTTCCTTCCGAGAGAACTGCTCGACCGTCCTACTATCCAACTTCGAGAAAAAGAAACCAAAAGAGAGAGAACGAAAGAGAAAGAGAGAGAGAGAGAGACTTATTTAAAGTCCAAATTATCTGTTGAAAAAGCTATGAGTTCGCGAAGAGAAAAAAGAGGAAAACCTCGTCCTTTTATTTTTTTTTTGTCTTTTATTTTTCTTCCGTTCTTTTTTTTCTTTCTTTCTTTCTTTCTTTCTTTCCATTTCTCTCAACGTTCTCCTTCGATCAATCGATAGGAGAGTTAGATCTCGAGCTAATCTTATCGAATGAATTCTTAACGAGCTTAGACGCTAACTCGGGATGAAATATATTCTCTCTCTCTCTCTCTCTAGCAGCGGTGCGAGGAAAATAAAGCTAAGAACGAGCGAGTATCCACTCGAGCGTATTTCTTGAACGCGTTTTGTTTGAACGCGATAAAAAAAAAAAGATAAAAAAGAGAATGGGTGGTAGGGGTGGTAGGTAGGTAGGTAGGTGCGAGTGGTTTCGGTTCTGCCGTTGGTGGTGGTGGTAAATGGTGGTGGTTGTGTACGCTATTTGTAAATTCTATTGCCAGGGTGGTATAGCGCGTGGGACGTTTTAAAAATTGCATAAGTGCGATCGAGCGTTAAGTGAAAAAAGAACAAAAATTATTTGAAATATGACGAAGGAAACGAGTATAAATAAATTCTCGCTGAGGAATATTTTTCAAAAGTTGTTACCATTATTACACTATCTCGTAAGATTTTTTCTCGCGACATTTCGTTTATCTAAAAAAAAAAAAATAAATAAAAACGCGTCGCCAATAACGTTAGACGATAATCGAGAGAAATTATATCCTCCCCCGCTCTCCTCCCCTTTCACCCATTCACCCAGATAGATTTTATAGATTAAATATACGATAAGAAGAAGAGAGGATCGATTTAATATCGGGAGGAAAACTAAAAGCAAGTTTTAGTATGGAAAGGAATGATTTTCCGAGCTGGAAAACAACCTGTTGTCGATCATCCCACGATACTTTCGTTCATTCTATATTTAATTTTTTTTTTTTTGCGTGTTCCCTCTTTTCTCCCACTCTCTTCACTCCTCCCTTTTTTTATTTTCTTTTCTTTTTTCTTCCTTCCTTTATTTTCATTTTAATCCTCGACTACGTATCTAGGTCGATGGATTTTGAACGTTCGAAAGCTTTCACTTTTTATTAGCCTTGGATCGAAATCCTCTTATATGAAGAATACAAGCCAACGAACAAAACTAAATTCAGACAGTGGCATTACACTAGGCAACATCCATCAGTTTAATTGATTAACGCCAACACGTTAAATCCGATCCATCCAATTTGTATTTACCATCAACGTTGGGGGATCCATCATCCTTGGTTTTTGAGATAAAAGAAAATGCTAGGAAATTCGTCGTCGTCGTCCTCGTCGTCGTCGTCGTCGTCGTTAAAATCTCACGCTAGACTCGTTCCTTCTTCCTTTACACATTCTTCTTCTTCTTCTTCTTCCTTTTCTTCGTGAAATGTGATTCTCTATCAGACACCACAGCAATGTTAGGAGAAGAGATAATAATTTTCAGGCGTTCTCCCTTGCACTTTTGCTGTTTCTCTTCGCACGCTTGATAGCTATTACCGAAAGCTTGTTTGGAATGTATTTACATAAGCTAGTCGTAGTCCCTGCCCCTTACGTTGGACCATTTCCTGATTTGCCTCGCTAATGAATTCTGAAAGTTATCTATCGGAAAAGATAACTCTTTCTATGCCACACCCTTCTTATATTTCTCGCACCATTATTTTAAACCCTTTAACATCTGATATCTATCCCACTGACAAAAACACCTCTATCTCTTTTTTTTGGATATATTTAAATTATTTTTATTATTATTATTATCATCGTTGAAAAAGGGAGAAATGAATTTGGATGATGACGAGTCAAATCAAAGGATATCAAAATAAAATCAAATCAAATAAAATATACGTTAAAATAATAATTAATTAGCGTTTGGATTGTCTCTCTCTCTCTCTCTTCCTCTCTCTCTCTTTCTCTCTGTCTCGTAATTTTAAACGTGTACGAACGCCGATGTAAACCTATGTATGTAAATACACCTACCACGTCGTTCACGTTCATAAGCGCGCACGCATACACAATACGATCCATGGTACACACGAGCGACCTTTAAAGAAGATTTACGAGGAGGACAAACGTAGCAGCAGCAGCAGTAGCAGCAGCAGTAGCAGCAGTAGCACCAGTAGCACCAGTAGCACCAGAACCAGCACCAGAACCAGCAGCAGCTAGCAGCTAGCTACGTTGCGATACGCGCCAGAGAATCCGCTCGAACTAAATTCCAATAACGAGACGGCGACGCGGGATACGAGTTCGAATCTTTATGCGCGTTTCGTTTTCGCGTATCTAACGAAAAAAAAGAAAAAAAAAACACAGCGTTCGGGTTGTCCCTTCCCGTTTCTTCCTTCTTTTTTCTCTCACTCCGTTTTCTTCTCTTTTCTTTTTTTTTTATTATTTTTTTAATTCCTTTTCTCGTTGCGACAAAAAAGAAAAAGAAAAAAAGGAAAGAGTTTTCTATTACGGAAAAAAGAAGTGGTACGCGTAGGTACGCGTATCTAGAAAAATATTTTCACTATCTCTCTCTCTCTCTCTCTCTCTCTTCTTTTTTTTCTTTCTAATTATCTACCTCTATCCGCCCGTAGATTTATTAATCAAATATTGTATTCGAGTACCCGTGTAATATTTTTAATTGATTCTTTCGTTTTTTCTATCATCTCGTTTCGTTCGTATAATAATTCTCGTTTTTACATAAATTCGTTATTTTAATCATCTCATTTTTTATTCATTTTTATTGCACATACATATACATATACATATATATATATTATATCATATCTCACGCGAAGTTTTATCTGTATTACTCATTGAACACATATATTCGTTACCTGTTTTTTTTTTTTTTTTATTTTTTATTATCTCACGCGACCTTTTGACTTTTTATTTTTCCTACTTTTAACATAAATTCATTTCGCGATAATTAAAGTTAAACCTACCATGTTTAATAGTATCAACCTAAATCAATTGATCGCACTCTTTCTCTCTCTCTCTCTCTCTTTTTATTACACACATAACGTGTCCCTTCTATACCACCGGTATATTATCTTTAGGTATGAAAAGTTCGTAGAAGAATAGTATGACCCATCTCTCTGTTGCGCGTAGGACGACTCCTCCTGGGTTGTTCCGTTTTATGGGTTAGGGTCAGTCGAAAGGCGCGTAGTAGTAGGCAGTAGTAGTAGTAGTAGGCAGTAGTAGTAGTAGTAGTAGTAGTAGTAGTATGACGGTATTGATCTCTCTCTCTCTCTCTCGCTTGCTCTCACGCGTTCGTAAGCACCGTTCGACTCGATCCTCTCGACGGCCACGTCGTCTTCGTCAGCAGCTGCCTCTTCCCGATGGAACTCGAGAATCGATCGTCGTAGAGAGTCGCAGCTATTCCGTCGTTAGAGGAGGGGGTTCAGGAGGGTGAGGAGGAGGAGGAGGAGGTGGTGGAAGAGTTCGAACTTAGGAGGTGAGCGAGGTTGCGAACGGGGCTGGAAGCGTGGGCTTGAAAAAAGGACACCCTTTCGTGGAACACTCGTTTGGAAATATGGATCCGTGAAATGCCGAGTTGAAAATCCAGAACGACGATAGAAATAGAAGGAAAGAAAGAGAGGGTAAGAGAGATAGATAGATGAGAAGGAAAAAGATAGAGAGTATTATCGCGATTGGGCCGGTGGTCTCATCAGGAAATCGAGCGAAATCGATGCCCCGATCTGTATAGTGGAAGAGAAGAAGTTTCCTGATAATGCCCAGTATCCGTCATTAAAACGTTTTAATACGGTACACGGTTTGGGTATTCGAATATCTGTTGCCACTATTGCAATTGTTCGAAAATTCTGAGGAATCGTTTAAAGTACGTAATCGTTCGGAGTACGAATAATGTATGAACGTATTTATCCTCGTACAAATTATTCGAAATTATTTTTTTCTCACACGGAGTATATAACATTCTCGTCTACTTTTAATAAGTACGATATTTCGAATGGAAAATAATGAAAATAAGAAAAATAAAATAGACCAAGGTTACAGGGTAAGAGGGAGGAGAAGAAAAATTGTACCAACAGGAGCGATCATGTCGAACATAGGCGAAGAAGTTAAAACGAAATAACGGGGAAGAATTCAAAGTGGATGAGAAAAGTAAGGTAGGAGTAATCGTATCTAAGGTATTTACGAGGAAAATCTCTTACCGCGACATCACTCGATGCCTGCAGCTTTCGCACGGGAAATCCACGGGAATTTTGCGAGAACCTTACCCGATAAATCTTATCAGGGATTCGTCGAAGAAGACGGAAGGAAGTAGTAGAAGAGGTTCGTACGGAAGGTCGGATCGAGGTTAGGCTTCCTTCTTCTCCCACGCTGATTGGATTCCCGAGGGATATTCATTTCGACGTTGTCTTTTTTAGACGGAGTAAAATAGAGAGAGAGAGAGAGAGAAAGAAAAGGAGAAAAACAGAAAGGGTAGTAGACAAATTTCGTGGGTGTTGAAAGCATAAGGCGAAGGGGTTGGTTAGCTGTTTTGCTTCTTCAGTTGCGGATGAGGCCGAATCTTTTGCCTTTTGTTCCCAATGTCAAAGCGGCTTATGAAAGTTCTTTCTTTCCTTTCTTTCCCATCTTTCTTTCCTATCTTTGTTTTCTTTTTATTTATTTATTTTTTGTTTTTTTATCCCCCCCCCTTCAACTCTCCCTCACCCCCATTTTTCCTTCCCTTTCTGTTACTCTTTTTAACTTTTCCCATATTTTTTCTACAAACATCCCTTCTGAAATCAGTTTGTAGATATTAGAGAGAGAAAGAGAGAGAGAAAGAAAGAACAGTCAGCAGGATCATCTACTTCTGTTACCCAGTCCCCAAGATAAAGACGATAAACCGACATTATTATTGTCCTTTATCGGACAGCCTGCAAGATTCCCTATGGGACACGTGTGACTTACGATCTTCCGTATCTTGATACTCTCCGCACATGATACATCGCCGTAGGACATTAAATGCCTCTCTCTCTCTCCCTCCTCTAACTCTCTCTCTCTCTCTCTATGTCTGTCTCTGAATATAATAGCGGCTAGAAGCGTCGAAATATAATGCGGGTCACCAGGTGAGGTAAATGATAATAATGAGAGCTAGCAGGTCTTTTGGGATTTTGCTATTGTTCAAAGTTTTCGACTTTAATGTAGAGAGAGAGAGAGAGAGAGAGAGGGGGGGAGGAATGAGTATGATTCAGAGATCGGTTAGACAAGGCACGTTATTTTCCATGATAAAGAAAATATGTTTTAGTCCGAATTGTCATGTGGGTCACGGTGAATTGTGAAATCGAATTATAAGAAATTTGGAGCAATGATATCGACTGCCTCAGGTGAAGACAGAATAATAGAAAAGAAAGAAAGAAAGAAAGAGGGATGAAGAGATGAAGGAAAGAAGAAGAAGAAAGAGAGAGAGAGAGAAGAATAGTGAACTGTAAGATAAGATTTCTTCTTTGCAAGTGGTAACATCAACGTTTGCATTGTCGGCCATTGTGTTCGATTCGCTCGAAGAATCAAGAGAGAGAGAGAGAGAGAGAAAAAGAAAAAGAGAGAAATTCAGAAAGAAAATGAAACGGAATAAGAAGAAGTATTAATATAGGCGAAAGAAAGCAGACGTTTATCGTGTCACCGGCGTTTCTCCTGGATAGTTTGCGAAATCGAACAGTTTTGAATCGGCGATGAGAGCCGAATTAGCCCGAACGCCCTCGAGCGTGGCTCGTGTAATCGATTCGAAATAGGGCGAAGTATACTTTTCTTTTCCTTTCGAAAAACCTTCGGGGTTGTCTCCATTTGAATTAGAAAAAGAAAAGAAAATAAAAGAAAAGAAAAGAAAAGAAAAGAAAAAGAAAAAAAAAATGAAAATCGTAGAGCGGAATCCTTTTCTATTTCTTTCCCTCTATATTGTTTTTTTGTGTGTGTGTCTCTCAACGAGTGTCCATTCACGAAGGTCGGAGGCCCACTTTCGCGAGCCATTTACCTCGCGCGCCAACCACCGCCAGCTTTTTTTGCTCCTAGCTCTCCCTTTTTCCTCCTCCTCCTCCTCCTCCTCCTACTTTTTTTCTTTCTTCTCTTTCTATCTTTCTTCCAAAGCTGAGTTTCCACGCAAAACCACAGAACGCGACGGCTTGTTGCTCGGGCACGCTCCTTGCAAACTCGTTCAAGCACCTGAACGTTAGATACTTTCTGACCTTTCTCGTTAGTGTTGCTCTCTCTTTCTCTCTCTTTCTCTTTTTCTTTTTCCTTTCTCTTTCTCTTTCTTCTTCGTCTCCTCTTTCTCTATTCCAAGCTTCGTCTTGTTTGTTCAAGAGCTCCTTCTTATTCCACGACGTACGTTAAACTTTTCGAGAACGGGTAGACGTAGAAACGACGAGTGACTCCTGGAGATAGCATCCTTCGTAATTGTTGAGTTTTCTCCTTGATATTTCCTCCTCTCTCTCTCTCTCTCTTTTTCTCTTTGTCTTTCTCTTTCTCTTTCTCTCTCGTAAGTCTCTCGTTTTCATTCTAAACGAGATACCCGCCGACAAAAGTTTACGAAAGCAGATGTGCACCCACGTAGAGGTATTCTACTCCTGATAGACCTTATTCGTCTCCACCCTCTCACTTTTCTTAAACTTTTGGTAAGCTTCTACAGTTCGGAGGTTTAATACCCACCTTCCGTGGGTATCCCTTCAATTTTCTCTAATTTTTATTTTTCACAATTTACTTTTTTAATTCTTTCTAAGTGCACCAAAAAAAAAACGTAACATCCCCATAATCATCATCATCATCATCATCATCATCATCATCATAATCATCGTCGTCCTCGTCCTCGTCCTCGTTTTCATCGTTCTCGTCGTAGTGCTCGTAATCCTTTATATTTTCATTTGTGGGCTGTCGTATCTCGGAAAATATACGACTTAGGTGAGATGAAAAGTTCGCGAGGATAGGTTTAGAGCTCGTTTTCGGCCTGAATTTTCTTCTTTTTCATTCGAGGATGAGCGGTACGAGTTACGTCGGAGCGCGAGAGTAGGTTCGTGTCTGGAATTCTAGCACGTAGGAGATCGCGAGGGGCAGCCAGAGGGTATACGGGGGTTGTTTGAATGGCATGCGAGCAGCAGGTCGTACATACATCGATCGTACGCCGCTGAAACGCTAGTGAATCGTGAGACGCTTGCGTAATCGAACGCGAGGGAAAGGGGCTACCATTTCTACGACTCTCTCTCTCTCTCTCTCTCTCTCTCCTTCTTTTACTTTCTCTCCCTATCATATTCTTTCTCTCTCTCTCTCCCTCTCCCTCTTTTTCTCTCGGAAAAACTTCAGAACATTCGATCCCTCGCATATCGTATACACCGTGTATAATATCGTTTTTCTCTTTCCTAATGTGTTACCTTTAAGTTTATTTAAAAGCAATATTTTATATTATTTCATTTCGATTGTTTTTTTATTCGATCAATTCCTTCTTCTTTGTTTTTCTTTTTTTTCTCTCTGTTTGTATATTTTTGTATATTTAATTTATTAATCCCCCATTTCGTTAAAAGGCAAACAGCTTTGACGCGAGTATTGTTTTCCGTATAAATGTACGACTTGTATTATATGGGTCGTCAGTAACGAAAGGGTTAACGAGAACGATCCCAATTACGTTAATTCTTTTATCGAGTAATTAAAATGAAAAAAATATGGGGAATCTTGATTCGTTTAATTTTCATTAAATATTTATTATTTTTATCGTAGAAGTTTTGATCGTATTTTTTAATATATGGGAAAGTATTTGTAATTCGATATTCGATGCTCTCTCTCTCTCTCTCTCTCAATTATTAATTATTTCGTTATATATTTTATTTATTTTTATGAATTATATAAAAATAGATATATTTATTGAATTTCTGTATTAAATCGAAATTTGATCGGTAATATTATTTTAATTATAGAATTATCGACGGACGATGATTATTTATCTTTACGGTCGGTAACTCTACGCTTATCTTTACGACATTAAACGGAAGTCGGTAATACAGCCAAAAAATACCGACCGAACATTAAACGATGAAATTTAACGCGAGATGACTATACACCGTCCGTTTTCAGAAATGATAAAACTAGAAAGTAACTGGGTAGTTTGATCATCGCTCGAAGAAATAAGCCAGCCGGTTAATCGATGATTTCCTGCTGTATTATAGCAATTTACATTAATTATTATTCTTCTCAAATCTATTATTTTAATTAAATCCATATGAACGATTATCCGACATTGGAATTAAAATAATTCATCGTAAGAAATATGATAATAATAATTATCACGTCTCGTAGAATGATTATTAAGATTTCTCATGCATTTTTTGGCGTTCTTCGTCGTCCAATAAAAATCTACGTGTCGAACTTAGATAAAGGAGAAAGCCGGCACATTTCAAAGGGCGGACTGACTACGTGTATACACGTGCGTGACTTATCGATGAGCCATTCCACCTTTCATCGACGGTTAACCAAAGTCTTTTTGAAAAGTGGTTAAAAGAAAAAGAAAGAAAGAAGAAGAAGAAGAAGAAGTAGTAGAAGAAGAAGGAAAAAAAAAAAGAAAAAAAAAGGATTAGTATTCGGCGCGTGGAATCGAACGAGAGAAGAGAGAATCCTATCGAGAATCGAATGCTATCATCGAATAGCAAACTATAAAGTGTAGTAGTTGTGCGCGGTGGGCTGCTCTGTTGGGCATCGCGATGTCGAAGCATGCGCGCTGATTTTTCTTGCTTGCGTTCACCGAAAGCTCATCGGTAAATAATTGGACGTCGGACGGAATCGACGGACCGTTTCGGTCCTTCTTCTTCTCTCTCTCTCTCTTTCTCTCATTCTCTCTTTCTCGGCTCCATAAATCAATTAATTTTAGCCAGTTCGATATGCCGGATCGGGCAGCGAGAGCAACAGCACCCCTCTACCGCTAATTTAAATTCTTTCGGAAGCCTTTGGAATCGGCGCACACGGAGAGCATATACGAGAAAGAGAGAGAGAGAGAGAGAGAGAAAGGGTAAGGATGGGTGATAGGAGGGAGGCCAAAAGCTAAGCGGTCGCGCCGATGTCGAACCCAAAGTCCCGTCGTAATATCCGCGAGAACGGGAGAAAGAAAGAGAGATAGAGAATAAGTATGAAAGAAATAAAGAAAAGGAAAGAAACAACGAAATAAAGAAAGAAAAAGAGAGAGAGAGAGAGAGGATGGATCGCTGATTGGCGAGCGTGCGGAGTGGGAGGACGGGCGGTCGAGTGGTACTGGTGGGAGGCTAGCCTTCGGAGGGTGCCCTCCGCGAGACGAGGAGAAAGATCGAAAGATCGTAAGAGAGAGAGAGAGAGAAAGAGAGAGAGAGAGGGAAGAGGAGAGAGAAAAGCAGACGCCACCTTAAGTATTTCTGATCGAATTCCAAATGGCTGGTTCGTCGTCCGGTCGGTCGGTCGGTCGGTCGGTAAGAATTCGAATCATGACGAGCAAATGGACGCGAGTGTGCGAGAGAGAGAGAGAGAGATGGAAGGAGAAAGAGGTGGAGGAGAGAGAAGGGCTTCAGGAGGAGGAGGAGGAGGAGGAGGAGGTGGCTCGACCGCCGATCGGCCGAGGAGAGGCAAAATAAGCATCGGTGAAAACCGCGACGCAAAAAGCAACTGTGGCGCGTTGGCTAGCGCCAACCATCCGGGGCTAATCAGTTCGCGGGTCGATCGATGAACCCTCGATACTCTCGCGAACGAAACGACCAAAGACGTTTTTCTCTTCTTATTCGGCTTTTAAACGACGAGCTTCGAATTTTCCCTTCTCTATATATACCTATATATTCGAGTCTTCTTCTTCTTCTTCTTCTTCCTCCTCTTCTTTCGCTTTTTATCTCTTTCTATTTCTCTCTTAGTTTTTTTAATCCCCCTTGTCTTTTCTCTTTTCTTCTATTTTCGCGTTATCTTTTTTGTGTTTTTTTTAATACGTTATTACTCATACAAGTTCTTATTGTTATTTTTGTATAAACTCGTTAAAATTTGAACGTAATTAGAGACACCTTTTATCTTATCCATCTGTGAGATAACAACGAGAGTAGCTTGAATTTCAACGTATTAAATGTAACGAGATTTGACTCTTTTAAATTTCGCGTCAATTGCAAGTAACGCGCGATGGTAGAAGTCGCTATTTTTTTTTTAAATATAATAATACGAATTACGAATGTGCGTTGAAAAACAAGACAGAGAGAGAGTGAGTGAAAAAGGGAGGGAGAGAGAAAGGGATCGATAATGACGTTAACAACGAGAACATTTCTCTTATGCATAGCATCGACACCCTCCTCGGGGGAGTTACGAGACCACCCTTCCCTTTCTCTTCCTTTGTTCGTTGCATCCACTGTCTCTCGACTTCGAGTTTTGCATACGTCAGTGTGGCAGGAAAAAAAAATAAATCATCTATGGTGGTAGGGCCATGGGACACGCGCGCGCGTTACTCTCCTCAGATTATATCATTCGTATCGCGCGTTCATATTTTATACTTCAATATTAATGCGCCACTTCGTTTTCTTTTTTTTATTTTTCTCTCTCCGGGATTTTTCTTCAACTTGATTAATGCATGCAACGTTTCTTATACGCGTTTAAGATAATTTTTGTCTATACATATAATACATTTATCGATTCAAAAATAAATATTCCAAAATGTTACGTTTTCATTCGTTACCTATATCCAAAAACGATCACAATTATCAAATCAATTAAAAATTATTTCTAATTTAAACAACAACAACATACGAACAAAATTATGAACATGCGCCTCTGTACGCTTAGTTAAATTATTAAATTAAAATGAAAAAAGAAAAAAGGGGAACGAATAATTTTGTATAATTTTATTCGACAAGTTTGAAAGATATTCTTTTTTCGGGTGATTGACCTAGGATAATAAAAAAAACATTTCATTCTCGTCGGTCTCTCTTGAAGAGAGCGGAGTGCATACTCTTCGTAGGATTTCTTTCTCTCTCTCTCTCTGTTCGTATGTCGAATGCCGTCGGGTTTTCAGTGACGTAATCGATTCTATTCCCGTTTAAAGCGCGCCGATTCCACGGTGCTCCTTCGAAGGAGGAGCCTTCGGAGCGAAGCGTGCCGCCATTTTGTGTCTCATCCGACCCGTAACGACCGGCACAAAGCGCATCGCGTGCAAGCTAATGAGAGTAATCACTTAATAAAGGCGGCCTTAGGATCGCGTGACGTTCTTCTTCTTCTCTCTCATCTTCTCTTTCTATCATTCATTCCTTCTCATTCTCTTTCCTTCTCTCTTTCTTTTTTTCTACATTTCTCTCTTTTCCTTTCTTTCGATCTCTTCTTTCCACGAGAGAGCAAGAATCAATATTTGATTTTGAGGTTTCTCTTCCTCTCCGGCTCATTGCACTCCTTGTTTTTCCTTTTCTCATTCTTTTTATTCCTCTTCTTATTCTTCTTCTTTTTCTTCTTCTTCTTCTCCTTCGGTTACGGCCGAGAGAGAGAGAGAGAAAGAAACGATTCGAATCGATCTGCAAGTATTTCGATCACGGTTTCTTTTTTTTAACACCGATATATTATGTATAAAAGAAGGAAGTATATCTTATGAAGAAATTGACAGATCGAATCGTTCGTCGAAGACATTGTAGAAGAGATATTTTCTTCTCTTTTCTTTTCTTTTCTTTTTTGTTTTTTTTTGTTCTTATACAGGACGTGATACTTTTTAGATTAAGTATTACGATGATAATATTATAAATATGATTATTTTATCTTACGGAAGAGAATAAATTCGTTAGAGATACTTAAGATAATTCGATTCGTTAGAGATAGAAGATAAATAATTTAAATACGAAACTTTGATAAAACGTCGGTTTATAATAAAAAAATTTAACAAAAACATATGTATGTTTATATGACGAATGAATAAATTCGTTAGAAAATGTGTCGAACGTTAGTTTACTCTTTTCAATATTTACGAACGGACAAAATTATGCTAAACAATCGTGTCAGTTTGTCGAATTTGTTTTCTACGATTAAAAAAAATAACCAAATAGATTTTATATGCTGAAAGAATAAATTTACGATCAGTCGAGTCGTCTCGCGTGAAAGAAAAAACAAAACATATCTCGGAAAAGTTTAGTCACCTTATAAGAACGTATTCTAACGATCTAACTAAATTCTATACCTCTGTTTACTTTTTTTCCAATATTCTTTCGGAACAGAGAGATAAACACTTGAGGCAGTTACGATTCGATCGTCCTATCGTAAACACGTGCTCGTGCCTCTTCGAGAGAATACTTTGGACGGTAAGAATATTATTTCATTTAATATTTCTACGATTTTAAATTAATTATTTATAATTATTAATAATTAATTATTAATTATTAACGTTCGTTTAGCAATTCGAGTTGACATTGTCTCGCACCGTTTTTTATTACTTTCTTATCAAATCAAAAATGAATGTATCATAAACAGCCGATTTATTTTATTAATTTTAATTTAATATTTTTTTAATGATTGTTTATTATATATATATGTATGTGTGCGTGTGCTTCTTTTCAGAAATATTAATTGATATCTTACTGTCGTTAACGATGAACGACAAACGAAAATCTCTGTTAATAGATTGATTAATTGTCGATAATTTTGTATTATTAATTAATTATTTTTTTTAATTATTTAACAAGCTTCTTCAAACATTTGATTAATCGTCGTTAACATTAGATTAATATTTAAACAACTTTCGATAATCCAATCTTCAATTTTGCTATCATTTAAAAAATAGAATTGCAATTGATTTAAACAGATGGTTAATTGTCAGGAAACGGGGATAAGAACGAAGAGACGGAGGAGGAGGGAGTCGTTTCGCGTCCTAGAATTTGACAACTGTTTTCCGAGAAATTCTGCTCTGGCGATGGCGTGTAAATGTTGAGATTTTTGTTCTTTTATTCCAAGTCGATCGCCATATCTGGTCGCGAAGGAATCGTACGGGCCGAGTTTTTGTTATTATTTCCTTGCTGGCGAGATCTGGTAACGATCGGTTCCCACATGGTGGAATTAGCATCGTGCCGTCATCAGTCACTCGTTTTGACACGCCGAAAATAAATAGTCCGCGCGCTGCCACCACGGAGTTCAACAAGGATGGAAAATGAAACGAGACGTAGCGCATTCATATGCGAGAAAGAAAGAGAGAGAGAGAAAGAGAAAGAAAGACAGAGCGAGTAAGATAAAAAAGGGTAAAGGATACGCACAAACACAAAACCCGTTAGATTCTTCGACTATTTTTCTTCGTCTTTCTTTTTCACCTCTTTTTCTTATTCCACGCTGTTATATATGTTTCGTTTTACCAAACGAACGAACGAACGAACCAACGAAAGAAACGTACCGACAATTTTCGTCCGTGAAAATGCGATTTCAGACATGATTCGCGATGATTTTCCACAGATGATCGACTCTCTTCATCATCCATCAAATCTGCGATGACGTCCGATGAAATTTGGTAAGGAAGAAAAAGAAATACCATTTATGTATATATCTACAGGGTGTCTTAGTTTCCCTTTCACAAAATTTAACTAATATTTTCTATATGATATATGTATTGCGATTTATGTTATTTATTAAAAAGATTATTTTGATTGTTTTATTGTTCGATATTATTACATAGGAATACAACACATCGACGATACAAATTATAATTACAATTTAAAATATGTTGTTCATTGTTATTATTTATTACTTTAATAGCAGCGACGAATTGCAGTCACGAATCTTTTAATTTGTCTTTGAAAAAACGTTTTCTCTCATTGTTTTTGTTTTCCTACAAGTAAAAATCCATTGGTAAAATATTAGTGGGGATTTTGAGGGATCGAAGAATTGACCGAGAAATAATAATGAAATATTTCATAACCATTCTGACTGCTATTTATTAATTAGAAAATTAAGAAAATGTTCATTTAATTTTTTTCATGTATAAAATAATATCCTAATATGTTATGATTGCACATTGAAATTAATTTCGGCACGAGAGTTCTTATGGTACGTCGATGAAAACACCAGTACCACTTTTGTTATAACTTTTTTAACGCGAAACATTTTATCTTATTTTTATTTATAAAATATCCCGGTAAAATTGTTTTCAACCCTCTTTAAAAAAAAAAAGAAAAACCCAGTGACACCCTGTATAATAAAGTGAACGAAGGAAGTCCCATAGAATTTCGAGTAGTCGAGCATAATCGAGCGCGAATTTTTTCTGGTAAAAAAAGTCCATTTGTCATCCGTTTTGCTTCGTTGAGTGTGGTGGGGTGGAGGGGGGAAGGAGGGGTATAGGGAGGGATTAGAGAAAAGAGTACACACTATTTTAGAGTCTTGGAAGAAGTCACACTTTTTTTTTTTTATATCAAATATTCCTCTAATCCTTGGAATCAATTTTTTGTCTTCTCTTCAAAATTCTTTTCTTCTCGTATCATCATCGATCGACTCTCGACGTAAAGAAATGAATAATAAATTCGTTCGACGATTATTATCTAATTTTTTGTTCTCTCACGGATACATCGAACAGTTTGAAAATGAAGGAATTGTGAGAATTCGAACGGATATATTTTGTTTCGAATAAATTTTCAAGCTTGGAATCGTATTTGAATTGAAAATAAAAATGAAATCGTGACGAATGAACTGGCGGGACGGGGATGAGGAGGAGGGGGGGGGTAAACCGACAACTATTAAGAACCAGTCGATTCCGTAATTTCCAACGGGATGAAACGGAATTTGTCGGTGTTGAGTGCCGTACGAGAAACGAGAATAGATGAAAAAGAAAAGAAAAGAAAAGAAAAAAAAGGGGTAAACGTACGTAGATAACAAAGAAGGGAAAGAAAAAGAATGGAAAAGAAGAAAAAAAAATAATTGTAAAAAAAGGAGAGAAGGATGGAAAGGGGTAGAAAGTAGTTGTATATGGTAGGGAGAGACCTACCAGGTGAAAATCAAATTTTTCAGACACCCGGTCCGTACAAAATTCTAATTTGACGTTGGAAACTGACGTCGAAGGGGTAAAAAAGAGAGAAAAAGTGGTGGGGGATTGTCGAAGGTTACTTTTACCCCTTGGGAAAGGATTTTTACGTATATAATAAGACTACCCGGCGTGCGAGTTATGCGAAAGGGTGAGAGGACTCGCGAAATAGGGATAAAGAGAAAGAGAGAGAGAGAGAGAGAGAGATAGAAAGAAAAGAGAAAGAAGAGAAGTCGTAGAGAAAATGATAAACAGGGTGAATCTTATTCAAATAGAAAGACAAGATTCAGGATTTAACGTAGGAACCCCGGTTAGTGTTATACCTACCTAACCTAATCTAACGCAACTTTAGGTATATACCTGAGTCCTGGGAAAAGGGCTTTCTCGGGACTTAGAATTTTTCTTCTCTTTCTTTCTTTCCTTCCTTCCTTCTTTCTTTTCTCTATATACGCTCTTTTTTCTTCTTATTCCTCTTTCTTTCTTTTTTTAAGTATCAAGGGGAAAATAAAAGCTATCGCGGGAGATTTAAATAAAAGAAAAAGAGAGAGAGAGAGAGAGAAAAAGAAAGGTAGCTAGGTAAGCATATACAAGGTGCAGCTGGTGTAAAAAAAAAGAAAAAAAAAGGAAAAGGACGCAGCACACGTGAAGACAACGAGAGATGAAAAGAAAAATATGCTTGATCATCGTACTTTGCTTTTATCGTAATGATCGTAGAGTAAAATATTTCTTTTTTTTTTTACCGTTAGTATCGTGTCGTCTTACGCGATCAACGATAACGAATGAATCGAAAATCATTTTTCGAAATTTCAACGTTACGTAATATTAATTTAATTTTATTTCTATCTTTTCTTCTCTTTTTTTCAAAATTACAGATCGTTCGGTGAAAGAAGGAAGAAGGAAGGAAGGAAGAAAAGATTTCAAAATGGACGAGGAATACGACGAGGATGATCAACCCACATCGTTTCGATCTTTTCGTTCGGATAACAATTTTGAATCGCACGAAAGTATCGTAAGAGAAAGATGGATGGATAGATATAGGTGAGGTAAACGTCAAACTCGATCTTTTCGTATGGATAATAATCGGTAAACCCGTAAACCCGTTTTTCAATAATCGTCAGAGATATCGTCATCGTAAAACGAGATAAGAAATTTATAGTAACAAAAAAAAAGAAAGGTAAAGTAAAGAGAGAGAAAAAGGATAGAAGGTAAAAGAAGATTGTTCCAGTACGATTCGATGGTGGAAAACGTAGTGAAAAGGCTAAAGGTGAAATAGCGTAAAAAACATAGAAAATCTCTTGAGAAAACACAGCTGCCAATGTGTAGGAGCTTCCTTCTCTCTTTACCGTTTCGATCGCGAACAGATATTTCTTCTTCTTCTTTTTCTTCTTGAAGAAATTTCGAAGGGCAAACACCAACACCACCAACACCACCAGCACTATCTTCGCGTGATCGTTATCCTTGATAAAGAAAAAGATAGAAATAGGAAAAAGGGGGAAAGTAAAAAAGAAAAAAGAATCTGGGAAGCCGTGAGATGTCATCTCGTACGATTTTACCGTTCATAAGTGTATTATATAACCTATTCTTTTCTTTTCTTTTCTTTTCTTTTCTATTTTTCTTCTTCCCTACTTCCCTCCTTATTTCCTCCTTTCATTTTCTTCCAACTTTACGTCGATATTCTTGCGCAGTACAGGGATTCAAAGGGTTTCAAGTCCGATCAAAAAAAGGGGTTACTATATACAATTTTTCTTCTCCCTTATTTCCTCCACCTCCTTCACCCTTCCCTTTTTTCACTACCTGCCCCAGTGTTTTCGCTTCTCGGGTTACTAAAGACGCGGAAATCCAGAAATCGCGAAGGGTGTGGGACCTTATTCTTTTTTTATTTTTCTTTTTTTTTTCATTTCTTCCTTTTCTTCCCCTCGAGACCACGCGATCGAAGTTTCTCTCTCTCTCTCTCTCTCTCTTCCTTCTACTTTTCTTCTCTCGGAGACTCAGTCGAGGTCCTTAACCCCTTTTTTACTGTCAGCTGCACGTAACAGCTGTAAACCCTACTGCAATCTCGAAAAACGTCCTATCAAGGAGCCACTATATTACTACGAGCATATTATATATACGTAAGATTTTCTTCTCCTTTTTTTTTTTATTATATTTCTTTTCTCCTTATATATAAATATACGTATATATGTCGTATATACTTGTCATCGAGCTCGTCCGCGATATTATCCGCGAACATGACGAGTAGCGTAATTCATTATTCCTCGAACGATCTCTCGAACGACAATTTTGCACGCAATACTCGTACTTTTTAACATTTTTTCAAATCAACCCTTCGAAGTATTATATTTTCGCGTGTACTCTTGCTTAGTTATATATTTTCCCCTTACGCGTGTGTTTCTCATTTTTTTTTATTTTTATTTTTATTTACATCAATAACGTTTAAGAGCTTTGTAAAACGTGTAACACGTGTACTCCTCTTTATCTCAATAATAAAAGTGTAGGGATAGATTTTCATTCGTAAAGGAGAAATAATCTTTTGATATGTTCTCTTTCTTCGTCTAACAAGAAGTAAAGAAACGAACGAACGGTAACCGAGGAGGGGTGCGGCGGGGGTGGCGAGGAAGGTGGAGGAGGGAGTTGGGGGAGAAGGAAGGAATGAAAAAGTCTCACTTTGAAACTAGGACGCGTGATCCCTTCAGCTCAAAACGTGACTCGCGTGAAATTCTCGAGATCTTACGAGTCGCGGCGACAAAAAAAAAAAAAGAAAAAGAACAAGAAAAAGAAAAAGAAGAAGAAGAAGGAAAAAAGAAGAGAAAAAGATAAAAAGATGAAAAAAGATAGAAAAAGAAAGAAAAATCCTGTTTCGAGGATCGTGGATCGGCTTAGTGTCGTCTATGGGTTTTAATGCGTTGTGTGTGTATGTATATGTGTATATATGTGTATGTATGTACATATGTGTGTATGTTGTACGAAACGAAAGCCAGGGAGAGAGGAGGAGGAGGAGGAGGCCAAGGAAGAGAAGTCGCTGTAAAAATAGAATCAGATAATGGAAAGTACCGAATGGGATGCTGTGCCGTCCGTCCGTCCGTCCGTCCGTCCGTCCATCAGTCCGCCCCCGTTTCATCCCGAATACGGATGGAATATATATGAACGGGGATTTGAGTTCCTTTTTTCTATTTCTTTTTTCCTTCCCTTTCATTAATACCCAAAGGTCAATGACACTTGTTTATCATTCATTTTTATACGCAACGTTTTTTATATTTATAATTAGTGTTTTTTTTTTTCTTTTCTGTCTCCAAACTCGTTAATCCATTTTTTTTTTATAATATTCTATTTTTTTTTGTTCATACGCGAACAAAATAATGAATCGATTGTTAACAATTTTTGTAGAAATCACTTTCTTAAGTATCGTAGAAAAATGATAAATGTCATAGGATACTTTCTCGATGTTGTATGTAAAAATTCTATGACACTTGAAGTAACTTCATTTTGTTTTCTTTTCAATCAAATTTTATTAAATATCCTTTTCTTAATTCTTTTCGTTTTAAAAATCAGTGATTATTTTTTTAAGTATAAAATACGAGTTTGTGTCATGGACGAGTACTTGAAGTATTATCGATTAATTTATGAAAAAGATAGTGAAATAATGGCAGAGAGTAAAGATCATGAGTAAACTCTCGTGAAAGTTTCGTTTATTATTTACAGGAAAACCACTCGAATCGTTCACAGCTCGATCATATTCTCTCTCTCTCTCTCTTTCTTTTTCTTTCTCTCTGTTCGTTTACCTCGAAAAACTTAACTCTACTCTACTTCGAAATACCATCGGGTCTCTAAACCGCTTCGCGTCGTCTAGTGGCTCTTTCGATTTGAAAAATCACGTGCTTGTACGACCACGACTGGTAAGTCTGTCGTTCTATATCGAACCAACCCGACGGAACTGTTACATTGGCGTAGGTAATATCGATCCTTCGCGTATATATCATCTATCAATTCTTTCGATCATTAATCATGATATTTAAATGACAGTAAACGGCGTTCATATTTCTTCTTAAATTATTATTTTAATTAAACGTTTACGAACGCGTACAATTGAATGACGAAAATTACTGCCGAACGTATTGTCGCTAATCGATATCGTTTAAGATTTCAAAAAAATAAACAACACTTTTATTCTTCTTCTTTCTTATTCTTTTTGTCGATTAAAAATTCGTTTCAAAGTTGAAATTTTGAATGAACGTGTACGAGTATTCGAGTGAACGGATTTAATGGGACAAATATCGTCGATCACGAAAACGCGTGTTTCAATTCTGTATTGTGTGTTCTACGCTGATGCACTTTTAGCATTATCCAGCAAAAGCATCCACCAGCTCGTACTCCTCCGTCATTCGTTGGGAGGCCTTCGGAACCAAAACGCGCCTTCGATGAGATAGCAGCGAGTTGAGAAACAGCAGGCTCTCTATCGGCGGCCCTTCTTCTTCTTCTTCTTCTTCTTCTTCTTCTTCTTTCTTCTTTCTTCTTCTTCGACCATTCCTAAGAAAGAAACACGCACATGGCCCACACCGGTGGGGACTTATCGCTCGCTACACAATTTTAGATTTCCAAATACGCAGATTCTTGGCCGTTGAACCCTTCCTCTGTTTCTTTTTATTCTAACATCTACTTCAACTTTTAAAGAAGAAGCAAAAGAAGAAGAAGAAGAAGAAGATGTTAAAAGTATAGTTGGAAATAAGAAATTTGTCTCCTAATCCAGTTTGTTATGTTCGTCCCATTTTTAATCTGGCGAATCGTAAACCGAACCATCACTTAAGAAAATCAGTTTCATCCGAAAGTGAATGAATGAACGAGCGGAGGCAGTCTCTCATTAACTCGACAAATTCTTTAACGTCGAGTTTATATTTTTAAATCACTCGAGTCATCGCTTGTTCACACGATTTCTCTCTCTCTCTTTCTCTCTTACTCTCTCTTGACGAAGGAAAAGTGGAGGAGGAGGAGGAGGAGGAGGAGGGCGAAGAGGGGTGTTTTTTTAACACATCTTCCAAAGGAAGGATAGAATCTCGTAAAAACGTGGCAGGTTGTGGGAAGCGTGGTAATTTGAAAATATATTCCATATTGCTCGTAGTATGCACCGTTAACGCACCCCTTACTTAACTTTTTTTTTTATCTTTTTTCTTCTTCTTTCCCACTCCAACCAATCTAAGAATCTCCACTTTTTTAGAGAGGGTTGGTAAATTTCAGTTTCCGCCTGCATTGCATTTAGGAAATGGCTTTGTTTTGGTAATTTACCGCCGATATTTTGTGCCCCGTAGTGTCTTGTAAAAAGAAAAATAACAATTTTTTTATTTTTTATTTTTTTCTTTTTTTTTTTTTGAGAGACCCTCCCTCCGTTAGGAAAAGTGTAGGATCGTGAGAGGAGGGCAGAGGGAGGAGGGGATAGTTTTGGAGAGGGTGACTGCAGGGGGTGAGAAGGATTCATACGAATCGATTAATCATTCTCGCCCTTTTATTTACCGTCCTACCTGATCATCCATGTATATATATATATATATATGTATGTTTTTTTTTCCTTATTTTTCCCGAACCCCCACCCCTCCAAAAACCCCTCTTTTTTTTCTTTTTTTCACAAGCATCTCGCCGAATTTTCTTTCGTTTCACGGATTCCACTTTCGATTCGTTCGTTCTTCCGATCGTTTTTCTTTTTCTTTTTTCCATTTCTCTTTCAGACTTTTTATCGTTTTTTTTTCTCTTTTTTTCCCAGTTCCGTCAATCACGCTCGCGAGAAAGATTTTGTTCGTCATAGTAATCGAAGGAAGAAGATGAAGTCAAAAGTGTGTGAGAGAATGAGAAAGAGAGGGAAGGAAGGGGTTTTCAAGGGTAAATCACACGAACAACTCGCAGATTCATCATCGATCATGCGCCAAAACCCCGTCAAAGAGTTTCCTAGCTAGCGTGAAAATTTTAATGATCGAACGCCATGAGAACAATTTTTAATCGTTTCTTACGCAACCGATGAACCAACCGATCCGTTCGTTTCTCTCCTCTTTCATCTTTTTTTTTCTTTTTTCTTTTATAACGCATCTGCTATCAAATCTCTAAACCGTTATTGACTATTCCCTTTTTTCACAAAATTCTCGGCCAATTTTTCAACGTTACATTTTCTAAATCTTATAACGTTTTAGCCCCTAATCTCGTTTATCCATCCGTTTACGCGAACTTTTATTCGTCTTTTTGTGAAATTATTTCCAGACACAAATTTGAAATATCTTCCCACGCGATTCGTAATTCATTCTTCAATCGAGAGAACACGAAACGAATGCACACTGCATTCGTAGTTCCCAAAAAGTTGTTCGTACGTGTGTTAGGCACAAAAAAAGAAAGAGAAAGAGAAAGTAAAACGACGAATGGGAAGAAGAGAGTTTTTATCAAACCGGAAGTCGTTCTCCCAATCCTACCACTTTCCTAGAGGTAACCCTTCGTTTTCTTCTTTTTTCCCGTTCATTTTTTTCGTTTGTTCTTCCTACCCTATAACCATTTAAACTTTTTGTTTTCCTCATACGTTCCAGGTTGTTAAGGCGTGGGAAAAAACTTATGCTCTCGTTCTACCTACTACTATATTTAAATTTCATCATTAAGTTACGTGTTTTTCTTGGCGGTAGGAGGGAGGAGGGAGGGGGGAGGGGGGTTCGCGTTTAGAAATAGATTAAAAATATGACCCCGAGAGACTTATTTAGATATTTCATCTTTACGTCACACTTCGTAAAGGTTTTAATGTTTAAATGCGAGTATTCTAAAGGATAAATGAAGAAGGAAGAGAAATCACGGGGAGAAGTAGTGGCTCGTGCTCGCGAACACGCGATTAGACGCCTTCGAGCTAATTGCATAGCTGCCTCGTGCGACCACGATAATTCTCTCCGACCGACCCCCCCTTCCCCCTGCCCCCCACCTCCTCCTCCAAGCTCCCATCAACTTCGCAAAACTATTCAACGTATTCCTTAGCCTTTCCCTTTCGAACCGTTTCAATGGCATTTATAAAAGCTCATTTTTTGTACCTAACACTTTTATTTATTTTTATTTATTCGTATGTACTGGTAGAGAATATGTTGATAATCTTTTTCGATGGAAAAAAATAATACTCGGACACCCTGTACATACGTCGACATATCTGATAATCTCGTACGGATTTAAAGCGAGATAAAATGTCGAGAATAGAATCGTATTATTTTTATAATAGAAATCTGTGTGTATAGAATCTTGGTATCAATGTATCGTTCGAATTTAAACGCAAAATTTATTATTACTCGTGCGTTCGAGTATGCGTTTAATTATGACGTTGGATCAATTTATGTTTAAAAATAACAAGATATTAATATTTGATGATTTATTTGATATTATTTATCGTTAATTCATTGTCATAATTACTCGATAAATTGATATTTCGTTAAAGAAATGACATTGCATCTAAGTGTCGGATTTATCTCGAAAAGTTCGTACGAGGGGAAGGGGGACGGAAAGTTTTTAGTAAGATTTGTTTAAATAGATCATTAAATAAATTGAAATTTAATTATTAATTATACGATTGTTCGATAAAATGTCCTCGTCTAAATCGTTTTTCATATTAAACGAGATATAACATTGATATCGATCATTTAATTGAAGAAAAAAAAAAAAGAAAAAAAGAAAAACAGGAAAAAGAAGAAAAGAAAATTATAACTAAACAAATTTATGACTACGATAGTGTAAAGTACTTTGCATTTGATTTATGCGTATTAACTAATAACGATTTTAATGCTATTATGTAAATTTGCATAATGTACATTTACATAATGATACTAAATATGTATCAGAAATTGTTCGGTCTAAACCAATAATTAGAGTTAATTTACGCTCTGCGAATTCACGAGAGGAGTGATCGATTTGAAACGAACGAGCACCAATCGAACGGGAATCGAAAGTAGATCTTAATCTGTATATAAGCGAAGAAATCGTGTTATTACGATAGGAGAGGAGAGATAGAACCTCTTCTAATTTCGCATTTTATTTCTTCACCGTGTTGTTGTTTTTTTCTTTTCCATATTTTTTCTGTTTTTATTTTTTTCATTTCGCGCAAAGATTCTCTCCGGCGATTAGGATAGAACGAAAAAATAAAAAATAAAAAAAAAGTAAAAGAAAAAGATAGTAATATTTCGATCGCGAGTATTCGATAAGATAAAACAATCGAATTGTTTTTATAGAATAATCGCGAGAAAATCCGTGAAACGACGAAGAAATATATTTTTGGATTTTTTTTCGGGACGGTTTTCTATTTTTTTTTTTTTTTTTTTTTCTATAGAATTAAATTAAATTCAAATTTGAGTATCGCGTAACGAAAGAAAACAAAAAAGTGAATCGTTATAGTTACATCGATTTTGTTTTGTTTTGTTGTTGTGGATGGTGTTAGGATAAAAGTATCGATTACGTTCGAGGAACATTCGATGTCGATGATCTACCTGGACCCGTAATCCTATCGATGTTTTTATGAACGATCGTCGAAAAATAGTGAAAGGGAAGAAGGGTGAAAAAGGAATGGCTAAGCTGTCTCGTTAAATAGAAGGTAAAAAGGTATACATATCTGAATATAACGCGTGATAGAAAATAAATTGCGAAAATTTTGATCGATTCGACAACGTCCTTTCATTTTCATTTCAATCGATTTTATTATTCGTTCGGGAAGAAAAAATAAGATCGCAATAGGTCACGTTATTAACGTTTATGAGAAAAAAACTTGTCAAAATATATGCGACAATTACCCCATTTTCAAAAGACATTATTTCCTACAATATTAATATTAGAAAATATTTTTGTCGATATTTCGAATTACGCATTAATAGAATCGTAATAACATTGCCAATACAATTGTGAATAATAATTAAACGTGTATAAAAGCCGTAAAGATGTTTTAATATCCATTTAGAAATGACGGGAACCAGGGATATAGGTGAGACGAGAAAACGAAAGTTAATAGAAGAGTTAACTCGCAGATTTATCGTTGATCGTAGATCGACGAAGATCACGCATTGAAAATCGGTAAGATGTTCGACGTACGTGTTTAATTGGCTGGTATCGATGGCTAGTAGTCTCTCAAGGGGAGAGATGGGTGGTTGAGTGATCGGAAGGGTGGGGGGGGGACGGGAGGGGATTGCAAGCAATAAAAAAAAAAGAGAAAAGTTAAGAAAAGTATGCGAAAAGAGTAAAAAAGATCGAATTCGCGTTTCAGGATCATTTTCCCTGCACACTTATTTGTCGAGTGGTTGGAAAATTGTTATGGAAAATAGTACATAGACTGGAATAAATGAATGAATGAATGAATGAACGAACGAACGAACGAATGGGTGGATCGTCGTGTTTGTGGTTGAAAGAAGAAGGTTGATCGCCACTGCGAGCATTCAGCGATTCAAGGATCCCAGTTCGGGTTCTCTCTCTTTCTACGATAATTACACGGTGCGAGCTGCGAGTCCGACCAAGAGGAATATATGTTCGATCGGCCGGTTTTTGAATTATTTGAAAAGAGACGGAGGAGACCCTGGTATATAACCGCGATATTATGGTATCGCGATTTCTTCTGCCCTCCCTCTGGATCCTACCGATGCCCTCCTAGCCCTTTTTTCTCTTTATTTCTACCTCCCCTTTTTTGCTTCCCTTTTGCTTCGCTTTGCTTTGCTTTGCTTTTTTCTTCTCTTTTGTTTTTATTTTTGTTATTTTATTTTATTTTTCTTCTTCCTTCCTCCTTCCTTCTTTTTTCAGTGTTGTTCACAAGTCTGTTGGATCATCCGTTCGAAAATTGCGAGAACGTACGAACGAAATATATATTTCGAATTAACGACGAGTAAGAGGGGAAAAGGGCTACTACTACCATCGTTACTCTCTCTCTCTCCCTTTCCTCTCTTCTTACTCTTTTCTATTGGCTTATCGCGAAGAAGAAAAACAACTTTTTTAGATTCGATTTAAATATTACTCGAGAAGTACGCGACGATTAGATTAGATAAGGAAACGATATATCCAGTTTTTTTCGGAATCGTTTGGTAAAAGATTACGCGAGAAGTGTCAGTTTGTTAATCCGTTTGAAAGTGTTCGTTTGTATCGACGGTAATAGGGTTAGAAATAAATGGAAAGAAAGAAGAAAGAGAAGAGAAGAGAAGAGAAGAGGGTGGGGGGTAGAGAAATAAAGAGAAAGAATCATCATGGAATCGAAGCAAGTAGAACGATTAGCTAATCTTCGGTCTGGATCGCGAACATGGAGAAACGAAATGCGTTTCCGAGCCCACGATCGATTTTAAACCCTTCTCGACGTCATTACATCGGAGAGGCCTCAGAAAAAACAATAGTCTCCTCGAGCGAATGCTCGGTCTCTCATCTTTTTCTTCTCCTTCTTCTTCTCCTTCTTCTTCTTCTTCTTTTTTTTTTTTTGTTTTACCAATGAAATAAAGAGAGATGGTCGTCGCGACGAAACTACATCCGCCCTTGCTCCTGCAGATGTTATAATTTCGAAATAGCGTAATTTCCAGGCAAGGAAAAGGAGATCTCTGGCCTCGCTCTCCGGGTCCCCTTTGCTAGGGAATACGCTGAAACAAAGCGAAACGTATATGAGAAGAAAAAACAATAAAATAAAAGTAAAATAAATAGAAAGAAAGAAAGAAAGGAAGAAACGAAGAAAGAAAGAAAGAAAGAAATCGAAAGGAGAGAGAAAGAAATCGAAAGGAGAGAGAAAGAGAGAGTGAGAGGGAGGGTGAGAGGGAAAGAATCGAATGCAACGGATGTATCGAGGACAGAGGGTATACGAGAGAGAGAGAGAGAGAGAGAGAGTATAATCGAAAAGGGAGAAAAAGTATACTACTCGCGGAGAAAAGGTGGAATAAGGGTAATAAAGAGGGTGAGGAGAAGGGGGGGGCGGCGGCTAAGGGGGATCGCATCGGCATCGGCGAAAGACACAAGCACCGGCTTCGGAGATCGCAACAAATGACTGTGTTTAAACTTGAACGTGACAAAATTTAAAAATCCCGCCTCTGCTTGGATGAGAAAAAGGGGGTTAGGGAGGAATGCCCAGAGATAAACGTCTTTCTGCGACCTTCGCTCTCGTTTTTTCATTGGCATGCCTCGTATCATTTTGATCCATCTCTTATACATGTATGATTCATTTCAAATTACGTTTCCGTCCCGACGTTTTTATCCGTGATCTTTAATATCCATTTTTTTCTTCTCTTTTCTTTCCTTTTCTTTTCTTTTCTTTTTTTTTCTTAATCCAACAAAATCGTTCCTCTTACTTACTTAAGTTTTCATTTACGGGAACACGGTGATCGTTTGATAGAGAAAAAACGAATTATAAAAGCAACTTTTGTTTAAGAACGCAATAATTGTCTATTTCGTTTATAATTTTTATTCAAGATTCGAAATATTGTATTTTCGTTTCGTTTTTATTCATGATATGCATGTATGTATGATTCCTTTTCCATTTAACGTTTCTAAAAAAAAAAAAAACTAAAAATTGAAGCATATCAATGATAATTCTCGTTCTTCCCAATCAGGTTTTAGCGCTTATTCGGGCGTGGGCGTCTTTTCTTTTTTCTTTCTTTCTTTCTTTTCTCGTTCGGTTTTATTATTTTCTTTTTTTTTTTTCCCCCAAAGATACGGTCGCGAGTTCCTTTTAACACGACTCGCGGATTCTTCTCTTATTTACCCGGTTATCCCATCGGTAATTCGTGTTCGGCATACTGTAATTAAGGTTTAATTGGAGGGATGTAAATCTTAGCGAGGAGTTTGCGAAAGGGGTGAAGGAAGAGGAGTGAAGAGAGAGAGAGAGAGAGAGGGAAGGGGGGACTGGTTTCTCGTTCGGTGTAGAGAAAGAGAGAGAGAGAGAGATAGAGAGAGAGAACGGTGCTGAAAAAGCGAAGAGTAGCCGGCGCGTATTTCGATCTATAAATTTAAGGACGTACGCTTTCTTACGTATTATTATTGATTATTATAGTCCGTCCGTTTCGGACTCCGATAGCCATCGTATTTGCCTGTTGTGTATCGTTTCAGACCTATGTTTCTCTATATAGAGGAAGGAAAAAGAGAATATCACGAGTAGAGGAAAGAAAAACAAGAACGGGAAAAAGAATATTCAAGTGTGTTCGGTTCGGTTAGGTTTTTAAATCGATACCTACGAGAACTCTATCTAGAGATCGATATAAATAAATAAATAAATATAAAAAAGTGGGTTTTCTCATACGAAGAACGAAAGGATCATCTCATCAAAGAAGAATACATCTCAGTGATATCATTCGAACGAGAAAAAGGGATAAAATTCTTCTTTTATTGTTTTCTTTCCTTCGTTTGGATAAGCAGGGAAGTTTCTTAAGAAAGTGGGAAGGGGGGAAAGGGTGGAGGAGGAAAGGGAGGGAAACGAGCAGGGTCAAACACCCCATATAGTGGCTCCCTATGACTCTGGAGTTTCGTGATGGTCTCTCTCTCTCTCTCTTTTTCTCTCTCTCTTTATCTCCCTTTCCTTCTCTTTCTTTCTTTCTATCTGTTCGGTCAGATCTCGTCGGCTGGAATGATTTTCGAAATATGATTAATTGCCCTACCGTGGCATTTCTTTCCACATAGCAGTAGTAGTAGTAGTAGTAGTAGTACCACCAGGCCTTCACTTCCATAGCGATTGGAATATTTTTCTGCTGGTAACGTTCCAAGATAGAAGCCGTACCAATTCAGAAAACGAATTCTTTTTCGAACTTTTAATCTTTCCGTGTCCTCGTCCTAGTAGTCCTCCTCGTCCTCATTTTCGTCATGCTCATCCCCCGTCGTCGTCGTCGTCCTCGTCGTCGTAGAATTCTACTAGAACGAGTTTTCGAAGCCTTTCGTTTCTCGTTAAAAGCCAGAATCGATTGAATGAACGAGAAAGGGTTGGGGTGAAGGTTGGGTGGGTGAAAGGTATAAAGTAGGAGAGAATTCGAAGGGTTAAATATTAACGACGTGAGATTTAGTAGAGTCATATCACCTCTCAGACTCCCCCCCTAACCCTACCCGCCCCCCACCCTCTCTTCCTTTCTTTTACTTTAATTTTTCTTTTTCTTTTCTTTTTTTCTTTCCTCTCGAGAGACGATATAATAAATTCGAAATTAACGATCGGTATCGTTAACGACGATTCGCGACGATTTAAACGCAGGCGTGTCCCATAGGACAGATAGATCGATCGATCGATCGATCGATGGATCCAACCGATCGCACGACGATTATTATTTGCAACCCTAAAACAATGACTTCTCCTTCTGGCTCTGACTGTACTGCAAAAGTCGAAGTATTGGTAGTAGTAGTAGTATCATAGTAGTAGTAGTAGTAGTAGTAAAAGAAGAACCGAGAATAATAAGAATAAGAATAAGAATAAGAAAAGGAGTAGAGAGAAAGAAAAGAGACTCTTTCTCATGATGTATTAGTTTTAACGCATACAACTGTGGCAACCTTCGTCTTTCGCCTCTCTTAGCCATTACAATGCGTCCGGCTCTCTCGACTTCGAGATATCTCGAATCGGAGCGCGTTCGATTCATTTAAGAGATAAGATCTTTCGTTCGAAATATGAATATTATATTATAAGCGTGGTCGGTGCTGGTTTCTCTTCTTCATCTCCACCTCTTCTTCCACCTCCTTCTTCTCCTCCTCCTCCTCCCTCCTCCTCCCTCCTCATCCCTCATTCTTTCTCTCTTTCTCACTCTTTCTAAATATGTATCCTTTATCTTTCTTACTTTCTGTCAGACCCAATGTAACCACATATGTATATATGTGTGTGTGTGTGTTTGTATCGTGAGATACCAAAACTCTATAGGCTTTCTTCAATCCGCTAATAAAACTCCACGAACGACTACGGTTAACCCTTATTATGAAAAAAGTAAGGAAAACGATCGATACGATTAACTATCGATAAATCGAAGACGCGATAGTTAAGAAGACCGTGGTTGCATTCTAGCCGGCAGCGGCGGACGACGTATCGTAAATCCAATGGAAGAAACGTCATCCCGTCGTCATCTTAATAATCTCGGTTTATCGTGCGTTCCAAGTTACGAATTCGTTTTTTCCATTTAAGATTTGCGAAGAGAGACCGATGGGAAAGACAGATTTTTATCTTCTACGAGTATTACCAATCACGCGTATATTGAAAAGACAAAGATGAAAGAAGGATGATTGAAAAATAAAACGAAAAGGGTCGGGTCGGGTGGGAAGGGGGAGTGGGGAGGGGGTAGTTAGTTAAACCGATCAGAAACCTTATACAATGTAGTTCATTTAATAATGCAGGACCCACAAGACGTTTATGTATTAAAATATATATATAGACGTGAGAAACGACGTAAGGAGCCGCAGGGTGGAGAGGGGGAGGAAGAGGATTGAGAGGGGTGTAAAGTGTCTAAAGGAAAGAGATAGAGAGGGCTAGAAAGGGAAATCGTAGGACGTGGACGAGATAATAATAATGGATGATCGTGTATTACAAGCTATAAACGTCAGTTGGATCGCGTTTGCGTTTTATTTTCCGCCGAGCGGGCACACGCGGGTCCTCTCTCTCACTCTCTTTCTCTTTCTCTCTATATTTCTCTATTTCTTTCTCTCTTTCTTTTTGTGGGTGTGTATGTGGCTAGAGTACTGTAAGCGTAAGAAGAACCCAACTCACTCGGCTCCGACTTTATTTTAAACGTAATCACTTTACTGCTGCCTTTTAAACGGCATTCTGATCGTGGAGTACGGCTTCTTCTCATTTCAAGTCTCGAATATAAAGATAGATCGTTTCTTAGATGATATCACACACGCGGTCTATGTTTTGTATATTATTTGATTTATTTCATCAATTTTTGGTGTCTTTGATTCTTAACGAAGTTAGCAGTGTATTTTGATTATTTCTTTTTCTTTTTTTTTTCTTTAACGCGCTTCGAAAGAGATTTTTTTCGAAAATTGTAATTGAAGGATCAAATTAATTGGTAATTATGATAATGTTTTATATAAGTTAAAACAATTAGAAAAATTTTTTTATTTCTATATTATAAAATAAATCGTAAAATTGATTTTATTTTTTTTTATTTTTTGACTTACGTTTGTCCAACGTCATATAATTAATGAAATATATTTATTATATTCTTACAGAATATATGAACGTAAAATGTATTTAACATGTAATTCTGAAGATAATTGAATTTATTACAGTTAATTCGATTACGTTAAGAATAGGTGAGGTATATTTAATAATGACAGGAAAAAATCCCGACACAAAGTTGTAGAACCGATCGATATTCTCATGGATCGGTTTTTCTCGATTGTGTGCGTGCGCGTGTGTGTGGGTGTGTGAGCGTGCTAGTGTTGGTCCCAGGGTCCTCTCCTCTCGTTGCATCGAGCGGAAAGTTCGACGTTCGATTCTCCGATTATTAACGCGGGTACGAGCACGCGTCAAAGACGCACACGGGGACTTGAAGAAAAGAGATGCGAGCAGCTCGAAGATCGGTTGGGCACGTGTGCCTCGCGAGGACGAGTCCTACAGAGGGCGGGAGAAGGGTAAGGAATAAGAAGAAGGAGGAGGAGGAGGAGGAAAAGAAGAAGAAGAAGAAGAAGAAGAAGGGGCCCTTCTCGTAGGGTCCGTTCTTCTTTGGGACCCGGGCGCTCCTTCATTTTTTACTTTCAAAAATCATGACGATGCTCATTTTTCTGACTCGTGAAGAATTCTTCAAAGTGACGTGTAACCAAACGAAGCAACCCGACTTTTGGGTAGACATACACATGCGTGTTCGACGATAGGAAAAAAAAAAGAAAACGTATTAAAGGATCACTACTATCCTTTTTATTCTCGATCTCGTTCGAATACTTTTTTTCAAATTTTACGAAAAATCATTTTCAATATTATTTTAACAAAAGAAAAAGCAAAAAAAAAAAGCAAATCATCTTTTCCCAAACATCTTCAAAAACAACAATTGTTTCTCGCAAAACACTGGACAACCGAGCAAGTTAAAAAATTAAACAAAATAAACAAACGAGAATCAATAGAGAAATTGCAAAGATTTCCCTCCTGTCCCCGAGAGGAAGGGCAAATTCTCCCTTTACCCTCCCCCCTTTTCCCTCTGGTCTTTCGATGGGAGTTGCTAGCGCGTCCTTTGTAGCACGGAGTTCCACCCGGTATTATCGTGATTATGATTATTCTAATTTGTTCCTTTTGCTGTGGGCCGTGGACTCGAGAGCGGCGTTTGAGCGGCAGGGCCCATTGTTCGATTATTTGAATATCGAACGTACGTGGACGGACGGGAATCGATTCGTGGGGCCTAATGGGGATTACACGGCCAATCAGCCTTTGGGAAGGTCCGATCTCCCTCTTTCTCTATCTTCATTCCTCTTTTTCTCTCTTTTCTCCCTCTCTTTGCTTCTTCTTTCTTATCTCCCTCTTAACTTTGTGTACGAGCTTTGGTATTCAAAGATACACATATACACACACACACACACATATATATATATACGTACCGAAGCCAATAATGATTCATCGATAAACGTCTTCTACCAAAGCCGATCGAAGAAATTTCAAAGAGCTCTTCGTACGTTTTTCTTCTTTCCGTTTTTTTTTTTTCTTTTTTTTTTTCTTTTTCTTTTTCTATCGCCAGAATTCTCATCAACGAACATAAGTCCGTTCGTTCGTTCGTTCGTTCTTTTAACGAAGTAAAGAATTTTTCTCGAATACCGTGCGATCGATGGAAAATCGTCAAGTGGGTTTACAACCAAGGACATTACTGTGAGAAATCACTCCTCTCTCTCTCTCTCTCTCTCTCTCATTCATTCCAGCGAAGAAAAAGAGACGTTCGGTCGAAAGCACCTGACCGTGATGGATTATGTCGTGTCTCCGACGTCCTTAAACGTTTCATCCTCCACGCATCTGCACACAAACACACACACACACATATATACTTACTACACAATCGTATAACCACCACCACCACCTTCTTCTACACCTTCTTCTTTCTTTCCGTTCGACGAAAGTTTTCTTCTCTCTCGTCGAAGGCATCCTTCTCAAATTTATCTTCGCGTTCTAACAGTGCGAGAAATCGTTAGGATCGATAAATGCGTTTCTTCGTTGAATGGCTCGTTATCGGCCTTGAAACAATGAACACAGAAAGAGAGAGAGAGAGAGAGAGAAGTAGAAAGATAAAGACGTTATAAATAGCATTAAAAAAGAGTAGAAGAAGAGTGTATATGTTTGTGGTAGTTGTAGTTGTAGTAGTAGTATTAGTAGTAGTAGTAGTAGCTCGCAATTACTGGTCAATCAATGCATATTCATATTCGAAGGAGTCGTTCCCGGAATACAAAAACTCTTGGTATCTTTCTTCTTCTTTTTCACATTCGGTACTACCACCACCATCATCACGACCACCACCATTACCCCATGGTCGTTGTCGTTGTCGTTGTCGTTGTTGTTGTCCTCGTCCTCGTCGTGTTAGTCTCTTGGAACGAACACGAAGCTGATTCTACCCACGCACATACGTATACTCGCATGTTTCAAAGAGGTTTAGGTGGGGCGAGGGGTGCTGGAGGGTGAGGGGGGAGGGGAAAAAGAGGAATCAAGAATCGACGAACGATTCGAGAAACGCAGCGGAAGGATTCCATAAGGTTGGCCAAAGAGAACAAAACCCCGATCGGAGAAATTAATAAACAGAGAAAGAAGGTAGAAGGGGGGGTGCAGTGTTATTGGTTTGACAAGGATGAAAAACGCGTATATATATATATACTCTTTCTCTCTTATTCTTTCTTTCTTTCTTTCTTTTTAGTATTTTTTGTTGGTTTCTTTCTCACTCGGATAATCATTCACGTTCCCCTTCTTAATTATGCTTCTCTTTACCACTCGTTACGAGCGTTCTCGTATTTTTCAAAAGGATTTACAAGCCACCCCGACCAGTTTCGAATCGTACCGAAAATTTGCAATCGCGAATCGTTATTATTACTCTTACACGCCCATCGTCGACGCGTGTTACTCTTCTCGGAAGATCGTGGACAGGGTGATAATCGTGCCGAGTATTCAAAGAGAGAGAGAGAAAGAGAGAGAGAACAAGATTGAGAGAAAGAGTATTTTATAATCCCGACAATTAGATATATAGTGTAAGAGTATCGATGTATCTTTTTTTCTTCTTCTTCAAAAAAAAAAAAAAAAGAAAAAAGGAAAGAAAAAAGTAGGGTTGATATTTAATAGAAGGAGAAAAAAGGAAAGATGATCGAAGTAACATTTGGAATTTAACGTAAGGAGACGTATAGAGGAGGGGGTGGAATGAGGGTGGAAAGAAGAGATAGAAAGGAGAGATCCATCGACTCTGGACCGGTCCATGGCCGTGTCAGGCTCTGAGGCATCCTTTAAAATTGGAATAATAATGTTCTTTCATCTCTCTGAACTCGAAATGATGACTCGACGGCTTTCAATATTGTGGGAACAAAAATCGGTTAGGAAGAAGAGCTCGGCCGGTTTCTCTCCACCTTCTTCTTCTTCTTCTTCTTCTTTTACTTCTTCTTCTTCTTCTTTTATCCAACGAACGGGGAGACAGATAGGTTGTGTATAAAAAGGAATGAACATGAAGGTGTATATTAAAATGGCAAAACTCGCGTGTTTATTCTTATACAAGTATATTAAAGAAATAACGAAAGTGGAAGAAATTTCAATCAATAATATCACGTAGGGGGAATATCTTCTATGCGCATCTTACTATGTGCATTTATGCGTGCGTCTGCAGTTAAAGAAGATAAAGGGATTAAAAAAAAAAGAAAAGAAAAAGAATGAAGCCAGTCATCCCACGGAACATTAGATTGAGCTTGATTACGAGTAATTATTCCTACTGGTTGCCGCATTCGTACATCCTCGTAACGTCTTCTAACAGCGAAGTCGGCGATCATTTTCTTTGATCATTTCAAAGACTCTCTCTCCCTCTCTCTCTCTCTCTCATTCGATCGAGATGCGTATCGCTGACATTAACGTAACTTACCGTAAGAGAATAAAGAAGTCTCCGCTTGCAATCGTCTCTTACGTTATTTCGTGCGAAAGATCTATACATCTAGTTTGTATTTTATAATATGCAACAACCTTTTCATATTTTTTTTTTATCTTAGACCCTTCGTATTCCTTTTTCCTTTCGGTTGATTTGTATTTTGTTTCATCGTTTTTCTTTTCATCGAGAAAATGAAACGTCAACGAATTAGCCGATCGATTATTTTTCTTTTTTTGTGTTCTCGTTCCCGTAAGTGTTTCGAGGGTTTTAATAAATTGATAAATGTTTTGGATTAATATTTGGGGATTTTTTTTTTTATTTTTTTTAATTAAGAATATACAAGTACAGGGATATTGCAGCGAGTCGGTGTAAATTTAATTACAATTGATATTTGCTTTTAATGAGAAACTTGCAAAAATTCTTCTAAAAATAAATTTCTATTTCTTATAGCGATATTAATTTGATTTTATTTCGATAGAAATATAATAATACTTCGTATAATTCAAAATCGATCTTATAGTAATTTAAGAATCGTGAAATTATTCTATTAGAATAATTGATAGTTTTAAATTGACTCCAATAATGATCTAAGATTAATCGTAAGTCATTTACAATCGGATAATAAATAATTTGAAACTTTTATTTTATATTTTACTCGAAACAAAAAGCTAATGCAAAAAAAACGAACAACAATTTTTCTATATCCAACCGAAAGTCTTCGAGTAAAATACGGAGAACGGAAAAAAATGGTTAGAAATCGTTTTCGTCGGAGGTTTCTTCTTTCCACGATCGTTCGTGTCCCTCAGGGGACGTCCGATGAATAACGAACTCCTTTTCCACGCCTCCAAAATGTTGGTGATTAGCCGTGAAATATCGATTTTTGGATAGCAAACGAATTAGCAAGCGAACGGAAAGAAACTTAGTCTACATATTATTATTTTCTTATATTCCGCGTAAGTATACTCGATGACAGGCCAGAAAAAATGATTGAAATTAACCAAAAAATAACAAACAAACAAACAAACGAACAAAAAAAGTAATCTCAAATAAATTTGTTGCGGTTAGATAAGGGTACACTTTGCGCAAATAATTTTTCAAAATTCAACGACGTTTAATGGAACGTCAAGGACGAATATAAGAGTAAAAATGAAAGTTAAGGGAATGGGGGAACGTAGGGAACGATATACCCCTTTTCGAATCGCAAGTCTTTCTCGTATGGGAGTGGCTCGTTCGTTCGTTCGTTCGTTCGTTCGTTCTCTCGTTTGGATGGTGGTCAGCTAGCACGAAAAACGACGCGGCGAGAAACCGATTTGAGAACCAGTCGAACAATTAAACGTCGCGAAAGGAGCAAAACGGGAGTAGAAGTCGAAGTCCGAAGGGAGGAAGATGAAAAAAGAGTAGAAAGAGGAGTAGGAGGAGAAGGAGGAGGGGGAGGTGGTGGAGAGAGGGTGCATCATCGGCGAGAGGGATAAATAAGGAAAGAAGAAGTAGAAAGAAAAGGGAGAAGGATTTCGAAACAGGGATGAGAGAGAGTGAGAGAGAGAGAGAGAGATGGAAAAAAAGGATGAAAATCGCGGTTGTAAAATCCACGCGGGTTGCACCAAACGCAATTAACCGCTAAACCCGAATCCCCATAGGGGCCCGCTGCGGATGGCAAGAGGCAAGTATATAGAAGGCGCGGAGGAGAGTGAGTCGATGGAAGAAGAGACAGAGAAAGTCGACGAGACGAGGGAAAAAGAAGGAGATAAGGGGGAGAAAGAAGAAAAGAAGAAAGCGAAAGAGAAAGAAAGAAAGAAAGACTGAGAGAGAGAGAGAGTAGAAGAAGAAGAAGAAGAAGGAGAAGAAGAAGAAGAAGAAGAGTCTGGACCTCGACGACTGCTTTCGGTTCGGCCAGCCCTGCCAGCCCTTAGGGCTCCAGACGGAACGCTTTTAAAATTTATTGACAATCATAAATTTCGAAAATAAAACCTTATATTCGTGCGCGCTCGAGAAAGAGCGAACGCGAGAGGAAAGAAAAAGAGGGAAAGAAAGGAAGGAAGAAAGAGAGAGAGAGAGAGAGAGAGAGTGAACACCAGCACAAAGGCGCAAAGGCGAACGAGTCCAAGGGCCGAGTTTTGCACGAGAGTAAGGAGATTGTGCGACTCTCTCTCGCGATGAGAACAACCAGAATAAGAAGATGATGAAGAAGTAGAAGAAGTAGAAGTAGAAGAAGAAGAAGAAGAAGAAGAAAAGGAGAGCCCGTGTATATACGTGCGTTCACGCTCACGCACCTTTAGAATAGGGTTTCAACGTCCCTACGACGACTAACCCAAAGTTTCTTCTCTCCCTCCCTTCCCCTTTTACTCTTCTTTTCATACTCTTCCTTTCGATTACGACCACTACTCCCTCGCTACTGGCTCGAAATTTCTTTTGGTTTGCACCTTTCTCTACGGGGATGCTCGAAACAAAAGAATTTGTTTGTTGAAAAACCCGACTCTTAATAAACACATTTTCGTATCAACAATTTTTTACAACTTGATTTGTCGTTATTTTTCTTTTTTTCTTTTCTTTCTATCTATCTTTAACGATTAATAACGAGCTTTATATCTCGATCGAATATGTTTGAGTTCTTATCTATCGTCTCTCGCGATCGCAACAAAAAATCACGCGAACTAACGTGTTATATAGATCTTTTTCTTTATTATTATTATTATTATTATTATTATTATTATTATTACATAATATAATTAATCGCGAAACACGTTATTTACTCCGTCGTCGTCGTCTCGATTTTAATCTCGATTATACGCTAAGAAATAAAAAATGCGTTAGATCTCGTCTAGACGATTATTATTATTATTATTATTATTATTATTATTATTATTAGATCATTCTGGAGATATTTTTGAATCATCGAACGAATAATGCGTTTGCATTTATGCGAATAGCGTTAATATTGAGGGAAAAGATACGTGCTCGTTTTTTAAATGTCTGTCTGTCGTCGTATTGGTCGTTGTCGTCCTATCGCATATTGTTATTTGCTTCGATCATTTTTCAAACAAATCGAATTCCAGCTCGGTTGAGATTACAAACAGATACCGCTGGGCATACGCAAGTCTAACGAAGCGAAGATCGACGAAACCGCCGGCTACGATCGCTTATACGCAAGGGTGGGAGGGTAAGAGAGGGTGGGGGTGGAGGAGGAGGAGGTGTCTCAGAAGAGGTTTATTATGCTAGCTAAACGAATTACGATCGAAATGACTCGTACCCGTAGTCAAGCGACTAATCGATTAGCTTCGCAACCGAGGCGATATGTTCCCTCGAAGGAATCGAAATTTCGATTTACTTGCGATCAAATATTTGCACTCTCTACGATGCTGTTTTTCTTTTTCTTTTTTTCTTTTTGAGTCTTTGAAAAAAAAAAAAGTTACCAAGACGAATGATCCTCTCTTACGTACCAATAATATATTATATTATTCAAGATTCGTATTGTAATAATTGAATTGTTTCTTTATTAAATTAATATTTTTTATTTTTATGAGAAATTATTTCATTAAATACTCGTAGCATTGTTTATTAGTATATACTAATTATAAAATAATAGTTCAAAAAAAGGTATGGACAAAATTTGAAATATTAAATATCAATTATAATAGGGAATATTGAAATGAAATGAAAAATAAAAAAACAAAAGTATCGATCTTACTCTATTCCAAAAATCAAAATTACAATTAATTAGTATATCGTGAAACTAAAAAAGGGAAAAGAAAGAAAATAAAAATAATTTTCACGTTAGATATTTTTACAATACTTTTTCATCAAACCGCGTATACATTTTGATTTGTTAATTTTCGTAATAAATCGTTCACACATTAGTTACAGTATATAGTTGTTATATATTATACAAACACCAATGCTTGTTCTATCTAACATTAGACGAGGTTTATATCGTTGAATGGGTCGTAGGACGATCAATTTGAAGAGACACGTCGACACGACTCCTTTGTTTTCCTATTCTCGTTAGTCGTGTTAGTTCGTTTCCGCGGAGTGTGCTCTACCGTTCGTGCCAGGAATTATGTTAATCCTCGAAAGGTGGTCAAGAGAGGAAAAAAAAGAAAAGAAACCGAGAAAGAGAGAACGAAAAAGAATGAAAGAAAAAGAGAAAGAGAAAGAGAGAAAGAAAGAGAGAAAGAAAGAGAAAGATGATAGAAGAGGTGAGAGAGGATATGGTCGGTGGGGGATGGGGGGGAAGGGGGAAGTGGTCGACAACGTCGTCGTAGGGACGAAAGGAAGGGGCGAATTCATCATCGGTCCAAGTCAGGAATTATAACGGGCCGATTCATCACGACAACCTACCGATCCGTCATGCTGATCCACGTGTGCAAGCCGTTTTTGAATATCCTATATCTCTATATCTCGATTAAAACGACGTAATAATATCCGTGGTCCTGAATTCTTTTTTTTTTTACTTTATTTTTTTTCCTTTTGGTTACCAGTTCAACTATATACATTTTTTAAATAGATATTAACGAAAATTAGATTGGATGCTTTGAAACGTTTGATGCTTTTGAATTAACGTGTTTTATTTCTTTTCTTTTTCTTTTACTATCGGTCGATTCATACGAAATTTATTTACTAAAAAATTGTATACGTGTGGGGGGGGGAAACGTATGAATGGAAGGTTGTATAAATGTAACACGATCATTTCGAATATCTGCTTTATCGAATGTTTACCGATGATAGGAATTATCAATCGATTCATTTTCGACAGATCTCAAGTTGTATATAAATTTAATAGGAATAATTATATCGTACAAACGCGTATCGACAGAGAGAGAGAGAGAGAGAGAGAGAGAGTCAACTAATTTCAATATTATTTTTTTTCCAACTTATAAAAAAAGAAAATCTGAAAGAATGTATAAGATATTTCAATTCACCATAAATATTTCCTCCTCGACCATCCGTGCTAATTAGAAAGGAGAATTGAAAATATTTCTCAATAAACATAATTATACGTTGTGACATATACAATCCGTTCATTTTAATTGATAATTATTTTTGATATGTACAAGAACAACAACAAATTGACGAGACAATTTCAACTTACATTTAATCGAACAACTTTCGTTAAAAATTATGTCGCGTAATTAATACCTATGAGGAAAAAATTGAATACAACACACATTACTGTAATATTATTAACAGTAAAAATATAATTGACAAGATAGATTGAGAGCGTTAAGTTGTTAAGTCTTTGAGTTTGACGGGGTCGTTCGGTCGGTCGGTCGGTCGGTCGGTCGGTGGCCGATTAAAATGAACGACGTTATTCCTTCGAAGGAAAGGAATACGTGCGAGCTAACGTAAATACATTCATACGTAGATTCATACATACATACATACTTACGTATATAAATACGTAAATACATATATAAATAAATACATAGAAACGTGTATCAGCACAGCGAGTGCAAGCAGGCAGGCAGGCAGGAGGCGCGTAAGTGCGCATACCAGGAAACGGAAGTGACGTCAGCTCGCAACAGCTCGCAACGCAGTCCGCCACGGCATGCGTATTTATTCGTTCTTCGTTTATTGGGAATCGTTTGTTTGTGTGCGTCTCCTTCAGCAAAAGAGAGACTCCACCACTTCCCATTCATAAGCTCGCAACTCTACTCTCTTTCTCTCTCTCTCTCTCTCTCTCGTACGAACATATTTACACACACAGATATAGAACATACACATTGATACGTACACAAATCAAAGAGAAAGATAGAAAGAGAGAGAAAGAGGACTCCGGAGTTCTATCGCAACTTTCGCTGTCGATAACTCGTCTCTCTTTCTCATCTCTCATTCAAATGATTTCCTTCGTTTCTCGCGCGAAGAAATAAAAAGAGGAAATGAGAAAAAGGGAGGAGGAGGAGGAGGACTTCTCCTCCGTCGAATTGTAAACTATTTTTCAAGGAGTTAAATGAACTCTAGCCGATGGTTTACATTTCGTTGAAATAAAATAACTTTCGAGGTTACTTACTCGGAAACTTATCGCGTGAGATATACGAGGAAAGAGAATTGCCATTGGTCTCTCTCTCTCTCTCTCTCTCTTTCTTTTTTTCTTTTTATCATGATGAAGAGAGAGAGAGAAGGGGTAAAAAAGGAAAAAAAATATGAAAATAAAAACAAGCTATCCGACGTTCCGGGATAAAGAGATTCTCGTCGAAGGACAATAGGAAAGGATAAAAGGTGCGATAAGCGAATAGAGAGAGAAAGAGAGAGACAAAGAGAGAGAGAGAAGACTTTCGGGATGTTGAGAAGAAGAAGAAGAAGAAGAAGAAGAAGAAACTCTCGTCGGAGGCAATTTGATCTGTACGATCTACGAATACGTGGAATTGACCGCGTCTCTGAACGAACGAAACGAAACGAAACGAAACTCCTCTTCCTCTCGTCTCTTCTATTCCTTTTTTTCTTTTCTTTTCTTTTTTCTTCCTCTCTCTTTCCCTTTCCCTTTCCCTTTCTCTTTCTCGAAGTCACAACGCGCGTGCGAGAGGAATCGGATAACGTTTCGAATTAAGCGAAGCCCATTCACGGAACGGAACGTACGTGCGTTTTCTGCGCACGCGAAGACACGTCAAAATGAAGTAGGAGTAAAGAGAGGAATCCGATAACTCTGTTGAAATATTAATCGAGATTAATTATATAATATCGATATTTTAAATATAAAATTCGTCGTTGCGTTCCAATGCACGCGCACGCGCACACGCACACGCACACAGGTGTGTAGGTAGGTAGGTAGGTAGGTAGATATATCATATTAGTTTGTTTTTTATCATCCTACTTGAAAATCTCTTGTCGACGCGTTTTAATGGTCGCGTTAAATACGTCGATCGTCGAATGAATTATTCAAATATATATGTCATTGCGTTTGAATGATTCGAAGATAAGAATCTTTCGATAAGATTAATTAATGTCTAAAAAAAAATGATGAATTTTCTCGTACGATTATGCTTATCATACAAATTGTCAAAGATATTTCAATGTTTGGTAAGAAAGAAAGAAGATGACTGTTTTTTTACGCTTAAAATATCAACGCAAGATTTGCGGAAAATATTTGGTTTAATTTTGATTGCGCGTACACATGGGCAACGTGTGTATGGATATCGTTTTATTGCTTTCTCTCGCGTATTAAATGAAAAATAATCATATTGATTAGTCTTGGAAGTAGGCAGTCGAGAATCGATGTAAACAAAAATATATTGAATATGCATGCGACGAGGGTGTATGTCAAACACGAAGGGACCATTTATTTCCTTCGTCTATCGGCCGGTGGCCCTTATATCAGCCACCTTCTCCACCTTCTCTAATTGACCACGATTCGCGATCGCGCACCCCCTTCCCTCCCCCTCCTGCTACCATGAACGAGAGAGACGGAGAGGATCAGAGTAAGAAAGAAAGAGAAAAGGTGGAGAGGATAGGGCGGGCGCGATTTTTGAAATTTCAAATCCGGATTTGCGTTGCAGATGCAACAACAGCAGCAGCAGCAGCACCAGCACCAGCAGCAGAAGCAGAAGCAGAAGCAGCAACAACCAAGAGCCCGGGCAATGTCGCGGCCGCGGAGTATAATGTTTTCCTCTCAATTAAGCCTTAATTAAGTTAAAATTAACATCGTGGATTTCTCCCTTCCCCACTGCCTTCCGCGGAGCACCCACCTCGATTCCTCTCCAGCTTTGGGTGGCCTGCAACAAAGTACAGCCATTCTCAAAACGTTTCTTTGTTATCGATAGTTGGTAGCCTCGATCTTTTCGATCTTAGATATTCTCGCGAGTCTCTTTCTATTTTCTTGTCTTTTTTTTTTTGTCAAACGACGTATTATAATTCTATATAAAATTGTATTTAAATGAATCGTAAGCATTTAGGATAAAAAATGATTGTCTCGAAATTTTATTAAAAAGAAAGATATGAATTTATATGCACGAACTATGATATACGAATGTATATTTTAATGCATATCAATTGGAAAAATGATATTGAAAGATGTATGGGCAAAAAATAATCTAACATATGAAAAATGCATTTTTTTCTGGAGAATATTGTTAAAAGTATACGAAAGTCTATGGGAGTGTCGTTAAATCGATGAAATTTTGTAAGAGAATGTACGAGCTGGTGGCTAGCACCACCGCGAAGGTGTCCACCACCACCACCGCATACGTGTGGTATGGGTTATACTGGGAATCGAAAGCCTTCAGATAAACCAACCTTCATTAGGGCGAGGATGATCAGACAACGCGATGGCCAACGTTGCTGCTGCTGCTGCTTCTTCTTTCAGGGCTTCTGCCGTTGCTGCTGCTGCTGCTGTTGCTGCCGATGCTGATGGTTGGTGCTTCTGGTGGTGCACGGGTGCTTCACTACGACACGTATAAGACGCGAGGATGGACAAGAAAGAGAAAAAGATAGAAAGGGGGGGGAGAGAGAGAGAGAGAGAGGATGAAGGCACGTTCCCCGTGTGTGTCCCATAAGTGCCTCCTGTGTTCGCTTCTTCTTAACCATCGTGAGTCCCTTGTCGAGCGAGGATTATTCTAAAGGGACGCATGAGAAAGAGAAAGAGAATTAGAGACAGGTCGGATTAGAAAGACAATTCCGAGAGAAGATCGGCTACTGGAATCGTCGAAGAGAATAGCTAGCCAGCTAGCTAGCTAGCTGTTAGGTTGGATTTACCTATTTCTCTCTTCTCTCGGTACGAGGATAATTAAAAATAATTTGTAAAGAAACCACGAATAGACCTTGGCGCGAATATGCAAGAAATTCTTTTGACTTAAATGTACTTTCGATTTATCGAAATTGTCGAGGTTAAACCGCTGATCCTCCGTAGGTATTTGCAACCAAATGAAAAATAACAATCCGCAATTTACGTTGCTAATAAAGCTAACACGTAGGTAGATCGGATAATTGAAAAGTAACGTTAAGGGTTTTAGGTATATCTATAGTTTTAACTTCTTCCTCGTTCATTAACTAACGTTTTATCGCAATTTCCTAAACCGCAAAGATAGGTAAGCGTTGTAATAAAATATTCAACCAAATGAAGAAACTCGCGTGTAGGTGGACTCGCGTAATAGATGTCTCATCGGAGATAGAAAGAGACGATATAAGAAAGTAAAAAAAATAAAAAATTATACGAGGCACATATTTCTATAGCTTACTTATGAAATTAGAAAGAGAAATAAATTTAAAGTCGTACCTGTAACGATGGAACCGGTGAATTATGTTGAAGCGGAGTGTAACTAACGTAAGAACTACTAAACGTTAAGAAAGAGTAAGAAGAAACGAGGCGTAACGAGCCAATTCAGAAAGACAATTTTCCCGATTACAGTGTCCGATAGTTCGAATAGGGATTTCCAGGACGATTAGGTTCGTTAGAGAGGAGAGCCAATTTCCTTTAGAGAAGAAATAGCGTCGCTTCCAAAGGGGGAGGAGGACTCTCCTCTTTTGCGCGGTTACGTTCGTTCGTTCGTTTCTTCGTTCATTCCCGATCGTTTGTTCATTCTTTCTTTCTTTATTTATTTCTTTCTTTATTTCTTTCGTTCGTTCGTTCCTGCGTTAGTTGCTGCTGGTTCTATCGGCCGACTTTTAGCGGCGCGATTTTTTATTCGATGCGCGAGCCACGGTAATTCTATTGTTTTCACGGACTATTAAGTTTCCGGTAATGGTCGACTTCCGGTCTCTTACGAGTAAACTTAAGAAGAATATGAAAGAGAGAGAGAGAGAAAGAGAGTGTGTAAAAATGAGACAAGGCTCCACGAACGAGCGAACTCCCTCGAATGCAGGAAAAGGCGCGCCCCCAGCCTAATTCGGGCTTTAAAAGATTAAGGCGAGGCACCCACCAACTACGACGACAACCAAGACGACTTCTTCGACCTCCATTTCCATCGTGACCTCTTCCTCTTCTTCTTCTTCTTCTTCTTTTTCCTTTTCTTCTTTCTTCTACGTCAATTCTTTTTTTTATCATTTTTACTCGAGTACCTAAACTCTTCTTTTATAATTTCCTTTCTCACGTTTTTAAAAAAAAATGCTTACGGTGAATCACGAACTCTTTTTCTCCCTTAGGTTTAATTAGATTGAGAAAATTGTTAGGGTAGAATATTGGAGGATGATATTTGGAGGAGGGGGAGGGAGGAGGGTGGAAGGAGGGAGACGGTAATTAAAATGAATTTGATTCGATTAAAGTAGATTGAACACGCTAATCGATTGTAGATACGTTTTCTTTCTTTTTTCTTTTAATTTTATTCGTACGATTGAAATATTATCTCACATTCATTTTTTCCATTTATATTTTTTCTTTTCAAATGATATTTCATTATCATCGTAAATATCGTTAATATCGTCGACGTCGAAGATCAACGTGAAATTGTAATTTTTCTTGTAAATCTAAAGTATTTTACGAAAAGATTAATGATCGAGAAAAATATTTGGAAATCTTATCGTTCAAACGTAAAAGAATTTTTTAAGCAAAAATTGATTAAAATTATCGTCGACGTAGCGTTTATTGTATAATGTTTTTTTTTCTTTTTAAAATTTTGGTTCATACGAAAGATGAAAAGACGAATTGTCGAAAGAAAATAAAAAAAATCTTATTATTAGTTAGACTCTTATTGTTTTAAAGACGAACGATGAAAAAAGTCCCATCGTATTTAGCATAGGCACGCGATAAGCTAGAGATATCAGGAATGCATTTAATATATCCATATACGCCCACGCTAAGTAGCGAAACGAGGCACGCGTTATCGACCGTTCGATCCGCAATGAGCTGACCTTTGTAACGCATTATAAAAGATGTTTAGAGCTCTCGGCAGCAAACGCTAGAGACCTGCTCTCGAGTAATTCAGGATTATCGAGAACGCATTGTTTCTTAGTTTATATCGATCGATAGATCGAAAAGTGCATGTTACGCGGTATAATATTCATATTCACATTCAACTGTGTGTGTGTGTGTTACGTACAAATATTTATTTAAATACCAAACCTCTCGTATATCTCGTAAATTCAAAATAAGAAACAAAAACACAAATATTACAAAAAAAATCATTTGGGGTTTTTATCTTCTATTAAAAGAATTTGCGAATAAAATTATACGAATGTGTGAAACGTAGAGAAATATTTAATACCTCGAGTAACGTACACTATATAATTAAAAATCGAATAAAATGTAATTAATAATTTATAAATTATACGATCGTTTAATAAGACTTTAATATAAAACATGGAAGAACAAAAAAGGAAAGGGGGAAAAAAAAATGAATAACTTTCATTTTGAATCGTCCATATTCGCACCCACAAATAAACACATCCATCCGTTTCTTTTTCACTCGTTATCCTCCTCGTGTGTCTTTAGAGATCGGCTCGAAGAGAGAGAAACATACGCGCGCGCACGCATACATAAACACGACGGGTTGGTAGAAGGGTGGACGGGGGTGATGGGGGGAGAGGGTTAGGGGATACATAAAAGTGCCTATAGTCTTTTCTTCGTTTCGAAGGAGAGCGCTGAGAGAGAGAGAGAGAGAGAGAGAGAGAGAGAGAGAAGGAACGACGGGTGGGAGTATGAGTCCGGCTTAGGAGCGGGAGTGAAAAACCGAGCTAGAGGGAATGAGTGAGTGAGTAAAACTTGGTGGGTGGGGGGGAGGTAAAAAGAAAGAAAGAGAGAGGGATTTAGAGGGTGGGAGGAGGTTCACACAGAGAGGGAGCGAGCGTCCTCGGGAAGCCCCTCGAGGTTGGTCGGAAGTGGCTCCGCCTCGCGTCCGCCTCCAGTAACCCGATTGGATGGCAAATTCTCCCGCCTCGAGGCTCATTTGTTTATTAATGTTGTAATCACCCGCGTGATCCTCTTTTGTGCCCCGTCCTCCCTCCGACGTCTACTTCCACGTCTCTTCTCTTCGACGTCTCTTCTCTTCCACACACATACAAACACGCATACACACATACACCCTGGTCTCTCTTGTCTCGCGGAATGCGACCAGTTTCGTCTCGCTTCTTGCAAGCTTCTTGGCCTTCGACCGTGTTCTTCTTCTTCTTCTTCTTCTCTCTTTCTCGTTCTCGTTCTCATTCTCTTTGGTGATCTCGCGCACGCACGCACGCCTTCTTCTTCTTCTTCTTCTTCTTCCTCCTCTTCTTCCTCTTCTTCCTCCCCCACCACCACCTCGTTCTCCTCTTCTTCATCCTCATCCTTCTTCTCATCCTCTACGAACCGCGTTATCGCTCACGGTCTCTCGGTCTCGCTCATTTTCTACTACTCTTCTTCTTCTTCTTCTTCTTCTTCTTTCCCCCTTCCCCTCTTCGTCGTATCCTCGGAAGCGATTCTTGGGTCCTCTCCTCTCCCCCTTCCTCCCCCTCTCACCCCCCCTCTCTCCTTCTGCCGGCGTTGCCCGAAGCGGGTGGCTTCTTTTCCAAGCAACTTCGCGCCAACGTTCTTTCTCTTCTCTTTCTCTTTCTTATTCTCCCTTTTTCTCTTTTTCTTTCTCTCGATCCTCCACCTCCTTCCTTCAACTTCGTCCAGACGCAACCACCACCATCACCACCATCGTCAGCTTTCTTCTTTCTTCCTTCCTTCCTTCCTTCCCTTTCTTTTCTTCCCTTCCCTTCCTTTTTCTTTTTCCTCCCTGTCGATCGAGAAAAAGAGAACACGCGGTATGTTCTGCCCTCTTCGAATTTAAACGCGGCTCGTCGGGTGTCTCGTATTGCTTCGTAAATGAACGACCAAACGAACGAACGAACGAACGAACGAAAGAACGAATGAACGAATAAACGAACGGCTTTGAAACCTTCGTTGCTTTTATGCTTCGAAAGTAACAACGATAACGACTATTAAAGGATTATTTTCTCGGCTTTTTCATTAATACACATCGATCGTTTCTATATGGAGTTAGAATAATCGTATAAATACGCGTGTGTATGTCTATGCATAGATAGACATAAAGAAAATCTATTTAAAAATTGTTTAACGAATGTTTCAATGAAAAACATAACAAATTTACATCGGTCTATTAATTTTTTTGTTGCTATTCGAAATTGAAATAAATCATTAATTTCATAAATACGGGACTCTCGATCGATGAACGATACTAATCGTCGATAATAATATAGTTTGCGTTATGAAAATAATTTAATTTGTTGTTGCTGATGCACTGACTCTTCTTCGAATTCATTTTTACATACACGTATATATTTCTCGTATATAAGTGATAGTCATCGTTTGCGTATCATTACGCTTACGAATGGGTTATTATAGAATTATAATATTTGTTTTTGTTTTCTTTTTTCTTTTTTTTCATTTCGAAACATGAATATTACGTTACAGTGTTGTCAAAAAATGTGTGAGGTCCCACGATACTCCTACACTCCGAGAATACCTGTCAAAATCAATTTTGTGTTTTTCAGCTCGGATTTTTGAAACATCCTGTACATTTACAAAAGAAAAAAAGAGAGAGAGAGAGAGAGAGTAGTCTAACAATAAGAAAAGTTTGTTCGATCTAAATTCACGCTTCTCGTATTTCGATTCGTCGAGCAATTTTTAGGTTCTCTTTTCTTTTTTTCTACATTTCTATTTTACTCTCTCTCTCTCTCTCTCACATACTCTCGTCAAAATGTTTGCGGACGACGCGACGTTATGTTTGTTTGAGCTGTCGCGTGCGCTTACGCTAGTAGGAGACAGGAAATGTTTCGAAAATCGATGTTACAGGAGTTTACTCAAGCAGACCGCCGTTTCCAGTCGAAATTCAAGATGCATGGTGCCTCGTTATAGGACAAACCGACGTGGAATAACAATCTGGTCTCGCGCGTGTGTGTTGAACAAAGATAGATATAGAAATGTCTTATTTATATGTCTATAATAATGTTGAATAGTCAAACAGGAAAAAGATTGAATATAAGGTTAATCGTAGGAAAAAAGTCATTCCACGTACTACGAATAATAATTATATTATTTTTTTAATATTCAACTAGGGTATTATTATTTACATAATAATAAAACGTTGTATATAAGTGTGATATAAAAAAGAAACGATAAATAAGAAAAAGATCTTGAAGTAATAATTGTTCGAATATTAAATATGATTTATTTGCGTAAGTATATATATCATTAACGTATAATTAAATGAAAAACTTTCGACTAATTATTAATGTTCAATTAGAGGATAATAATTATTATATATATGTATATGTGTGTGTGTGTGTGTGGAATATCTCAATTTAAAAACAATGAGAAACATGTTTTATAACGATTTTTTATTCCATACCGCATAGGAATAAATCATATAATCGGTACAAATTATAATTTCAATTGAAAGTGTTGTTCATTATTATAAATATAGTATTGGCATCTACGGAGAATAGAATTGCATTAACAATTTCTTTTTTATATTTATTGATTGCGTTCATTCCTAATGCGTATTATGTTCGATAGACTTTTTCTTTCGTTGTTTTTCCGCAAGTAAAAATCCATTGACGTGATATGTGGAGATCGTGGGGGGTCAAGGAATTGGTCTTCTTTGACCTGTTCATCATAAAGGGTAAAGGTCATTTAATCATTTCTGTACTGATACTGCATAATCTACTGGACAAGCGTCCAATTGGATCCATAAATGTTGACGAAATAATAATGGAATATTTCATACCCATTCTGACTGTTATTCATTTATTAGAAAATTAAGAAAATGTTCACTTGTGTTAATCTTTTGTATAAAAAGTGAGATTAGAACATGTTACGATTGCGTATTCAAATAAATTTCGGCTAAGCGTTCTTATGGTGTGTCGATGAAACACCAGTCCGTTACCGTTTAATGAAACATTTTGGAATCCATTTTTTATAAAATACGTTGATAAAATATTGCCATTAAAAAACTAAAGCATCCTTTTTTGTATTTCACATACGAGGGTGGATCGAAAAGAGGAATTTGATCGAAGACAAATTTGTTTTCTATGTTAGGCTCAATACTTTTCTCTCGCGATACTAAAAAATCATATAATAATATGAAAAATAAATAAAAATATATTATTAGAGAGAAATAATCGATAAGTCAAAGAATTTGTCTTAAAACGTCACCATTTTATCTACTTATTAACTTACAATGATATAAAACATAAATCTGTGTTATAAGTACGCATATAATCGAGTAAGAAAGTTTAAACATGTCGAGAGCAAATGTATAGCATAAAACCCGCTCTGAAAATGATCCTTTCGACTCCATCGATTAACCGATAAGAGGAATAATCGACGAGCGTGAAATCAGATTTCACGTTGGGGTTCCTCGGTTGCGAAGGCACTCGTTTGATAGGATGAAGTAAGCATTTCGCGGGGACGCCATGGGAAGAAATTTCTTTATGTGTCTTTCCCTTCTTTTTGTTTCTTTTTCCTCTACCCTTTCGTATTTGATTTATTTATTTTTCTTCTTTTTCTTCTTTTTCTTCTTCTTCTTCTTCTTTTACGGACTGTACGATTTAGGTTCTTATTTTATACGCGAACTATGAAACCATATGAAGAAATATGATCGAGAAAGTGTGATAACTTATACTATATCGGTGCAACTCGACTTTCGTTCTTTGGGAACCGGTTGCGCTTGTTCGGTATTGTCTAACTTTGTAATTACAACACATATTCACTCTCGGAGACAAGATCTGATATTATTAAATTATTTTTAAAAATTGTTAAAAAAATAATTTAACGACAAAATATTTCTGAAATGAGATAACAAGCCTAATAACGGACGGTTATTAACGTTTATTTAATATTTTTCCCCTGTTTTTCTTTTTCAAATACAATCACCGAACAATTAAGGTGAGAAACAAAATTATGATAATTACCAACATAATTTAATATTTATCTTATTAACGTGTAACTGTTTCCAATCATTGCAACCAATATTCTGATATAATTTAGAAAAAAAAAAAAAAATCAATCGACGTATCTAAACAAAATGATTTTCTTCGATCTCTCTCGAATAGCTAAACGTTTGCGCGAATATAATAAAAAAGAAAAAAAAGAAAGAAAGAGAAGAAGAAGAAAGAAGAAGGGAAAAGAAAAGAAAAGAAAAGAAGGGAAAAAAAAAAGAAATGTTCGCCGTGTATAGTTTTCTTCTTTCCGCGTGTCCAGGCGCTCGACGTGTCCCAAATGTGGAATTCTTTGGCGAGGGCGTGGCGGCGTTGGGCTTCGTTGTTATTCCGAAATGACGAATCATAATGTATAATGCCCGAGCCTTTTTCACCGTGGTACGTGCGTGTGTCGTAGTGCACGTAGGTGCACCTGTCCGTGAAAGCAGCTTTGCTTGTAAGCGATACCTTACCCCTTAACCCTCCTCTCGTTCTTCTCTCTCTTTACCATTCTCTCCTCCTCCACCTTCTTCTCCACCTTCTTCGGTTCTTCTTCTTCTTCTTCTTCTGTTCTTTTCTTCACGAATACAACTGCCCGGTTCTGTATCGTTCGAGCAAGCTAGTACTTACACGACTTATTCAAATGAAGCCCAAGATTGTCCGATGTATCTCTCTCTCTCTCTCTTTCTTTCTTTCTTTCTCATCCGAACTAACTGGATTCTCAAAATTAAAAAAGAAGAATAAGGACTTCCGTGAGCAACTATCTCTCTCTCTGTTTCTTTCTTTTTTTCTCTCTGCCAAAAATGGAACGTTCTTTTTTCAAGGATCTATACGCGAAACCCTTGCTACTATCTCCTTCTCTCTCTTTCTTTATCTTTCTCCTTATCTTTTTATTTCCTTTTCTTTCATTTTGCCATCTTCTCTTCCATACATTTCGCTTCGTCATCGTATCCCGCTAGTCGTCTTTCTTTATTTCTTTCTTTCACTGTTCGAAGAGTTCATCCTCCTTCTCGTCATCCTCCTCCTCCTCCTCCTCCTCTTCTTACTTCTTCTTCTTCTTCTTCAACATTTTACCTTCTTACGTATCATCGGCTTCTTCTCGTCCAAGTTTTTAAGACCTAAAGAAAATCGTAAAGGAGTGGCACATTCGAGTTGAGTTTTTGATGTGAGACAAAAGTGACGGACGCAGATCATCTCGATATTCCTTTGGCTCGTTAACATTCGTGCTGAGTTGGAAGAATGGTAGAGAATATGAGATGGTAATTGGAAGGGAATAAGCTTGGAGTTGTTGGTTACGGGGGTGAGGGAAGACGGGGGGGGTGGGAGGAGGTATACGGGAATGTATCGGTGTGAGAAAGAGAGCAATATGTCTGCTTTGAAAAATTGCAGATCGAAAAGATTTCTACCTACCTACCTACCTATCTATCTACCTACCTACCTACCTACCTACCTACCTACCAACCTACCTACCCTTCGTTCACGTCGGCGCTATACTCCTTGCTTTTTTTTATTTTTTTTATTTTTTTATTATTCATATCGAGATGATAATTACAGAATGTAAATCGCGAGACCGTCTCGAATCTCTCTCTCTTTTTCTCAAACTTACTTTTTAATAATCTTTCTTTCTTCCTTTCTTTTATCTTTTCTCTTTCTAGGACAATATCTTTATCTCGATGATTTTATTTTAAAATTTCGAATATCATTCCTACGTAATTTTATTCGTAAATTATCATCATTTATTTGTTTAGTGTAAAGGAAGAAATATAAAAAAAAAACAAATAATGTTATAAGATAATTTATTATTGTTTCGTGTGTGCATAAGAATGGTGAAAATATTAGATTTATAATTGTCGTAGAATGATTTTCTAATTTCTTTGAACGATTTCGTTGGTTCGTAAAGAACGGTTGAAAAGATAAAATATATATGTATATCTAACCACGTTAAAAGATATTTTTCATATTTTTCACAACGATTTGTCGTATACGTAAAAGAAAGGTCTTCGACCTTTTTTTCTCGAACCCTCCTTCCCATTTCTTCCATCCTTATTCTATCAACTCGAAAGTTTAAAAACGTGTTTTTCCCGGATGGTCTCAGACGAAATTGCATAACCGCAGGACGACAAAAGGGGGAACCCGTGGCGATATTAAGGACGTATTTAGCGAAGGTTTTTCTTTCCCCCATTTAAACCACACATCTTTCTAGCTTCTGAAAATCCTTCGTTTCGTTTCGTGTCGTCGTAGACGTCGATGATGATGAAAGGGTCGAGCGTGGAAATTGTCCTTACCTTTTTCCATCGGTTTAAACGGAACGACCTAAGCTTCTCCCTTTTGTCGTGTTCCTTTACCCGTTGCGAATCTTTCGGTCACCCGACACTTGTTGTTGACTTCGTGCACGCTCCTGGGATCCCTGGATTTTGAAAAAAAAAAGAATAGAAACGAGAGAGAGAGAGAGAGAGAGAGAAAAAGGGAAAGAAAAAGATAGTCTCTTTACGTGAATCCAGTTCACTCATTTTTTCCTTCCCCATTTTTTCTTTTTTGTTTGTCCACCCTTCGATGAGATTTCGGTTTCTTTCCTTACCGCCCTTCCTTCCTTCCTTCCTTCCTTGTGGATTTTTCTAAATCGATTACAATGCTCGAGAACAAGATGGCAAAACTGCTCGACTTCGCAGCTGTCATCTACGAAAATGTTAACGTTATCGTATATATTTTATTCTTTTTATTCCTTTGAAAGAGAAGAAAGGAAGAGGATTTTACTATTATACCAGTGTTTGATCAGGATAGAAAATTTATTATTATCTTCGTTTGCTCGAAAAAAAAAAGAAAAAAAAAAAAAAAACGATAGGAATCCATCGAAAGCAAATCAAAACTTTCTCTCAATCTTTTCTCATTGTATAATAATCATACGTGTAGTCAGAAGCCTAGAATACGATAATGTAGAACTAGAAAGGAGTATTAAGATACAATAATGTTGCAAGTTCGATCAAATCGAAATACATATCTATCTATACACACACACACACACACATATAGAGAGAGGAGGATGTATTATTATATTTACCATAGATACAGAATGGAGAACTTGGAACATAGTTTTATGTTGGGCGTCGTTGTGTCGGTAAAGATCGAATGACTCGCGGGTATTCGGCAAAACCCCGATCGCAATTTAAATTCGAAAGTCTCGTCGTCTCCTCCTCGTTCGCTCCCGGAACTTGATATATGTTTTAAATGACATTTCGTTCGAATCGATCGGCCAACTCGATATCAACCGAACGAGTCGACGTTTCAATGTTTAGAACCGAACAATAACGAGAGGGATCGAAATGATGATGATGATGATGATGATGATGATGATGATGATGATATGTCGATGATAGGAATGTCGATGATTTCCATGTAAAGTCACGAGAACAAAAATAACGACTATGACATAAATATATCTTTCCATCTGCTCGTAATACTCGGAAATTCGTTCTTTTGAATTTTGAAAATGGCGGCTGAGAAGTTACACCTTTGTGTTCACGAATGTTTTAGTTAAACGTGTGTATATATATACATGTGTATGTGTGTACCATTGTGTTTGTTAAGAGTGTATAAGAAAGAGAAAGAAAGAATGAGAGTGACGTATCAGAGAATCGATTTCTCTGGAGGATGACCAGCTCTTGGACTCTCACTTCTTCTTCTTCTTCTTCTTCTTCTTCTTCTTCTTTGAGTTTCATCCACTGGTGGTATCCGATCTCGAGTCTGCAGACGCAACAGTTTCGCCCGGTGTGAGGCAGGATTTACCAAGAAACGACTAAGCATAATATTGATATAGCCGGTGCGCCGCAGTCGTTGATATCGTCCGAGCGATAGCACGAACTCGGGAACCCCACGTTTCATAGTATTCTCTTTTATATATACTTTTGCCATGACGTATTACAATTTCACTTTCTTACTCATCTTCTTTTCGTTGTTCGAACACATTTTTCTCTTTTTTCTTAATCATATTTAATGCGATTGCATACCGAATTTTTCTTTACTCAACGTGTTTTTCCGATGTACTTAATACGACCTACGGAAGAACTTATTTTCATTCGCATTTAGAAATTTCTAAATGATTCAACCACGTTGAATTATTAGTTTCTGATAAACATGACTGGATGACCTGTCTGAAAAAACAATAGACAAAAATCGTGTACTGTTGACTACAGAAGTACCTTCGGTACTTTGGTATTGAATAATATGAGAAAATATTGATAAAGAAGTTACTCGAAACCGTAAAAAGAATGGAGAGTAAGAAGACAATATTTGAACGATATATTCATTAGTTATTTCATTCAAATTCAATACCATTTCATGAAATTACGTTTAAATTCATATTTATCGGGCTAATAAAAATAGAAAAATAAAATAAACATTCGAGCGATACGTTAATATTTCATCGTAAAATATTGATATTTTTTTCAATAAGATAAACAATTGGTAATATATTCGTTGAAATCGAACTAGAAGTCTATTTAACTCGTTCCAGAAGATGAAAAATACACAACCGGGGATCCGAGTGGTCTGTCATAAATCAAGTAACACCTTCGCAACGTAATAAAGCGATGCTATAATCCGTAGGCCTGTCTCGGGCAAGTATAATGAGGAGGTTGACTCGTCGAAAGCTACCGATCTCGGAACAACCTTAGCGTGCCGATAGGTTCACCTGTGTCAAAGTGACCTAGGTATATATATATACCCACTTCGATGGGTCAATGGGGAAACTGTGATATTTCTACGGTTGATTATTCCCCAAACGAAATTCATATATTCGAACCTTTTTATATTACAGGTGATCAGGTATGAATCAGAATGAAAATATAAATAAATGATAATAATTATAAAAGTAATAATAATAATAATAATAATAATAATAATAACGATGAGAGATGTGACGGTAATCAAAATGAAGAGATAAGAATGGTAGGTGTTGAAAAGGTAAAGATTTGAAAAAAAAAAAAAAAAGAGAAAAAAAAACATTCAACGAGCGGAACCCCATAAGAATTTACCATCACCGTGAGCCAAGTTTACGGATAACCAAACGGAGTTCGTTACGGCGTCGGCAGTTATACGAGGCTGTAAGTTGTGTATCGCATGCGCGATACGAGAGCGGCTAGCTCGTACGGCTCGCAATTAAATTCATTATTCCTGCAGCTGAACGTACATCGTTCGTGTAGGTACATACATACATGCGGAAACGGTGGGGAGTGAAAGAGAGAGAGAGAGAGAGAGAGAAAAAAATAAAATAAATAAAGAAAGAAAATAAGAAAGAAGTATGTATATATGCCCAGCTCGTTCGGTACCACCGACCCTACGGATTTCGCGAGTATGCTAATCGGTCGATAAATCAGCGAAGGAAGTACTCTCTCTTTCTCTCTCTTTCTCTCTCTCTGTGCTTGGTGTGCCGATTCATTACCAAAATGGCAGCTGCCAATTGGCACGCGTTCGTCGTAGGATCGAGGGTTGACACGTTTACTACTTTAAAACGCGACGCGTTCTATCTTTCGTTCGATGATCAATGAACCGCTTCCGTGGGATAACGGAAAAGAAAAAAAAAGAGAGAGAGAGAGAGAGAGGGGGAGAGAGAAAGGAAGAGTAATAACATATCGTTTGAAATTTACGATGCTCCAGCTCGATGATCCAAAATTATTCTTTCGTATGTATCTAACCCACGGGTAGAGGTAGATATTCTCCTTGATTTCGCATTTACCTTTCTGAAGAATAGACCAAACGGAGCATCCGATAGTTGTTCTCTCTTGTAGGTCCCTATCTGATTAGCATATCCCAACATTGAAATTTCGTTGGTGAGTGTTAGGCGATTTATCAAAGCTCTATTAAATGTATTCCCGAAACAGCTGTCGGAACTTTGGTAGCGGGACGATGATTGTTGGTTAAGAAAAAAAAAAGAAAAAGAAAAAAGAAAAAAGATAGAGCAAAAAGTAAAATGGTAGGTTGATGGGACGGTGGTGGTGGTGGTGGTGGGGGGGAGGGATTGGCAAAAACTTTTCCGTGCGGTGTAAAAATGGCGTCAAATAAAAAATAGAATAAAAAGAGATGAAAAAGGAAGACAGAGAGAGAGAGAGAAAGGTGACGGTGGTGTTTTCAATCGACGATCAATGAAGCGCGTTCGCGGGATTAAAGGTCCAATGGAGAGAGATAGATCTAGATTCGCGGTATTGCCAGAGCCAATCGGATCTGGTTCAAGGAACCCCGAGGACCGAAGCAGTGTGCGATTTGCAATGCAAAACAGGGGAACCTCGTTGGGCTACCGGCGTCGACGACGACAACGACAACGACAACGACAACGACGAGAACGAAGAAGAAGACGAGAAGTAGAAGAAGAAGAAGAAGGAGGAGGAGGAGGAGGGGGAGGAGGAGGTAGCAAAAGAAGGAATAGAAGAAAAAAGAAAAAAATAAAAAGATAGCGAAGAGAAGGTGGAGAAGGAGGAGAACGACGGGAGCACACGCCATACGTCCTTTTACTACGAAAGAGGGACCCAACTCTCTTCTTTGTCGCGCTACGACACATGGCTAAGTTCGATTATTTAGATATGCAGATGATGTTAGTGGGATAGAAAGAGAGAGAGAGAAAGAGAGAGGGAGAGAAAGTGTTTCTACGTTCTCTCGCCTTCCTTCTCACTCGATTCGCGCGAACCATCCGTGAATTGCGTGTACGGGGTGATATCTTCTCTCTTTATTTCTTGCTCTCTTTTTCCCCTCCTCCTCCTCTCTCTCTCTTTCTCTTTCTTTCTCTCACCCTATCCAACAACCCATTTTCGTGCTCCCTTCGGAAGGAGAGTCGTATTGTCGCTCGCAAGGAATTTGCATGTCGACGTACTTTTCGACGCGTGTCCTCGAAAGGGGTGGTCTTCATGGAAGGACGAGAGAGAATAAGAGAGAGAGAGAGAGAGAGAAAGAATACGTGTGTGGATCGCATCGTTCGCTTTATTTGCCAATGGTATTCTTTCTCTCTCTCTCTCTCTCGGATGTTCACTTTTTGTCGACCGTATGCTTCAGTTTGTTATTTTGCCTGCAGATCTAAGTGCAGCTAAACCATTGGACTCGTGTCATCATTAAAACATTGGTGTCTCTCTAGCAATAATACTATCATATATCTTGTTTTTCTTTCTTATATAACAAATCGTCTTGGTTTTATTTTTCCTTATCATTTGTTTATCTATCATTACACTAGAGGAATTTCAATTCAAGGAAATGTCCTCCCTCTCTCTAACGTTCCATTATTTATTTCGCGCTACGCGTATTTCTTTTTCTCCTTTATTGTCTCTTTTTTTCTTATTTTTTTACTTATCGTGTTTTTTTTCTTCTTATTCCAACATCAGCTAGATTTTCTTCGTCGTATAAAACTCAACTCGTAACGCGGTTCGTCTTGACATCATCGTCTTCGTAGTCGTCGTCGTCTAGAGATCATAGTCACACGCCCGTAATCTTAATGAAGCCCGTTACAAAGTGCAAAGGTATAGTTCCGGCGATCCGATCGCACACCACTAATAATAATAGACTCATTAGTCCGATCGGTAGAGATGGCCATCTAGAATCGTTCGACCGTCATGCAAAATGAAACGTAATATTACGGTGCACGGGGCACGGCTATAATTACAGGAGCACGAGAGGGGGAGAGAGGAAAACAGGAGGAAGAGGAAGAGGAGGAAGAGGGTGGTGGTGATGGTGGTGATGGTGGTGAACAAAACGAAAGAGAGAGATAAACGATGGATCTTCTTTCTCACTCTCTCTTTTTCTCTCTCTCTCTCTCTTTCTGTTTTTCTCTCTCGCACAATTCAGAGAGATGTTTTTTCGGTGGATTCGTCTTCGCCTCGGCGTGTCGACCGTCTCGATTATCGATCGACCACCTTGACGACGGCTCGAGAATTAATTGGGACGACCTCGTTAGCGGTGGATATCGGTTTAACCATCGAAAAAGAAACGCCGTTCCTTTTTTACGGCGTTTTGCACCCGTAAAAATTCATACCCTTTTATTTTTGGCCAACGACTCGCGGGGTGGCGATCGCTACCACAGTCGTGGTAACAACAAATTCAAACGAAATAACGTGAAATTCTCCGATGAATTTTGATATCGTTTACTCTACTCTACTCGATTTCGTTTATTACATTTTTTCGTTAATTTTGTTTTTCTTAATAATCGTTGCGCATCATTTTGATATATCAAATCTTACGTGACACGCATCCGACTATTTTATTCAAATGATATCTAACGTCTATAGTTAAATATAATATTTCAATGATTTACTTACAATTCGATATATGACGTTATTTAATCAAAAGATATATATTACTTTCATTTCTTTTATAATATATATATATCATAAGTTAACGAAATAATATGTGTAATTCGAAAATGGGCAAAAGAAATGAAACGAAATAATTAGTATCTTTTCTTCATTTTCTATCGACGGGACAGTGGCAGAGCGTGGTTTTATAGCAAGAAAAACGTGCCAAGTTCGTGAGAGGACAAAGAAAAGGATCTCGGCTACCGTGGAATAGAGTTGTAAAGCGGGACGGCTGCCAGTTTTTCCAAACGCGTGCCCATAGTGGACACCGTACGATACATACATATAAAACGTATTAACGTACATACGGTTGCTACGTACGTACATAAGTACGAGTTACACGTGCCCAGTCGATTCTCTACCGGTTGGTTGGCTAAAGGTACGATACCAGTTTCTCCCTGGCTTCGTAATCGAAACGTTACCTTTGTACCTACGCGTTTGCTTTTCTTTAGAAAATCAACGGCAACGCGCCCTCGTCGGACGGGATCGTGGTAGCATCATTTACATATTTATACCTTTGAAATCTCACACTCGAATTTCGAACCCCACCCCGCCTACCCCCGTTCCACCCTTCCTCCTATTTCTCTCCTCTCTTTCTTCTTCATTCCCTCTGCATTTTTCTGCGTCAATGAAAAAAAAAAAAAACAGAAAAGAAAAAGTTCGTACGGATGAATTCGCGTTATTAAAAATTGCATTGCACGAAAATGTGTTCTCGTGCGATATGATTCGTTATTTTTTTTTTCTCGTTATTAAAATCAAATTTTATTTGCAAACACCAAAAAAAAAAAAAAGAAAGAGAAGAAAAATCTATCGCATTTTATACCACATCGCGGTATATTGCACAAGAAGAGAAATCGCGTTAAAATGAAAACGTTAATCGCGACGATAATATCCCGACGCCTTATAGGAATTTGCTTTATGTACATGGGATTCTAGAACAGGAATCTCATTTATTAGACTAACAATAAATTAACGGAGTTCATAAGTGTAAAGAAAACAAAAAAAAAAAATAGAAAAAAAGAGAAAAAAACAAGGGGAAATAAAAAGAATGCAAACGAGTTCTTCATTACTAACAACTTTTTTTTTTGTCCCTTTTTCCACGTCCGTGACAAAACGAGATAAGAATTATGTAAACTGATACGAGATTTATCGTTCCGACCATTATTGTTAATTATCATAATCGTATAATTAAAAAATAATTTATATTTTTTGTTCTCTTTATCTTTACAATAATTATCAACAGCTAAATATATATGTATATATACATGGTAGATACGAAAAATAAAAGTAATCGAGTAGAGTTTCGATACACGAATGCAGTAGCTAGAATGAAGAAAAGGGTAGGGGGCCTCGCCTTCTTCCATCTCCGTCAGTTTTTCTCGTTGTCCAAGCAACAACCAGCAGCCAGCAGCAAGCACGATCGAAGCCAGCCGTAAGGAAAGGGAACGAAGAACGGAATAGAGTTGTAGAATTGCCAGTTTTTCCTGGTAGGCTTCCACCACGTTGCACGTTCGTTTCTCGTCGTCGTCGTCGTCGTCGTTGTCGTCGTCGTCGTTGTGGACACACGGCATCATACGCTCTTCTCTCTCTCTCTCTCTCTCCCACGCATGTTGGACAAACCCCGCTGGAAGGAATCCCTCCCCCCGCTACCCCCCCCCATTCTCTCAATGTTCCGTATCCTTTCTTTTCCTGATCTTCCATCTCCCTCGCTCGTTCACTCTTACTCTCTTATTCACGTTCACTCTCTCTCTCTCTCTCTCTCTCTCTTAGTTTCGTTGAGAGAAGGTACACGCGTGGCCGTGCGCGAGTTGAAAGGTGCGAAGGCGGGGGGGACACGCGCTAACCTGAAACGCTTCGCGCATACGAGATCGTCGCGTTTTCACCTACACGCGCGAGCGCACGAGCGTGCTTCTCCCTTCCCCCTTCCCCATCTTCTCTCTCTCTCTCTCTCTCTTTATTTCTCCTTCCAAACTCCCCTTTGCCCCTACTTTTCGCGACACCACCTATCAACCACCGGATTTTATCTAAACTTTTTCTCACATCTTTCATCGCTTCGTTTATTGCATATTTTTTTATTTATTAATTACTATGATTTTCCAATAATCATCCTCGTCGCAATAATTATTATCGTTTATTAATTACTATGATTATATATATTCGCAATAATCCTTTCGACGATTCGAATAATATAACGAGTACGAGAGAGATAAAAAACACAAACGTTTGTTTTTTTTCGTTTGTTCACGTCAGAGATTTGTTGGATATATATATTTATATAGATTGGAATAAAAAAAAAAAGACATTGATCTCTCAATCGTTACGATTAGTCGAATCGATAACGTATCGTTATTTACGTATACGTATGTACATATATGCAAGTTAAGGATTCGTTAAGTGTTATCTTGCGCGCTCGTGCACGAAGAACGTGTGGGCTTGCGCGAGCGCACGTGCTCGATTCTTTCATTGAAGAGTCGCAAGCCGATCGATCGACCAATCGATCGATCGATCGATCGATCGATCAAAGGTGCTGGCGAATGTTTTCTAATTCCTGCGGAACTAGTTTCTTCCGATTTCTGTAATCCCTCGAATCGCGTTCTTATCCAACGAATCGAATTTCTTATACGAAAGATAGAAATAAATAAAACTGAGAACGAGAGAGAGAGAGAGAGATGGATAAATTATTATACGTTCGATCATACATTTTCCAATTGTCATTCATCATAGACGTTCACTCGTACTACGTTTTCCTTGTAATTATAGCAGCAATGATATATGATCGATATATTACGTGCACTCACACTTTATCACAGAGCTTTCTTTACCTTTCGAGAAACGATCGACGAAAGATGCAACTTATAGATCGTCGGATCTAACCGAGATAAAACCATTAAGATTAACGGACTGAGAAAAAAAAACGTTTCTTCGATAGTAGATCGTATAATATCAATGGCATATCAATGCAAATCAATTCTAATTCGTTTAAAATTGTATGCTATTTATAGTGTCGACTATACGATATAACAGGATATGTTCAATTATAATTAGACGGTGATTTTTTGTTAGAAATATTTGTCCATTAAGTTTGATATTTACTTTCTTATTTGTCTTTTTATCTTTTATAATTTAGATACACGTGAGTAAATTTGAATTCTGCGAATGATACGTGCTATTATTCATAGTTTTATTATAGCGATATCCATTACATTATTTCTATCCTTATCATTCTTTTAAACTAATAAAATAGATAACAGATGTGTTGGAACACATTTTCTAATAATTTTTATTATTATTATTTTTTTCTATTTTTTTTTTCTTTTTTTTTTTTTTTTTTTTAAATAAACTCTACGCAATTGTAACGCACGTTGCAAACGATACCTTGTTTATAGTATAATGTAAAGTAATATCTGTCTTATTATCTCGGTGTAGTATGACGAAATTTACTGGATAAAATATTTTATTTCTTTCCTTTTTTCTTTTTTTATTATTTCGTTCCCCTTTTTTTTCTTTTCTTTTTTTTTTTTTTGCTTCAAAATTATAAGGGACAATATTTTATATGATTTGTGAAGTAAGATTTAACAAAGACGTTCGCCTATCGGTCTGCGGCAGTCCGGAACGCTTTTACGAGCCGTCAGAAACGACTGGAGCCGCGTGTCGTTGCTAGTAAAAGCCACTTTGTTATTTCGAATAAGATAATATTATCGGTCTACTTCGCGAACGGACATTTCACGCGTGCACCGTTGACGAGATTGCATCCAAACGTGGGCGTTCTTTTCTCTCTCTCTCTCTCTCTCTCTCACACACACACACACACACTCACTCTATCTCTGTACGCATATATGTGTATTTCTTTTTTTTTTTTCGTTTATTTTTTTAGGACAGATCGATTATAATATTTAATCGAAGCTGAGCTATTTGAATATCATCGTGTTACGATAATTTTAATAGTCGTACTAATGAATTTATGAAAAAAAAAAAAAGGGACGTTTCATTTCCATTAAAATTTTTTTTCCGCGCGATGGTAACCAGTTTGAGAACATTAATGCGATAAATTATCGAAAAACTATCGTCGTTTAACGTCGTTAGAAATCTCGATGGTATACTATCGTTACGTTGTAATCTGTATAATTAGAAGCGAGCAGTAAAATCGAGTCCGATCGTGAGGATCGTAAGGAAAATATCGTTTCGCATGTTTATTATTAGTTAAAAGACATCGAAGATAATATTATTTTTCGTTCATTATACTCCCTTCTATGAAAAATATATTTTCATATAATTTATATGGAAGATGTATTTCTTTTTTCTTTTCTTTTTAACGTGATAATTATCGTGTTAATTCAATTACATTTATATTTTCTTTTTCCCTTATTCTTCTTCTATATTTACATATCCATAGATACGTTTCCAATGAATAAATCTTATTTCCATGTTATTTTAATTGTAAATAAATATCACCTCGTATTAATTCCGATTAATTATTCATTTATTAAAAAATGTACAAAATGTTTACTTAATCGTATCGTGTAAAAATTGCAATCCGCATATGTTACGATTGCATATTCCAATACATTTCGTCAATGCGTTCTTACACAATATCATATTTTTATAACTTCATAATTTAAACATTTAACAGCCTATTGTTTTTTATTACTCTTCCTTATAAATTATAATAGATAAAAAATAATGATCGATCGAAAGAAAAAATACGTACGTGTACCTAAATTTTCAAGTAATCCATCTCATGAGTCGAGAGATAATAACGTAAAATAATTTATATAAAATACGTTATTATTTATTTTATTAGAAAATAACATCGGCAAAGGTACTATCATTCAAAAAGACACTTCTCGTTCTTTTCGAAGGCGTATTTGACGATAAACCGATTAGGAGTTTCCGTGCGAGTTTCGCATTGCGACGAGAAAGAGAAAGAAGGGAAGGTGAAGAGGAGGAGGAGGAGGAGGAGGAGCAGGAGGAAGAGAAGGAGGAAGAGGAGGAGGATTGTCGGGGCGGGACGGGGGGGTGTGGGGAGAGGAGAGATGTTAGGGGGCTTTTACACGCAGGTGGGCAGAGTAACGTCCGTGGTCGGGTCTCTGCTACTCGGTTCTCTGCGTTCCATTGTCGACGATGTGTCGGGCATAAAGGAGGCGGACAACGTGTTGGCAACGGGCTGATCTATGTAGTCGCATTGTCGAGCTCTTTTGCACGGGTAACGAGCCTTCGTTCTTTCCTTGATTTCTTTCGAATCTCTCCTCTATTCTAACCATATCCAATCGACTTACACATAATTCTTTAGTTATCTCTAGAAATCCCTGAAAAGAAGAAAAAGAAAAAGAAATGAACAAGGAAAAAAAAAATATCCGATGATAGATCCTGGTAGGTTAAAACCGATTGGTCACGTTGCACGTTCCATGAAATCACATGAAATTATTGCAAAAACATTATCATATATGTTAAACATATTCTATTTCTTTTTTTTTTCTCTCTCTCTCTCTCTCTTTGTCTTTTTATTTTATTTTTTTTCTGCATGAATATTGTACTAAATTATTCAGAATTTCATTAAAAGTGTTCAAAGGGAGAGGAGAGGTGGTAGAGGAGAAGAGAAAAAAAAAATATAGGAGAAAAAAGAAAAAACACATTAACGATTGTTACGATCGTTACTGTCGTCATGATTGTTATGAAAAGTAGACAAAAAAAATAGAAAAAAAAGAGAAAGAGAGAGATAGAGATAGAGAAAATGAAAAGATTCCAGGAGACGAGTTTCTTATCGACATACGTAAATAAATATATATATATATATATGTATCTATAAGTAGAATCGAGAAACGCGTGATAGGTCGTGAACTATTTTCCTAGACGCTCTTATAACGGTTTTATCTATCCGAAGCGGCGAAGGATAATGCCGAGGCAAGAACGGAACGGAACGTGGCAAACGAGAAAGTCCCCCAAGCTCTCTTGTGTTCTGCTTCGCGTATTTCTTCGATTTTCTCGCACGATCGATTTCTTATCTCATTCATTAGATCTCTCTCTCTCTCTTTCTCTATCTATCTATCTCACTCACTCACTCACTCACTCGCTCACTCTCTCTTTCTCTTTCTAGTTTCGATAGATTTTAGACAGGAATAGAAAAATAATTAATTCGCTTTTGTATATCAAGCCCCCGAACGTAATAGTTTTGTCCATGCTTGTATTTGTATAGCAAACGGAGTATGATACCTCCTGCATTCCATCGATTGCAACATGTGTGTCATACAAGACGTGCTTCGATTCTCTATCGATCGATCGAACCGGCCGATCGCCCGGTGACTTATTTACGACGTACGACTCTTATGTTAGTCAGAAGTCTTGTACACGCATATATAGGAAAGCTCGGGGAGCTACACCGGAAAGTAAAAATATCAATGTTCAAGTTCCGTTTGAACTTTCTTCATTTCTTATTCTTATTCTTATTATTCTTCTTCTTCTTCTCGAGGTTCTTTCGATTTTCGATAGATTCTAAATCGAACGTCGTAAATCGTTCACCTACGTTCGATTTGACACACACGTACGTTAACGTATAGAAATGCATACGCGTTTTTATAGATAGTCGTATAAGTTACACACTCGTCATCTTTCATATGTTACAGTTTGAAATTGTATTATTTGTAAATGAAATAAAAAAAAAAAAAAATAATAATGATTCTCATTTGTGACAAATTACATCCAATTCAAACTTATCATTCCCCGCAGATTTGAGATTTTATTGTAAACTTGTCTCTAAGAATAGATATCCCCCATACACATACGTAGGACTTACCCAGGTATCTATTGTCAAGTACATGACTGAGACTTCAAAGAAGTTGGCATCTTTTTCTAGGTCATTTTTCTTCCAGCATTGACGTTTCCATCGATAAACATGGGGAGAAAAAAAGAAGAAAAAAGAAAAATTCGATATGTATGTATGTATATAGGCTAGTGCAGGTAGAAGAAGGTGAAGAAATGCACACGCACACGCGCACACGCACGCACGCACGGAAAGAGAAAGAGGGAGAGGAAGAGAGAGAGAGGGAGAGGGAGAGGGCCGGGTGCGATCAGTGGGGGAGGTTGGGTCCTCGGCGGTACGATTAACACGTGTCACGCGTCACACGGATACACACTTACTCATCCATCTTTTCACGCTCGCGCTACGTTGAAAGAGACGTAGGTGTGTGTATGCCGGGGCACGAGCAACAACACAGTCCATATATCTACCTAGCCCGCCGCCAGTCACCATGTAGGACAATAAAGGACAGAGGTGGTACGTAACATTTCCATACATTCCTGGGCAGCAACGGGCCGGCCATTTAAGAATTTCTCGCCGTACTGGAACCGAGCCGAGCCACCGTGCATTTCAATCGGCCGACACGCGCCGAACCGACTCAATTTTTTATCATCCTACGAAATTTCCTATCCTTACTTACGTATGTATTTCTAAAACTTTGAAATCATTTTAACTCGTTTAAAAAAGGAAAACAAAAGTAACGACCAACAAACGAAATTATTCTAATATTATTCGATCGCGACGTTTACTTTTTCTTCTTCTTCTTTAAATCCGAATAAGTTCTACTATTAACTAAAAAAAAAACATTGAAATGAAATCGTACGATCTTGGAACAATTTTTCGAATTTCTTGTCATAGGTCATATCAACGATCACTCGATCTAACTTTCTAATCACAAAATAACAACTAATCTCGATGAAACTCGACGGAATTGATATCATTCGATATAATATTATCTCTATCGATCAGAAATATAATAATATATTATTTTATTTCCAACATTATTTCGAAGAAGATAATGCGTTTAATTAGTCCATCAGCATAATCCTATAGGCGACAGTCTGGACAGCTGGTTATTTAAACTACAATCCACATCTTAACGTATTTCATATTCGTTATTCTTATTATCATCGTGATATTATCCGTAAATTAGAAACGTGTAAATACACACACACACATATATACATGTATCCATACATACACATCTAAATATAAATAGGTCGAGAAACACGTATCTTTCTCATGGATGCTGCGGTTTTCAGGGAAGGTTTTTCTGGGGAGGAGGGAGACTGAGGGGGGGAAAGGGGAGAGTAGCGGACAGCAGCCGGGCGCGTTCCAAGTTTACGTTTACGCGAGATGAGATGAGATGAGATGAGATGAGTCGAGTCGAGTCGAGTCTAGGCGACGTCTGGAGAGAGACACGGTACGGTTTCTATTCACGAGGAGAAGAAAATCGTGCACGGCTGCGGAAATGAGCGGATCGTCTATATTTAACTTGTCGACTGACGACAGGAAGAAGGCTTGACGTGTTCGTCGCATCGCCATCGTCAAAGTCGCACCCGAACAACGAGTCGAGTTTTTGAGCTTCCTTTTTTCGAACCTTTTATTCCTTTTTTATTTCTCCCCTCCCCCACCCGCCCACCATATTCGTTATTCCGATCAATCTTTAGTTTTCTTTTTGTTTTCCACCTTCTATCGAATTTTCATACGACTCTTTTGAAGAGAGAGAGAGAGAGAGAGAAATAATTTTCATAAGTCAGATTTCACGTTAAACATGCACGGAGTAAATAACCTCGTGTGTGTGTAATAGTGGGGATATAGATCTTTATTAGGTAGTCCAGGGAAATTTTCGAAAGTATCGGAGCTTTCGTAAAAGTTTCACGACGGGCGAAAAGGTCGCATGTTATTTCTGGCACGAGCCGAGACAATACTTTATCGCGTTCTTTTTCTCTTTCCTTTTTTCTTTTTTTTTTTAAGAAGAACGAATAGCTAGCTAGCTATTCGTTAAAATGAAGGTAAGTTAATTCCATCGGCGTGTTAGGTAACACGACATTTTTCGCGATCTCAATTGAAACCGAACTCTTTAACTATTAAATAGAATATAATCAATGCCGATATCTTTTGAATCGGAATTAATGATACATATATATATATATATATATATATATATATATATACAGATATAATTAATCTTATAACGAGATAACAAATTTTCTTTATTGTAATTAATGATAGTTAGATGTCCTATCTTATATCTGATATCGAAAACTCGATTGGTTCGTTAGATTCGTATTTACCGAAGAACAACTAATAGAAAATAGAACAAGCCGGATTCTAATTACGCGTTGCGTTACCGGTAGGATCGTTTCTGTACGAACTATCGAAGTATCTCATAGTATGTGTGTCGTATATGTGTATACTGTACGAGTTTACAGGACGGAGGAGAGGCAGCCTAATACTCGGTATTAGGTGTATTAGGTTCTTGACCGTTCTCCGGACTCGATCGGTGTTGCCCCAGGCTGGCGAAACCAGAGCCGTGCGTGGACCCGACCCCTTTCCTCTCCTCTCTTCTCCTCTCTTCTCCTCTCCTCTTCACCTTTCCTCTCTGCCACCCTCGCTGGGACCGAATAAGAAAGAGAAAATGATTAACAGATATAGAAAGAGAGGAGAAATCCTCTCTCGGGTCCTCTAATCGCGAGAAATGTGCACGCATTTACGTGCTTTTCTTCGAACATTAAATAAGGGCCCCTAGGGAATCTCATTATTTTATTTCATTCTCGTAGATGATTTATATTATATATATAGAAACTTCGATATTAAATGGAGAATATTTTTTTTTATTTTATTAGAGAGAATTGAATTTATTAGAATTTTATTGGAAATATAATATAAGTCGGTTTGTGATTTGAAATATCGAAGGGTTTACGTTTTAAGGATAGGGAAGCTTAGAAAGTTATTTATAAACGGTAGAATTACTTTTATGCCAATTTTAGAATAAACATTATAATTATAATGATAATAAAAATTGCAATTAAATTATCTGTTGAAAAACTGATCAATACAATTTTCAAAATAAACGATTGTTACAATTAATATACTTATATTTTTATTCTAGATCCGTCTCGGTCATAGGAAGAAGCAACATTCGTTCCAGTAAGTGTGTACCAAAAAAATATTTCTATTATTTATTTATTCTTTTGTAAATCGAGTGTGATTCGTTTAAAATATCGATTTATGACATCGAGATTTCGATAGGATACAAAGTGTAACGTGTAAACGTATGGCTATATATA